>NC_079561.1:14025681-14350644 GCF_015846415.1 Triplophysa dalaica | reverse complement strand
AAATAACAGCTTCCATGACTTTAACATCGGCTGTGAATGCTGTTCTGTGTAATACATTAATATTGTGTGTGTGCGCATGCCTATTAAAAACTTCTATGAAACATCCTTTGAAGTCCTGCTCCTGGTCAATCTGCTTGTTTAATTATCCAACTCAGGTTCAATATAAAAAGGCAAAACTAACACTTCTGTTATTAGTGTTAATTAATATAACCGGTCTGACGCCATTCGGTCCGGTGTCATTTCCCTCACCATAGTAGGAAAACAAAATTGCGATCTCTAACAAAGATTAACGTTTGCACATGCACTAGCAGACCTCCATCACACTTTGATAGATCCGCATGCTTTTAACTGATAAAGTGAAGTTGACGCCATTGTTACTGTTTTTATAATTATATAATTATATATTATATATTTTTTATAAGCCAACGTTTATGAATACACGTGCACTGAGAGGGGCACCAACCAATCACAACAGTCTGAGAAGCTGAAACTCGCTGATTTGGTGTGGGTGGGACATCTTCACACACACACACACACACACACACACACTCAAAGTGGTGAACCAATCACGACAGACATGTTCAGCTTTACCAACAAGGATGGACTTTATATAGACCGGAAGAAATCTAGTCATTTTGTGAGAAGAGGTACAGCGGTGAACAATAGACTTGAAATATGTACAAAATAAAAATCGTTTTTTGAAATTAGAAACATGACCATCCATTGTTTAACACCCAAAAAAACACAATAAAAGCCTAAAAAACAGCAAAATAATGGCTCCTTTAAATAAGATTAAGCTTATATTTAAATATGTGTTCATACACTAAATAGTGAGTAAGGGAGAGTGTGGAAAAATGAGCCAGTGGGTAAATTAATCCACCCACTATATCTCAGCGCCTGAACACTTTTGTTGTCATTTAACAATACATTTTGGAATCACCTGTTATTTCTGCCAGAATGGACAGCATAAATTGACTTTAAAAAGTAACCTTTTTGCATATCAGCTGTAATGGCTGGTACATCAAATGAAATGTATCTAAAAACACATTTGAGTCAAAAAATATTTATGATGCATTTTGTTGATTTACCAACATATAAAACCATGCAAATAATTTGGCTAAATAGTAGCCTGAATTTGTAATCTTGCTATTTTTTTCCCAAAGTGGCAGCTATGGGGCAAAGTGAGCCACAGGAGCACTTTTTTTTTATAAGAAGCAATATTTTTAAAAACCATATGTCATAGGGGTGTTCTAATATTTTAGATTAATAGGAAACTTATTAATTTTGGATAAATAAGTGCAACTTTTATTGCATTTATGCCTTTTTTTCATCTTTAGGACCACATAAGTAAAAAAAATCTGATTTTACTCCCCTCTTTCCTAAGTGAGTGAGTAGTTTAGTAAGGACGGCATTGCACAATGCAGCCGCTCAATTCCCTGTTGATCTAATATTAGTTGTTTCGATTCCGGGTCAGGGAACATAATTTTGTGTTTCTGCAGTTCAACTGTTTAGCATTTCGTAACCAGTTTATAGGTTCTGGGATTGACACCGAGACACATGCTGATGAAATGCTCTAAAGCCACGTTCACACTGCAAGCCTTCATGCTAATTCCGATTCTTTTGCTCAGATCAGATTTTTTTGTTTGGGTGTTTACACTATTTAAAATTTGACCAATATCAGATCCTGTGTGAACTGGTGATGGTTAAACACTGATTCGCATGCGCAAAACAGCAATAACACGTAACAGGCAGCACGCTTTCATACAGAATTAAGCAAGGGTCAAGTCAGAGAGTGTGGTTGATTTTAAGCGGTGCTGAGTGGATTGTTCTCGCAGTGCGATTTTAGAGCATTCCCGGAGCAGTCCACTCTCGGGCTGTGCCCATCCCGGTTTGCACGAAGCATCGCTCCGTAGCCTATCCAGTTGCAAAATTTCTTATTATAACGGATTCTATAGTAATTTGTTGCATCGCATCGTGCGGTAGACAGTGTTTATGTTTATAATCTGATGCTTGATGTTTGTCAACCGAGCTGCAAAGTGCACTTCTGTCAACAGAATAGCGCGTGGAGCTTTATATTAGCGCAGAATAATGACGCAAATCGATCTACAATGCTGCAAAAGTTGCATGAATTCCGATATGACCGTTCAGACTGAGTGCGAATTGCGAAACATCCGACCTGTATCTGATTTAGGACCACATATGGAAGTGGCTCAGATCAGATAAAAAAAGATCGGATTCCATCTGGTTTGTTCTATTCACACTGTCAGATCTGGGTCGCATATGAGCAAAAAAAATCTGATTTTGGTGGCAGTGTGAACGTGGCTTAAGTCGGATATGGCTCTTCCAATTCTGTTGTGTGAAGCTTCCATTTGTCTTAGTTCATATGTTCTACAATGTTTTTTTCTTTCTAAAAAGCCTCTGTGCAACAATGCAACATTGTATTGTATTATAAGATATTTTCTAGACATTCATGTCTTATCATGTATTTCAATATGCACTTCATAATACAACAGAGCGGGTTCTGTAGCGCTGCCCATTTGGAGTGATTGACGTGCTTGTGTACGAATAAAAGGCCCCCTGACGCCGGGTGGGAGTTACCTAACGCATGTGATCATGTTCGGTTGCACATTATTTATCTCCGTTACCAGGCAGCGGGACACATCATGGCGGTAAATCTGCTGTTATTGAACTCAAGATAGTTATCTAGAGATTTAATGCATGCTTCTCTATAAGATTAGCACATTTTATACGTTGTGATGCCTGGAGATGTATTTACAATCTTATCGGTTTGTTTCATTTGCTCAGTTTGACGTCTATGTCTCAGTTTGGATGATTACAGCTGTATGTTACTTGCTTTTACAATGTAACTTACTTGCACAAATAACGTTACGGATTTAGTGCTTCTTTTACTCTGTCTTTCTCTCTGTCAGTCCGATCCCGAGGTTTGTGTTGAGTCCAAATAATTGATTTAACACGAATTGAACGCCACAATCCAAGGCCACCAAGATGTCATCGCCCAGGTAATCTTACCGTTTGCTGTAAGGATCAAACACTGCTGAAATAGAACATGCGATTGATTTCTGTTGGTGTTGTTTGTTCAGTGATGTACGGGAAAGGATAAACAAGAAGCGGAGAGCACTAAAGGAGTCGTTTGGAAGAGTCAGAGACGATAAACAAGTATGAACACACTGCCATTATTCTATACAGTGAAGTATTATACAGCACAGTACAGTACAGTACAGTACAGTACAGTAGAATAGTTAGTATTGTATGTTACAATCATAAGGAATTCCTTTTAAAAGACAAATTTGCTTGATTCAAATTTGCAATACCTGAATAATTTTAATACTACAAAAAGTTGGAAAACATGGTTGTTTTCTTTCTTGTATTAGGTGTGCTTTCTAGAAAGAATTTAAAACGTTTAAATATATTTTGTCATAATTTAAATTGCCTTTTCGTATCACATATTAGCAAGTTATCGCACAGTATTGTGCAGCCCTGCTAGATATATGTAATATTTGTTATACAAGATGAACTGTGGTATAATGATACACAAGCACAACTATATACACTTCTGCACACTCACATCTGTAAAGGCTTGTGTATGAAGGATGTGCTGATGTGCTGTAGGCTTTGGTTTCGTCAGACTGGGGTTTGTCTAAGGAGAATGATCACACTACGGTGGAGGTTGGTTCTGTACTCACTCTTTTAGCTTCATGTAACACTGATACTAAAACTATTCTTACTGCATTAAGGGCTCGGCATAGTCCAGGCGAATTGCGCTTTCGTTCTGCATTTTGGGGTAAAACGAAGCTCGAAAAAGTTGAGAGACGGTATATTGTTTTCGAACAATCCAACACCCCTTTGCTTCTGGAGGCGGGGTTTAAATGACGTATGCAAATGTAGACCTTATCAGACATCATCTCTGCTAAATAAAATGACGCGTTATTTCCCACAGACCGGGTGCACTACATAACACACCCAACTATTAATTGCATTGGACCAATGGTGGCTCAAAGGTTGTTTACCGGCCAACATAAACTTTCCTAGAGATTTCTGTTTGGTTTGCTGCGGCGAACCAGTGAAACTAATTGTTCTTTGGACCAGATTTTGTTCGAAACAGGTCACAGATGGTCGTTTTTCGATTTCGAATGTAGTATGCTGAGCCCTTTAGTCTTTCCTTAAATATTGCTTTTCCCTTTTGAAAAAAAAACAGCATATGCTGGGTTTTGATGCTGATTTGACCACCAGGTTAAACCAACTATGGACCAGCACATGACCCGTTTAAACCAACACAAACCAGCATCAAAACATACCAAACCAGCCTATGTTTTTTTCAACAGGGTTGTGACTATTTTCCTATGATTTTACACTTAAAATGAAAGTGTTGTCATCATGTTTTCATGCTTGTGTCATTTCAATTCTTTGTTCACATTCACATTTATTTATTCTCAGTATGTACGCTGGGTTAATTTTATTTTCGTAAAAGTGTAAAATTGTCAGTGCTGCTCTTTTACTTACATTTAAAAGTAAAGGGTGGTTTGGACTGTGAAGCTAAAAAAAATCTTTGTTAAAATGTCTATTTAAAGCATAGGCTGTGTTTTATTCCATAAATTGATTTGAGAAGCGGATTGCATTTATAATCTCACATATAATTATAGTCAAATTTAGTACATTGGTTACAGCATTTGCAAGAGGGCAGTCACGATCACAGTTTTATATAAAATACACAGGATTTCAGTGAAACGTGACTTAAAATGAAAATAATTCGGGGTCAAAACAACACGAGGTGGATAAATGATGGCGAAATGTTCATTTTGGGGTGAACTAGTATTCCTTGACTGCTTTTGTTTGTGCTTCAGAACCTGCTGTGTCTAGATTATTTTAACTTAAGTCTTTAGTTTGTGTGTTTGTTTTATGTACGGTAGATCTAAAAAAAAAGTAGAATATCGTGAAAAAGGTCAATATTTCTTGTCACTCATTTCAAAGAGTGAAACCCGTATATATATATATATATATATATATCATTACACATAGAATGAAAAATGTCGAGCCTTTATTTCTTGAGATTTTGATGATCATGGTTTACAGATAATGAAAAAAATTCAGTGTCTAATAAAATTTGAATATTCAGGGCTTCAGGTCAGGGGAGTTTACTGGCCAATCAAGCACAGTACCACCATGATCAATGAACAGGCGTTTGGTACCTTTGGCAGTATGGGTAGGTGCCATATCCTGCTGGAAAATGAAATCATCATCCATAAAGCTTGTCAGCAGAAGGAAGCATGAAGTGCTCTAAAATTTCCTTGTAGATGGCTGCGTTGACTGTGGACTTCAGAAAAAACTTCACTCTCCAAATACAAGTTTAAAATAGGACAGTATGTCAGTATATGCTATGGGTGAAAGAACATCTGACCATGTATTTGATCAATGTATTGCATAACATGTCATATTAGGAGATGGCAGTTGAAGAAGAGGATCCTGGCGAGACACTCAGACGTTCATTAAAGGCAAAGCACATGAAGAGAAAAAAGAAGGTTAGGACTGCAAAGATTTCCAAGACTGATACATTTTTTTTCAACATTGAAAATAAAAACGAATGTGATATTTGCATAATGAATGATTATTCTTTTTGGATGACTTTTTTTGGTGATCATGGCTTCTGTGTTCAGCTGTTTAAGGAAAACGTGCAGGAGTCTCCTCCAGATGAAGAGAAAGAAGAGACCGCAGTGCAGGAGGAGAGTGAAGAGGGTCAACAGCGTGATGATAGTTCATCAGTGCGGTCACCTAGAGGTGAGAGCTGTCTTCAAACACCAGAAAATATTTCAATCATTTAGTTCCATTCAATTTTAATTGTTTCGCACTTTCTAGGAAGCCCCTTTTCAGGAAGCCCCCTGCATTGGAGAGTGACAAGCCATTATTCAGTTGTAGAACTGAATATGGAACATGGTTGTCACTCCAGTAAATAAAATGAACTCAATGCGTCTAGGGAAGGATCATGCATCGATGAGAGCTGTAATAAGATTACGTCGTAAATCATTCTCTCTCTAGATCTTCCTCCTCGTCCAGTGATAAGACCAGGCTCCAGCCAATCAGAGACCTCCATGAGACAACGTGCGGCTGAGAAGCTAAGAGCAGCCAAGGTAAGGTTCATTCAATAATGGAGGATCAAAGGGAGAAAGTAGCAAACTTTTTAATTTCAGTGTGATCATTTTTGACTCTTGTGTCCTCACTTTAGTCTAAAGCTGCTAGTCTTCTGGAGCAGGAATCCATTATTGAGCCTGTCAGCCGCCTACAGAGTCTGCGAGACAGAGATACCCTCACTAGATTCGACAGAGATGTAAGCAACGGCAGAGATAAATTAAAACTGGACAAAATCCCCAAATGTTCTTTATCGTCGTTTCAGCATGCTGTATGTATTTCAGCAAATATCAGGTAATCACAGAACAGTTTGTGTCTTCTTTTAGATTGATCAAGATCTGCGCGTTGATGAAGACTCATCTTTTGCAGCCAGGTTGAAGTTTCGTGGCGCAGCAAGAAGTGCAGCCCAAAACAAATGGGTAAAGCTCTACATTTCTTCTACAAGGACACTCAAAGTACCCCTTCCTTCATCTCGTATTCTCTGGGACATTTTGTGGATTTCCGCCTGAATTTAGCATACCCAATATTAAATGCACACCATATCCACTTACAGTGGTGTAAATACAAAGTTTTGGTTTCATATTCCAAATCTCATAAAACACTGCTGAAAGTGATAATCATTATTGTATATGTTGTCAGTCCTATGAAAAAACAAAAGTAATGTGCTTTTTTTTTTCTTTTTAGTAAAGTCTGTTTTTGAAAGTGTATTACTCTGAGCCTGAGGAACCTAGGAACCTGCAAAATATTGTTGTTGATTCCAACAGGTCTCAACAAATAGAGAAAAAATATTTTTTTCATAAAAAAAATCAATTATTATTCTAAAGCAACTCAAGTGTCGTTATTTTGTAATTTCCACCTGAATTTGGCATACCCAATTTTAAACAGACCCCATAACCATATACAGTGGTTTAAAATATATATATATTTTTGTTCACAATTTCACAGTAAACCTCTCAAACTTGCGTGTAACACATCTGAAAGTGCATGTAGCAAGTGAAACTTGGTGTTGACTTGGCTTGTGGTGTTTTGGTCAGCCTCCCCTGTTGCGCATTGCCATATCTCAGGCTATTTGGACAAATGAGGGTTCTAAATAGAGGTCAGAGTCAGAGGTTCCCGTTTAATATGTATCTCATGTGGATAGACAGAGGTTCAGATATCGTAACTATCCTAGCTATATAGCAACTATGTTGACTGGAGACTTTGGAAGTGGATATTTAACTTTTAAAACAGAAAAAGATGTAGGAATGGACTTATTTTGTTAAAAACAACCTGACGAAAATGATTATGTAGCATTTATGGCTAAGTGTAATCGCGGGATGCAGTTATTAGCTTAGATATTTGATGGATGTGTTGTTTGTTTACAAATATCAATTTCATACATCATAATTCATTCGACGTGCATTCCATCTATGGTAAAATATCAATAAATCCAATTGAAGATCTAAATTCTGTAGAATAAGAGCTTTCATTTGATATATAACCTGAACCTGTTAGACATATTTGAACGTTACGAAAATTGTTCATGATCATAAACATGCATGATTTTTGAGGGGCTATGACATGGGGATATGATGAATTTCAGCCTTAATACGTTATTTTATGTACAATAAATGCCGAAATGGTGCACTTCTCCAGAAACTAGAGACTGTAAGCTTTCAATCGATAACACATATTATTTTAAGAGTTATAGAAATACATGAAACATCAAGGGAAAACATTTATGACGTTATTTTGGACACGCCACCGGGTTCATAGAGTTTAACAAAAATGTGCTTCCATTTTCCAGAACAGTGCATTTTTTAGGACACGTTTTGAGATTTTGTTCTGTTTTTTGGAACTGAGCAGGCTGAGGACGGTTTACCAACTGCTGAAGAGGCGTACAACTTCTTCACCTTCAACTTTGATCCAGAGCCTCAGGGTGAAAGCCGTAAGGAAAGGCAATCCAGAAGAAGAAATGCAGGGGAGGAAGGAGAGGCTGAATCTGAGAACGAAGAAGAAGATGAGGAGGAGGAGGAGGAGGAGAAGGAAGAGGGTGAAACAGAGAGAGAGTATGAAGGAGAGCAGCTGGAAACCAGGGTGATTACTGTTTGTATTCTTTGGGTCTGCCTCAAAACAAACCAAAGACAACCAGAACATTGAGTTTGCAATATCAATACTAATAAACAAGAAATATAATATTAATTACAGAAATGCAACATCAGTCATCAAGCATTGCCAAATTTTTTAGGATGAAGATGCTCCACTGGTCAGTGACGGGGAGGAGGACTTGTTTGTCATCGACCAATCAGAACATGATTTCTTGGAAGTCAGGAGGGCGGAATATTTGGGGTACAGCAGGCAGCTGCAGAGGGAGAGAGAGACTGTTTTTGTACCTAGCATGAGGACAGGTAAGGCCAGCCAGTCCCTAGACCCTAAAGACTTTCCTAAAAGACAGGAAATTACTCGTATAATGCATTTTTGTGTGACAGTTCCTGCATCTGGTAAATTGCCTGAGAATGTGCGTCCTCGCTACCTGGAGGAGGAGGGGCTATATGTGGGCGAGAGGCCATCTGTGTCCCTGACCAATCAGAACATTCTGGAGAACCGCATCCTGAAGCAGGCTGAGGTAATAATATCATTACTATCACTTCCACTGATATAAGGGCTGTTTTGGAAATAAACCAGACTTTGCAGAGTCCAGACATAACATAAACTTTTGTCCATGGCAGATTTGGGAATGCAAGCTGATGACAATGTCCCATTTTTTTTTTTTTGTATAAATTTACATTTATGCATTTGGCAGAAGTGACTTACATTGCATTATACTATACATTGGTTTCTAAGTATTTGCAGTCCCTGGGATCTTGCCGTTGCTAACCCTCTTCTAAATATAAATATTGTGATGTCTGCTGTAGGGCATGAAGTGGTTTGGAGATGATGGCCGTATTATGGCTCTGCCTGACCCAATCAAAGAGTCTTCCTCCAGACCGCCTCTCTTCCACCTGGAGGATGAGCTGGATCCAGCTCTGCAGACTGTTTACAGAAAGGTGAGGATGTTATGTTGTCAGACCCGGCTGAATCTCAGTTACCCAAATGTTAAAAAGTGAATCCCTTAGACATATATGACTTTGATGGAGGGTCACACGAGAGACCAGAAAATCATGGAGAATGGAGTACTTTTGGTCTTAACAACCACTTAATACTGTAGAAACCACATCAAGAAGCCCAAAGCCCAGTTCAGACAGTGACCATTGGCGACACGAATATTTCTCAACTTCATGCAAATGAAGATCGACTTTTCGGAGCGACTACCAATAGGAGTACAGCAGGAGTAAAGCTCATGTTAGGCGTCCCTCGTCTGTTACTGCAGAGTTTGTTTATAAATGTTTCTAGGACAACCAAAGCTAGGAACGCCTTCTGACGACCTCATTGCATTAGACTGGCGACACAGGCGCTTGCGTTCTGAACGCAGCTTAACAACAACATAATGCCCTAGCAACAGTTAAATAATGCCGCAAATAGCAGTACAATGACGAGCGCAAACCTTAGGAAATCACGTTGCGTGATTCATTTAATACTCTTCTCCCATTAAGTTTGCATCTGAAGAGGAAACCCCTACAAAACATATGCACAAATGTCAGTCGCCAAAGCAGCTGTGTCCACAGCTAGTCTGGCCCTAAACCTTCTCATGAAACTTTTTATTGCCCGGCTCTTGAATATCGAAGTGATTAAACATGTTCTTATTTTGACTGTTTTTGTTGTTTTAAAAAGTCATTATGCAGTCATGACAAGTGCCTGCTAAAGTTATGAGAACACATGGAAGTGTAAGAAGCTGTGGGAATCCTGTAATTCTCAATTTTCATGTCGTTAAATGCACCAGGACGTCCACTCCACACTGACCTGTTCTAAAATGCAATCCTGTAATATGGACAAACGCTCCGTGGCCATGTCCGGCTCACAGTCTTTTGCCAGGCAATATGAAGCTGATGAGAGGTGTGAGAACAGAGATCTCTTCCAGATGTGTGGTGATGTCACAGGCTAAGCAGAGAACAGGGGCGTGTCACGCATAACTGAAAACAAAACGCATCCATGCAGCCATGTGTGTTGAATTCAGTAAGACAGACTTAAGACGTAACTGCTGCTTTCAAATAAACCCATTAATCAAATAAGCTAAAGAAAACACTGTGAGATTATTCCAGCCCTCAGAGATGAATGGAACTGAATGATGTTGCTTTTCGGGTTATTACCGATTGTGACAAAAGAGAACAAGTAAAAAGAAAATGAGGAACATCGGGTCGACTTCAGGAGCGTTTGACCAATGACCAGTGAGAAAACGAACTGAGTTCTGATACACAATCGGCAGTACAGTGCCAGTGTTGACTGCATTCCTCAACAGAACCGTTATTGCAAGAAAAATTGTCAATAATTTAAGTAAGTGAGTGCTAGCCCCTTGCCAGCTAAATCTACCGTCCTGTTATGTGTCATGTTCTGTTATGTACCATTTTGTTTCAGTAATATTATGTATAATATTTTTGGTAACAGAGTTGGAAAGATTGCAAAGCTTATAACAAGTAAATACAAGAAATAGTAAATCATATGATAATAGTAAATACTGTACAATATAATATTAAATGTCAACACTGTAAATTACATTTTTATCTACTCTCTTCCAGGCTTTGAAGTCTAAGCATGTGAATCGCTACATTGCAATGGGTGATCCCCAAGCGGACTACCAGCTGGACGTGGATATATCTGGTCTTATTTTCTCCCATCACCCTCTTTTCAGCCGTGAGCATGTGCTGGGAGCCCGTCTCGCCCAGCTGTACGATCAACACCTAACCGGAAAGCAAAAGAAGCTCACAGATCTTCTGACAGATAAGGTAACAATTGATGTCAAAACCAGTCTTCCTGTTCTTAGCTTTCTGAGACTCATTCTGGGTGTGCGTGTGTTATATCTTTAGCTGAATGGCTTGAGGAACACGATTCGTAACATGCTGGAGCTGCACAGGGAAGAGGCTCTGAGTCAGGTGACCCAGCACAGGATAGCCGAGTACAAACAGGAAGTGAGGTAAAGCAGTTCATTGTCACATCACCAACAGCATAAGCAGTGTAAAAATAACAATACACATTATAAACACTATACACAATAAATGAACACAAGACACTAATAAAACACATAATACTGATGAATATTATTCTATTAAGGTGTCAGCAGAGTATTTTATTTGATAGTAGTTACATTATTACTTTGAATGATCTTTAATTTCGTTATTTTGAATTATTGTTATACGATTTTGTCATTTTTCACATATTGCTATATAAATTTGTTTAAAAGTGTTTTGAGTCAATCATTTTAGTGCCTCAGAAACTTATTTTACATTACTACGGAAATATTTGTTATGTTCGTTTAGTTGAAGTTTTTGTTATAATATTTAGGCCTATGTTTCATTTGTTTTATATCAACCGAAATCAAAACCAATTCGGGTGAATGGGATAGAGTTAACCACATTCTTCAAAATATCTTCTTTTGTGTTCTACGGAAGACAAAGGGCACCAGCATAGTAGTTTTGCTTTATATATATGCTACTGCCTTTTTAAAGGCTTTGAGTTTTATTTTCATTTAATGTGACCGTTAATTCTCCACATACAGACACACTCGCCATCTGCGTGATGTGGAGCAAGAGAAGGACAGAGCTCTCCTCAAAAACATCATCAGAGTGTGGAAGGAGCTCAAAACCCTCAGAGACTTCCAGAGATTTACCAACACACCTTACAAACTCTTTATCAGAAGGTAGGGCTGCTGGTGTATGCATGCCTATGTGTGTGTGTTTCATTTCGTGAGTATACTACATCCTCCTGTTTAACTTGACAGGGAGATGGTTGACACTGATCATGACGAGCTGGAGTTCGACAATGAGATTGCGATGGAAATTTCAGAACTGCAGGCAGAAGCTGAGGAAGAATATCAGAGGAAGATGAGCGAGTACAGGAGACAACACGAGGATTGGAAATCCTGGAGGAAAAAACAGGTACACCAGATATAAACACTGTCTGAGATGGCGGTTTCTAGATCAGTGTTATCTTACAGCACATGCTGTATATTGCATTTACACTGACAGAGATTACAGTGCTAATAGTTGCCGTTCTGTGATTATAGTCACAGAATAAAGCATTTACTGCAGTAAACTCTGAATATGTTTCAAATTGATTCAACTTTAAATGAACCTGTTATACTTTTTTCAGTAGTAGTGAATGATTTTTTTTCAGAAAGCCCTCAAGAAAAAACAGAAAAAGAAACGACAGCAGGAGGATGCAGATGAGGATGAAGAGAGTGAGGAAGAGCTGGGTGAGGAGCCCGAGAAGCACGACCCTCCAGAGAAACCGGACATGACCGATGTTGAAGAACAGGTACGGGAGAAAGCCTCCAGGATTCGCAGGAAACCCGGAGAACCAGTTCTGATCCCAGAACTCACGGTTTCATGGCCCGTCACCCCCAAAGAACAGTGTCCACGGTAAATAAAAAACACACAACATACAGACTCAAAAACATAGCTAGCACCTTCACATTGGGGACTAAATAAGGATCATGTAGAACAGAAGAAATTGGTTGTTTTTGTGAAGTTTGAAGTTATCCAACAGCTAACAATAAGACGGAACGATCTAGTTCGATGCAAATCTCTAAACCATGACGATGTTAGAGCCAGCAAAAAAAACAAAATGCAAAAGAGAGAGCGTGATTGGACACGAGCCTGAACACGAATCAATATCTGACGGATTTACACTCTGTGGTGTGAGCTGCAAGAGGCAACGGGTTGCACAATGGACCTAGACCTTGGCATCCTGCTACTGGATTTGAAAGTCTTATGTGTAATTTTTGTTTTTAATGTCCTGTACTTTTGAGCTTAGTTATCAGGCTGTGCTCAGGTTGTCTATTGGAGCACTAACGTTACTGGTTCACAATTTATAGCCGTAAGGTAGACTAGAGATAATGTAATGTTGCCGGGTCTCAAAAGGTTACGTAGCATGATCTTGCCTTGTCACAAATTTAGTGTTTTGCTTGTAAACGATGACTACCAAACCACAATAAATGTTTTACGGTCAAAAGTTGCTGATTCTTAAGTTCATGCATGTAGACCAATGTTATTGGTATCTATAGTTACTATGCTAGGCACTATTCCCATAGTTGAGTGTCAGTTAGTGATTGAACCTTTTTTCACGAAGCTCAACTCCTGGTCGTGAGTGTGTTTCCGAAAATATATAACTACAGAAAATTATTTTTGTTGGCTGCTAAACACATTCATGTCCAGACAGTGTGTTTTCGGTGACTGCAAATGTGTTATGTAGCTAACGTTAGCTGCTATGTAGCTAGCACGCTATGCGCTAATGGCTAACAACTAGCTGCTACCTCAGAATGTAGTTTTAGCTATTAGTTTAGCCCAGTAGTATCCCCCCGCGGGAGCCAAAATAGTGCTTTAGTACATGCACACATTATTAAGTGACTGGCTGGCTGGAATGCTTGATTCTGATTGGCAAGTCGCAACAGTTGCCGTTTTGTTATTCTCCGATAACAACAGCTCAAAACTAGTAAAAGACGATAACCCAGATGCAGAAAATCATTTTGACAGGTTATTTTGACAAATTAAATATAAATGTGTCTTTTAAGAACATATGCAGTGGTGTGAGAAAGTATTTGCCCCTTCATGTTTGTTTTGCATATTTATCATGCTTAAATGATCCAGATCGTCAACATTTTTTTATATTACACAAAGAAAACCAGAGTAAATACAAAATGCAGTTTTTAAATTAATATGTTATTTTTTAAGGGAAATAACAATCCAAACATTTCTGAACCTATGTGAAAATGCAATTGCCCCCTATACCTAATAACTAGTTGTGCCACCCTTGGCGGCAACAACTGCAATCAAGCATTTGCGAAAGCTCACAATGAGTCTTTCACATTGCTGTGGAGGAATTTTGGCCCACTCTTCTTTGCAGAATTGTTTTAATTCAGCCACATTGGAGGATCTTTGAGGATGAATTGCCTTTTTAAGGTCATGATACAGCATTTCAATTGGATTTAAGTCCGTACTTTGAAAAGGCCACCCCAAATTTCACTCCATTTAGATTTTTTTTAGCCATTCAGAGGGGGAATTTCTGGTGTGTTTTGGATCATTGTCCTGCTGCATAACCCAAGTGCGTTTAAGCTTGAGGTCACAAACCGATGGCCGGACATTCTCTTCTAGGATTTTCTGATAGAGCGCAGAATTCATGGTTCCATCAACTATGGCCAGTCGTCCAGGTCCTGAAGCTGCAAAGCAGCCCGAGACCATCACACTACCTCCACCATGTTTGACTGTTGGTATGATGTTCTTTTAATGAATACTGTGTTAGTTTATCGGCAGATGTAACAGACGCACACATTCCAAAAAGTTCAACCTTTGTCTCATCAGTTCACAGAATATTGGCCCAAATGTTTTGGGGATCATCAAGATGTTTTTTAGCAAATGTGAGACGAGCTGTTTTGTGTTATTTTTGGTCAGCAGTGGCTTTCGCCTTGGAACTCACCCATGGATGCCTTTTTTTGCACAGTCTCTTTGTTATTGTAGAATCATGAACACTGACCTTAACCTAAGCAAGAGAGGCCTGCAGTTCTTTCAATGTTGTTCTGGGATCTTTTATGTACTCCTGGACGTGTCATCGTTGTGCTCTTTGGTAGTCGGGCCACTACTGGGATGGTTTACCGCTGTTCCATGCTTTCTCCATTTGAAGATAAGGGCTCTCACGGTGGTATCTGGAGTCCCAAAGCCTTAGAAATGGCTTAATAACCCTTTCTCGTTTGATACGTTTAAATTACTGTGTTTCTCAAAATGTCAAATTCACGTTTCATGTCCAGTTTTTTCTCATGTGGCAAGTAGCCGTTTAATAAGCGGGATAATGTACAAGCAGCCGGCTGTTATTGTGAAATAAGCCCGTTCAGTGTAATACAAGACCACACTGTCGGGGCTTATTTCTGCGATCGCTCAGGGTCTTGTATCACATTGAAGTGGCTTATTTTGCGAAAACAACCGGCTGCTTGTACATTATCCTGCTTAATACACGGCTACTTGCCACATGAGAAAAAATTTGACATAAAATGTGAAATTGAAATATTTTATATGCTAATTTAAATTTTTACAGAATGCTGACATTCTGCAAGGAAAAGCCGCTTAGTTTTGGTTTTAAAGTAAGAAACGACATTCATACGTCACAAACAGGCAAATTGTTTCAATCATTTGTAAATATAATGTCATACATGTTTTAAAATACATATTTATTATAATTTTTTGTGTAATATTAAACTGCCTCTCTCAAAATGATTTGCAGCATCTGGGTAACAGAGTATTATTAGTTTTGAGCGGTTGTTATTTGAAAATAACAACCCTGGAATGTCGCGACTGGCCAATCAGAATCAAGCATTCAAATGAACCGTGTAATAAGGCAAAGTAACGCTCCAGTTTTTCGTTGTTCTTGTAGAGCTGAGTATGCTCGTAGAGAGGACGTGGTCAAGCGTGCCCTCTTCATCAAAGTCCTCTACAACGATAAAGAAGTTTCCAGAACAGACAGCCGAACACTCAACATGGATTTTAGGGTTCACTTTGGTCAAATCTTTAACTTAAAGATAGTAAACTGGCCAGAGAGCATCAAACTGCAGGTATGAGTTTTATTTACACTTAACTGCAAGTAAAATGTGTGTAACCTTTAAACGTCATTTCCATGTGTGTGTTTTTTTCCCCCTCTAGATATTCGAGCATGTCGGCTCATCTTCCACCCTGCTGGCCGAGGTGTGTGTCCCATTTCCAGAATCTTCTGTCTTGACCGGCAGCGCACCATCTGAGGAGATGGAGTTTAGCAGCAACCAGAGAGTCACGTTTAACCATGAGGGTGTTGGAAGTGGTAAATGCATACATGTGCACAAACATCTAATCACCACATCACATCAAATTCGTTCAACATTCTCGGACTCACTTTGGCCAAATCTGATCTTGTCCTGGGTAGGTGTGCCATTTTCTTTCGAAGCTGACGGCACTAACATGCAAACCCTGCTGACCTCAGGGAAGCTCTCCTGCTGCGTTTCTTGGGCCGTTGACATGAACGACGTCCCTCTCGCTCCCCCGTCCAATCATCCTGTAGGGGACATGTACAGGTCAGAGAGCCATGCAGAGATTCCTCACTTCATCCATAAGAAATACAAATAAATTGAAATGAAATATATGTAAATGATTCAACATTTTTCTCTCTCGATTAGTGGTCTCATGCATATGGACGCTATCGCATGTATTGGGGCGTCTAGTTTGAACGACATGAAGAAATTGGGAAAGTGGGCGTCCGAGTCTCGCCTTGACCCCAATGACCCCAACAACGCCTCCATTATGCAGCTACTCTCGGTACCTTTTCCAAAATGCTCTGTACTTTGTACTTGACCTCTCTTTAAGTGTAACTCTAGTTCTGACTTTTAAGGTGGTGAGTGGCGGGGAGATGGCGATTCCTGAGTATTTCCGTCTGGAGCAGCTGCAAGAAGAGTTTAATTTCCTGTCGGATGAGGAGCTCCAGCGTTCCCGTCGCTTCCGTCTCCTGATGCTGAGGAGTCAGGAAGTGCCCGAGTTCAGGCACTTTAAATGCGTTCCCTCCGTGGAGCGTGAGATTTCTGAGAAAGTGTTCCAGGTGAGATCACCTAAAGCGATTTACAGAAAAATTATACCTGAACTTATGAAGTTCACAATACTTTTTAACTTATTTCCAGTGCTGGAAAGGGCCGGAATTCACTAAGGGGACTCTAGTCGGGGGGTATTTTGGATTCTAAAACATTAGATGCAGAAAATCAATGTATATAAATTAATTAATAATTAATGAAATCTGCATACCATTGGAGGCTGTTGTGTGAATAAAAAACGAAAATTCTCTACGTTTAAACTCATTTTTGGAGTGTCCTCTTAAAACTCCATCCCCGGCGTTCCCCTTTTGTTCAGCCCTGTTCATATCTCAAACAAGTTAATATTTGTGTGATCTAACTCACTGAGGGGAATTGAGTTAATTTGATTTATTTGGCCAAATACAAGAAAATTAATCCGAGAGAATGACAATCATGCAAATGGAAAAAGTGAAATTTATGAGAATAGACCAGTGGTTCTCAAGCGTTGTTTTGTTGTTGTGTTTGTTGTGTGCATCGCTTTGTGGTCCCCCAAATAAAAGACTGATAATCTGAAAATGTTTACTAAACCAAACACATATTCAGTTATACAATGCTGGAACATCAATTATTTTGGTTGGTGGTCTAATTTTTTATGTTTGATTGCATAAAATCTTTAATAAATTACTATATTTCATAAAATGCCACAAAATCTGTGGCTCCCGGGATCTTGTGGTCCCTTTTTTTTTCCAGAGATGGCAAAATTCCGTTTTCTTGAAGTTGCATTATTATGAGAGTATTTGTAGTCACAAGACTACAAGATGAGAATTCATCGTCTGTGCTTCACCCTTTTTTTTTATTTGCGACAGGTTATGAAAAAGCTTGTTAAAGTCCCAGTGAAAAAAAAATGACAATGCTTGTTTTTCATGAAATATTTCAGCGTTTATTAAATAGCTTATCAATGAGGGTCATTCTCTTTTTAATATTCATGTTCCCTCATAATCTTCAGTTAAAATCTGAAAATGCACTTCCGCCCTGAAATGACTATCCATCTCAAATGATATAATTTAGACAGCTTCGCAGGAGCATCCGTTAACTCCTCCACTTCAGCTGTCAGACTGCTGCCAGTTTCATTTCAAAATCAATGCAGCAGCTGTTTTTACACATCCAATTAATTTGAAGTGAAAAACGCAAGCCTCAGCCACAAATTTCTCCTTTGAATTTCTTTTTCTGCTCGGAAATGTTTCAGAATACGGAAGTAAAAACGATTGCAACTTCCGGTTCACAGGGAAATTTTAAGAGTAGGAACTTTTAAGCCCTTCTTAAGCTGTAAAAAACACTCTGAAAGTGCTTCCAACAATATTTTCCTTTCCATTATTATTTTTATAGTTTTTGTGTGAACAAACGACCTCCTCACATCATTTTAATAGTCAGTTACAAAACCAGTATTTGTGTTGCAGGAGTATGAGAGGAGGATAAAGGAAGGAGAGATCATTGATACAAGGGATCACATTGATGCACATCGAGCTCTCGTTGCCAGATATCTTCAGAGAGTGAGTGACACAAATTATTTCTTCTCTCATCTCGTCTTCAGCTGAGTTCTTTGTGAAGTGATCTCTCATAATGAACTCTTTCATCCTCAATCTCTGTCTTAGGTGCGAGAGTCCGTCATTAATCGATTCCTTATAGCGAAGCATCATTTTATCCTGTCTGATGTTGTTTCAGAAGATGAGGTTCCCAGTATCGGGTAAACAGCTCTCTTCCTAAATCATCTCATATACTTCTGCAGTCTTTTAATACAAAAGTCATACTGAAGCTTTTAATCATCTTAAATTCCTCACCTGAATCTCCCACATGCCTACTTATGAGGAGACCAACGTGTTATGGATGTGACAGAAAAGGGCTTCCGTTTTTGAAAGACAACATACTTTGAAGGATTTCTGTGAAATAAAATACACAAACCAGACGCAATAATACCAAACAAATTAGTTATTATATCTTCATATTACCATTTATGAGGAATATGGACTGGTTATGGATGTAACAATTCTGAAAGCGGCACAACCTTAAGGAAACTATAGAAAATCATGCTTTAAAAGAATGCTTTAAAACTTTAAGAGAGACCTCACATGGGTATTTAGACCACCAAATATTGACGACTGAGCTATCAATATAGTGAAACCCTTAACATCTTTATTTTTCCAGCGTTATGGTTGACTTTTACATGGAATTGCCCTTGACAGTTCTCATCTTTTATTTCTCTTTTGTTTCTCTTATGTTTGTATATTCAGTGGTGCAGGTTCTGGGTATGTTTTCAGTACTTTTTTTTTCCCTTTAAGTCCTGCGTAAACCTTTATTTTCCTTGTGTATCTGCCCTCTTATCTGTGTGTTTGTGACGTGTCAATTTTTGTAGAGTTAATATGTTAGACTGTGTGTGTGTGTGTGTGTGTGTGCGTTTGCGTGCATGTGAGTTGATCTGTTATAAGGTGAGTAAGTGTGTCATATTGTATGTATAAAGCAACAGTAATTACATTGTGTGTACACACTGTTCATTGCAAGAAATTTCCTAGGATAAAGCCGCAATATGTTTTTGGGTAAAACAAACAAAAATCAGTTATTGAACAAGTACATTAATAATCTATATTAAAAACCTTACCTTTTTTGCTGGAATTGTATTTCATTTTCAGTTTTATCTTTCAAAACATAAGATGAAAATATAGATGCAAAAGTCACAGGTTGCAGCTTTAACATGTCACTTTTAAAATTAAGAAGTGAGTTATTGAAAATTTATATTTAACATAAATGGCAGAAATTTGAAAAGACTTATACAGCTAATATTTTCTAAAGTTTTCATAGTTATTTATTACAAATTATTTACGGTCATGTTAATCCCTGAGGCAGATTTTAATTATTTGAAAAGTTCACTTACAATTAAAAAAATTGCCCTTAAAGGGTTTTAAAAAAACCTGTAAATTAATCTTTCTTTTGTGGAACACAAAAGGAGATATTTTGGGATGATTTTATGGTTTTGTGTTCATTCAGTGGAAGCCAGTGTTGTTTGGTTAGCAGCGTTCTTTAGTTATGTTTGGGTGAACTGTCCCTTTAAGAAACCCAAACTAATACACAAAAGTATAGAACAACGGAAATTAAATTTACGACAGTTACGTGTTTATTATTTAGTATTTAGTTATACGTTTTTGTCAGTGTGCGTTTGTGTTGTTTGTTCTAGTTAGACATTGACAGAAATTAAGCAAATTGATTGTTGATATAGCTAACGCAGTCCTCTCTCAATGTCAATTCACACAATATTCCTGACCGATACTCCAATGCATTGTTGGTACATTCACACTTGACTCTCATCCCAAACTTTTTTTAGGGTTTTGGGCTTGAACCTGTTTAAACTGGCTGAACCCAAGCGGCCCTTGAAGCCTCTCAGAAAGGAGAGGAAAAAGGTGACCGCTCAGAACCTTTCAGATGGAGACATCAAACTCCTGGTGAACATCATCAGAGGATACGATATCCCCATCCGCAGACCTTACACCAGGTTCAACACATCTAGACATTCATTTCTTACCCTAAGGCTTAGGCTGTCACCACAGGTTATTGTTTAGATTGATTAGAGCCGGTCTAAACTTATACTTAACCAATTTTTGTACTGCTCTCCATTTTTTTTCTTTGGGTTGTCAGTAAACCCCCAGTGTCTGCAAGGTCAGCACGACCCTTCACAGAGCAATTTACAGCACCTGTGTCATCCCAGACACCTGTACAGGGCAGTGATTGGCCTCTTGGACAGGTAACACACCTTAGTACATTGAAATAGAGAAGAAAAGTCAATAATAATAATGACAAGAGGCAGTAGCAAATGAAAAATAAAAAAGCAAATGAAAAAATGTCATGTAAAAAAGCTGAAATGATTGTGAGCCGTGTGTATGTGTGTGTTGTGTAGCCTCTGATCAGGCCTTTTGTGGAGGTGTCTTTCCAGCGTTCAGTTCTCCAGACGTCTACTGCTGAGGGTCCAAACCCCTGCTGGAATGAAGAGATAGTGTTGCCATTTAGGTCAGTGTAGATCATCTCAGAAAACCAGTTATCATGTCTAACCCCTCCAAATAAACACAAAGAAAAATATAGCTGTAAGCAGAAATGACGGGGTCAAGCCCTAGAAAGGCACAAGAGCAAATACATGTGTTCATGACTGATCAAATGTAAAAGCATTTCTAAAAGCACTAGAAATCCAACATAATTGCCTATAGCTTTCGTCAAATTAATATGAGGTGAACAACGTTTTACTGATGTTGTGTTCAAAGTATTATGGCAAGAAGTATTGTGAAGATACAGCCATATGGCTCTTAGACATGCTCTATGGCAGTGGTTCTCAAACTGTGGTGGACATCCCACTGGTGGTACTTGAAGAGACACTGGTGGTACGTGACACGACAGAATATTTAAAACTAAAAAAAAATATTTACCTTACATGTTTTATATACAATTTCAAATGTTTAATACATGATCGATAAATACGGAATACATCTCAGCCTATGCGCAATATAGTTGTATGAATTATTGTTTATTTATCCTTGGTCGATGTAACTCAGGCACGTGACAGGCAGCTCAATACAGAGCAGGAAGTTTGAGAACCACTGCTCTATGGTATGCGGTTCTATGGGCTGATAAGGCGCAATGGCGGAAGAAGATTATGAAAAAGTAGAAAACTAACGGATCCAAGAGGGGTCTATGACCCTATGGGTCTTTACCCCTAAAAATAAACACATTACATGGGGTCAAGGCTAATCCAGAGTTGGCTGTTATTTGAGGTTTCCATGTTGCTGCTTAAAAAGATTTCTGTCCGATTTGCCTGAGATGTATCTGCGATCAGCATGACTCTGCTGTTTTGAGCATCTTGTTTTGTTTTACAGTTTGTACAATTACAGTACAGTCTACTTACCCATCAAATGTCTGTCTTCAAATGAATACAATTGGATGCTTCAATAAGATATTTTTTAATTCTGTATTGTTTTTTTACAATGTTTACAATGTTAAACTTTCATCTCAGTGCTCCAAATGGAGACTACTGCTCCACCAGTCTGCAGTCGTTCAAAGACGAGGTCTTCATCAACCTCTTCGATGAAATTCTCTATGATGTAGTGGAGGTGAGGAACATTTAGATGTTAAACTTCTTAACTCTCCACACTGTTTAATTTATAGCAATTCAGTTTGAATGCAAAGTAACGTATGTTTCTGTTTTCAGGATGAGAGAGAGAGAGGAAACACTATTCACACTCGGATTGAGAGACACTGGCTTGGTTCTATCAAGATTCCCTTTAGCACCATCTACCTGCAATCTCGGGCAAGTGACTTTGCTTTAGTTTTCACACAAACCTTCACATAGGATTTTTGTCTTTTTTTTTTTAATGCAACTAATCCTCAAATTGTTAATCGAGAGCAAATTTGTGCTCTATACAACTGATTGGATGATTAAACCTTATTGTCTGGTCGATGGTGGAAATAAATCTGATTGGTTATAATGTTGTATGTTTAGATTGATGGAACATTTAAGGTGTCCACACCTCCAGTTCTGCTTGGATACAGTAAGGAGAGGAGTTTGGGCAACGATGGTGGTTATGATGCTATTCGCAGTCTGAGTGAAGGAACCTTCCTCAGCCTCTTCATCACCATTGAACCCCAGCTGGTGCCTGGAGAAACCATCAGAGAGAAGGTACATGAGCCAAATCATGTTTTATAAAATATGTAGCTAGATTTTGCATAATTCATTTTTTTAATTTTGTGGATTTTGTTAAAATGTTATTTCTTTCATATCCTTTTTTGGACTGCTTGTAATAGATGAAGGAAGTAAAGGTAACAGAATGGCAGCGGATGTTAATGTCACGTTCCAGGTTGAATAGAGATAGAGTAGAAGTAATTATTTGTCGCTGTCCTTCTAATCTTGGATGTCCAAATTCGTTCTTTTTCAGAAAATGATATAAAATACTGAAAAGATTAAATACTGTGTTCTTAAAGGCACTTTTTGATAGTTTTCATTGGTACTATATTTCCCAAACTCAGTGACACAAATATTGGGGGACAAATAATAATGATTTTTAGCACAAAATCTACAAAATATGGAGATATTTTAGGTTTTAGGAACCTAAAAAAGTTTTAGAAGGACGGCAGTGAATTATCAATCCCAGTACTTGTCTCAATACAAAAAATTATTTAAAGAAAACATAAGATCATTGATCATTGGCATAGAATTTTTGCAAACTGATGTAATTTTGTTTAATAATAAACAGCATGTGATCTTCACAGAGCTCAATTTGTATTGAACCTGGAACTTTACTTAAAATTTTTATGGCATTCTGAATAGAGCACTGTGTTACTACAAATAAAAACTTATTCTCTATCTTATTATCTACAGCTCAGTGCAAATGATTTATTGAATGACCTTTAACCTCTGACTGTCTCCATAAGTTTGACAGTCAGGAGATGGAGCGCTTGCTGACGGCATGTGAGGTCTTTGAGAAAGAGGCCAGTCACCGTTTCTCCGACCGACCCTGTCTTACCACCGTCATCGACATGAACGGCAAAACCGTATTCGTCACACGATTCATTCGACCTCTGAACCCCCCGCAGGGGCTGCTGGATGCTTTTCCAAACAGCCCGCAGGATACCATGGTACATCCACATGCTTCATTTTTAATGTGATGTCACAAAATTCCCAGTATACAACAATTCATATAACCGAGAGTGCTTCCATTCAAACCAACCTAAACCAAATGGCATAGTTTTAATAAAAAGGAAATACCCAAGGAATGTATCTCAACAAAGCGTGATCTATCGAGCAATAGTTCACGCTAAAAGTAGAATAATGGAGCGATTTTGTACCAGTTAGAATTTAGTACAGGTGGAGCATGACATGACATGACATAAGAGTTTCTGTCGAAGTCACCTCAGAAAGTCCATTGTGACCATTTTCTTTGTCTGTAGTTTGTTTCTATAATTGTCATGTAAACGGCTTAAATTTTTCCGGCACCGTGCCTTGGGGCGTTGACTGCGGCTTAAAAGAATTTCTTAAAAAAAAACAACATTTAAAAAGCTTATTGATATCAGTTCGAGTTCATAAATTTGCCTATCTACGGTAAGAAAGGAACACTGTGATCATTCTCAACCAGTCAACATTACTAGCCAATCAGAATTAAAATGTGCAGCCTTGGTTGCCGGAGTGGAAACGTCACGTTGGAGAGTACGTTAGCGAGCGAACAGTCGGCAGGATCGAGAGTAAGTTTAAAATGCCTAAGCGGGAGCAGCTTTTAAGTCCTTTACAAATATAACATACACAAATTGGAGACTGTGACATAAAGATCGATAACTTCATGTTATTTCGGCAAATCATATAATCCGATCTCCGCTTACACTCATGTGTGCACGCTAACTGTGTTTGAGAAATCAAGGATCGATTTCCAAAGCGTCTTAATCGTTTTCAAACTATTTCGGAGCTTATTGCACCAATAAGTGACTGTGAGAATCTGGATTTCGCCCTGTCCTTTCAGTGACTTAAAAGAGTTAAGTCATAAACATGATCATTTTTGTCTGAAGTAATATAAAAAGTTGAGAAAGAAATCGGATGTCAATACATTAGTGACTTTTTTGAGGGCTCATTTATGCTAACCTGCTTTGACCAACTCTGATCTCATTACTATCTGCTGTGGATGTGACTTGTATAGAGGACGAGAAATGACTTGAGTATAAATACATAAATGAATTTATTAATACACGGATAAACAAATATATAAATCCATGCATAAATGTATTGTGAGGGGCGAAGCAACAACACGTACACAGAAGTACAAATTACCACCCCCGAAGGGTATTTTATTAGACAATAAGTTGTCAATGCCACTGAGTAAGAATTCCTAGGGGTTGCTTGGTCCCCAGGCACCGAGTCTTGCTTCTCCTTGCTTCTTCCCTGAAGCAGTACGAATATTTCCCAACTTTTATAGCTGCTGGCATCTGATTGTGACGAGTGCCGCTCGGATTGCCTCTGTCTCCATGGCAACGCTGATAGCGC
Source organism: Triplophysa dalaica (assembly GCF_015846415.1). Classification (NCBI taxonomy): domain Eukaryota; kingdom Metazoa; phylum Chordata; class Actinopteri; order Cypriniformes; family Nemacheilidae; genus Triplophysa; species Triplophysa dalaica. The sequence continues at coordinate 14,325,796 of NC_079561.1, read as the reverse complement.
CAGGGGTGACTTGTCACAGTATAAATAATTAAATAAATGAATCAATAAATATATAAATGTGTAAATAAATAAATATTTGTTTCAGAATGAGTGCTAATGATTTATGATCTTTAGCAAATATCATTGATCTTCAACCTAGCGACTACATTCTGTTTCGTTTGGAACGAATCACAGATGCTTTAGTTGTGTAACGGCTTACCAGATGTTGCGCTACACTTTTTCATTGTCCGTCATTTTATACACAATAAAGCTGAAGTCGTTTACATATTTAATGATATGTTTTCAGACATTAAATACTAATTACAGACAAATGTTCATGTCCAGTCAGTAACAAAAAAAGGTGCGTGTACACACTGATTTGTTATCATTAATTTATTCACTTACAATTAACTTTAAGCTGCTGTTAGGTCATGAAAGAAGAAGACGCAGAAAAACTTTTTTCCGCTCACTGAAAGCATAAAACTGGGTTTGTGGGTTATAATTATGCCCCCACTTCTTTCGAGTCATTCTGTGATTCATACACGTACCATCAAAGTTTAAAAAATGTCTATCTGAGAAGCTCAAAACGAGCATGTAACTAGTTAGTTTCAAACGAAATAATGTTTAAATAATGTTCTTTTTTGTTTGACAAATAACCCTGCGTATGTGTCTACTCTCGCAACCCCAAAAAAAAAAGCTTTATCCCCTGCATGTACCCCCACCCACAGTAAAATCTCGGTGGTTTAAAATCCTGGTGCATCCTGGTAGCTTTGTATTAAATGTAAGCTCTCCAGTATGTATATCAAAATATTTTGCGTTTAGTGTTAACTGAACAAACATGCAGGTTAAGTATTTTTATTTATTATAACAACAACAAGGTACAACATGACATCCGTTAAGTAACTTGAACATATATAAGACATTGTTATTTTATCAAATTTTACAAACCCATTCAAACAAAGTAAAAAAGAAACCATAAACACGAAAAAAAAAAGAAATACATACTATTTTTACATTATTAATAATTTTAAGTGATTTATCAAATTCTTACGTGAAGTTAAATTTCATTAAAAGTATGATATTTTTTTTTTTTAAGGAATCTTTGTGCAAATACAGTTGTAAAATGTTGCCTTAAGAATTTGGCTGTTTAAGATTTGAAAAACAGAAATAATAAATCCACATAATAAATTATAATAAATCCACATTATCTTCTATTGTTAGTTGTTATTCTGCTCATCTCTCTCTCCTCAGGAGTTAGTTGCGCGATATGTGTCGCTCATCCCCTCTCTTCCAGATAGCGTGTCTTTCGCAGGAGTCTGTGATTTATGGAGCACATGCGATGTAAGTACCCATTCTTTTCTCCCGGCCTTTTCTCTCTATGGATCCGTAAGATTGTATTTGGATTCATATTTAGTTTTTGGTGTTTTCAGCAATTTCTAAGGCTGCTGGCTGGAGATGAGGAGGAGCATGCTGTATTACTCTGCAACTACTTCCTGTTTATGGGGATGAAGGCGTGGCTTATCATTGGCACAGCCATTCCTGAGGTGAGTGACCAGTGTTTAAACAAGCAAAGCTGCTTTAACCTTCCTTTTGATGCATCACTATGAGAGAAATGTAAGAAGTTAGTGTTTGTATGTGTGTTGTTTTATATGTGCTTTGTTTTGTGTCTGTTGTTTAGGGCCCTACAGCGTACGTGTTGACGTATGAACAGAGCCGCTATCTAATCTGGAATCCCAGTACTGGTCAACACTATGGACAATATGACATATTCTGCCCCCTACAGACCATTGGATGCCTCATCAACAAAGATAATGTTAGTAAACACAAAAACACTCTGCGCCTCTTGAGTTTCATGACTGAAGAAAGTCCTTTTCTGTATGATAATGTGATGTTGTATATTTATTTCTCTCTGTCAGGTTTGGTTTAATATCCAGCCGTATGCTGCACCAGTAAGAATGAGTTTTGACGTCTCTAGGCCAAAACTCTGGAAACCTTTTTTCTCACGAGCATTCCCTGATCCCGGCCTCTCCAGTGTGCAGGTGAGAACTACTCGAACCAATCACCGCTCTTTTATTGTAGAATTAAAACCAATTTGAATGTTGTGATTTCAGCCAGAGTCTTTGGTGTACAGACGGACAGACAGGGCAGCTGCTGTCGAGTTACAGGACAGGTTAGTCATTAATCTGTCTGATATGATAGGATATTATATGTTTGTGCTTTACAGTAGGTCACATAAAGATTTATATGCCACTGCTTTCATTGATCTTCACAAACATTCATATCTTGGCCGAGGTATTGCAGAATAGAGAAGATTTTGAGGGAGAAGATCATGGAATGGCGTCCGCGTCACCCCACACGCTGGAACCGGTATTGCATCTCTACGTTGCGGCAGTTTTTGCCTAAACTGGAGCTGAGCGGAGGACGGGAAGTGGCTGAGGAACATCGTCTTGAGCTACAAAGCCTTCTGGGAGAATACAGGGTAAGTGCTCCAAACAGAAATTTCAGTTATGCTCTATGTCAACAACCTGACACTCATCTTTACATCATCTGTTTTTTCCTTTTCAGATATCTGGGTTTCCACTGCATCTGGCTTTCTCAGAGATTCGGCCAATCATTGAAGCCGTTCACAGTACAGGGGTCAATAAGGTGGAAGCCCCAAATGCAGAGTTTGCCCTGGCGGTCTATGTTCATCCGTACCCCGGTAATGTGCTGTCGGTTTGGGTGTACATCGCCTCTCTGGTCTGTGCACACTAGATCAAAATGTATGAATTCAAAATGTTTGAGCATTTTTTATGTAAATTTAATGTATTATGTTTTTAATATGTTTTATTAAAAAATACATTTTGTGGTGTTTTTAGAGAAATTCAGTTTTCTGTGATTGTATAAATTTTAGATATTTTGTTATATTTTTTTTATTGTGCTTAATCGAGAGCAAGAAAATGAAATATGACTGATGTTTGTAAATGTAGCTTTGTGAAATTATTTTATTAGTAGATGATATTTTGGATATCCATACGTTCAGATAAATTAAAACCTGTTATTGTTTAAGCTAAAACCAAACTGTTTTCCACAATAATATTGCTAGAGAATAAAATACTGTTGAAAAAGTGTTTTGCATGTGAACTACAGTACTTACTCTCAGTCCTTAGAGACTTGAACACACAACAGAGACAGAGATGTTATCACTCTGTCTTACAGCATGTGTTTGTCTGGCTCAGACAGGTAGAAACAAATCTCTGATCTGTCAGCAGCTGTAAACTCTGTTTGCTTTGGGTCTTGTGTTGGACTTGTTGGGTCTTGCAGGTTTCATTTCATTGTTGATATCAATATGTTGATTTTAGACCGCTGTCCTTTGACCTTGGTCTAGTGGAACGGTCAAACATCCTTAAAGGGACAGTTCACCCAAAAATGAAAATTCTGTCACATTTCTTTGTTCTGCTAAACACAAAGGAGGATATTTGGGAAGAATGTCAATCACAAAATATATGTACAACCAATAATTATTAAATTACGTTTTATTGATATAGTGCTTTTCACAATGTTCACTGTTTCGAAGCAGCTTTACATACATAAAAAAACTATATATCATAAAAATAAAATGAATATATGAAAAGATCAAATAGAATGTATATGATATGGAAATACATGCTATTATTGCTTAATTGTTCTTCTCTATGCAATGTACATTGCTGAAACTTAACTGAAATATATGTGAGATTGTTAGAAACTCTAAATCGTTTCTATTGAAGTATATGCTATTTATCTGAAATATTAATTTAAATACATACAATTTAAAAGTTCACACAATATGTCCATGTATTGTGGTATATAATGCAGATTTTATTACGTATTTCAGAATTACATTTCCTAAAAAAATCACAGAACTAAAACTAAATGAACTTTTTCTGAAGAATGCTGGTATCTGCTCAAGCACCACTGTGGGGAGCAAGTTTGGTTGAGTTTGGCTTATATGATGCTGCCAAGCAGTTGTTTTCCTGTTGAGGCAGCTTTTATTGGCAAAATATCTTAAGAGCATTACTCAAATCTTTAAGCTTACCTAAGAGCAATATACAATTATACTGTTGAAAGTTGTCTTAGCATTATATTGTGAACTAGTGTAATGCAAGTACTCAGCACTAGATGGCTCCTCTTTATCATGTGGATCTAATCTGTCCACTGTTGAAATTTTGAAGGCCTTGTCTGCAGTTGATGTCTGCTAGGATCTGACCCATCTGATCACAGCTGTTTTAGATCAGGCCTTATATAGACAGCAGACTTGAAAGATGTTCAGACATCTGCAGCACAGCATAGAATTGTCTTCTTATTTAGAAACAAACCAGACAAACGAGTCCAGAGGAATATAAAAGAAGGGTTGGTTTTCAGAAAAAAGTGACCTAGTTGAGTGGTCAAAAAGTCATCATACTTTTTTGTGGCAGCTCTCTCAGGTTTTGTTGTTACATTTATGGATTTAAAGTATTAAATTCCCTGGGGATCAAACCAATGACTTTGGTAGCTGAGCTAAAGGAAAGCGTGCATGGATACAATTCACAATTTGAGACAGTTCAGTTATATGAGGGCTTCGCCCCCAAGCCATTTCATGACACAGTTGTGTTGCTGTCATTATTTCTGAAGAAAGGACCGCAATATGTAACAACAGCAGTCCTTGTTCTCTTTCTTGTGTGTTTGTAAACAAATGAGTGTATTTTTAATGGTGACTGTTATTTCATTGGGGAATGGACAAATGGGGTACACAATGAGTCTAGACATCAGTGTCAGAGAGAGGAGATTGAAATCGTGGTTAAAAACAGCCCCTGGGTGAAGTGTTTCTGTGTTGACCTGAGTGTACTTCATAACCAAATAGTCATATGCAGGTCCAGATGGAATCTGTGGACTTTTCCTTTGGGCAATTTCTGTTGTGATTGTACAAAAGAATTATGTGAAGAGATCAAACATGGCCAAATATGTTAAAAAGAGAGTGCTAAACTCGTCGATAGCTGCAAACGTTCCTCTAGGTTAGTGGTAAGAGCATGGCATTTACAATGCCAAGGTTGTGGGTTTGATCCCAGGGGATTGCACATATTTAGAAACAAATGTATGGGACAATGCAATTTAAGTCGCTTTGGATAAAAGCATTTGCCAAATGTAAGTCTTATCTTTAATAATATGAATACCTTTTGTTTAGTACAGCTTTGCCCTGCCTTTCAAAAAAAAAGTTTATTCAAGTGTGCTATTTGTATGCTTCGTTAAAACTACAAATACCTCCGTCTACTTTGTATTTAAAGGGATAGCTCGCCCCAAAATAATGTCAATATTTACTCACCCTTGTCGTTTCAAACCTGTATGACTTTATTTCTTCAGCAGAACACAAAATATATTTTGAAGAAAGTTGGTAATCGAACAGGCAGTTAACAACATTCTTCAAAATTTATTCGTTTGTGTTCTGTGGAAGGATGAACAGTCATACAGGTTTGAAATGATATGAGGGTGAGTAAATGATGGCAGAATTTTCATTTTTGGGTGAAATATCACTTTAAGTGCACTTGACTTAAACTGTCAGAAAATCTGTTTGTTCCTGACTTGTACTTCTTTTGATTGATATAATTAAAGCATCATTAAATGTCTATGTATACTTGGCTTATAGTTGTGTTTACTTTGAATTCAGTAGCCTATTAAATAATTTTCACATAATTTGACACTGTCTTACAAACTTAAATGCCCAAATTTATTGAATGTGTTGAATAGCACTTAGAGAACTGAACCTGGTTTCTTTGTAGACAGGGATAACTTGGATTTATTTTCAATCTACTTAAGTACTACTTGAAATGGGACTTTTAGGATTATAAAGATTAACTGTAAATAGAAATATTTACTTGAAGTGCGAAAATAATACATGAATTGGAAACTATAAAGTATAAAATAGCTAACTTTAATAACAGTTCTTTAGAACTCTAATAAACAAAAAAAGTGCTATACAGTAATTTTAGTCAACATTATACCTATAAGTTTACTTGTATGGTTGCAAGACAAATGAAAAACATAGTTGTAAACTCAAAACGTACATCTAAAAATTTTACATAAATGAAGAAGTACACTTTACTTTTAAAGAATAAAAAGTGGGCTAATTTAGTCATAGTAGTATTATTAAGCAAGTTGACTATGAAAATAAATATGCTCACTAAATAAACTGTCCCTAAAATATACTTGTAGTTCACTTATGTATACATAATACAATTAATGTAAGGATGAGCTTGAATTATCTCTTTGGCCAACCAGTCGAAGATTGAGAAATGTTTTGGTAACCCGTTTTACAAAAGTCATTATTTTTTAAAACTCTGGGTGGTGATGGGTATTCAAATTCTACTGAAATCTGCTGGGCTTTTAATAGGGAGTTCTGTGATTTTCAGTCTGTCATCGTCTGTCAGTGTGTAAAAGAGTTTCAGGTGGAACTGGGGTGTGGTTGGATCTTAATCTAGGACAAATATTGCAAATACACACACCCCCGCAACTGTTTTGACGGTTTTCAGACACTATTCATAACACTTTCATCAGAATGACCTTATTTCATCAGAAGATTCACAACGAAGCATGCAGAAGATACACACACCCCTTATCCTGTTACATGCACACACAGTTAGTAGTCATAAAGACAACATGCCTTATGTTCGTTTTGCATTCCATTAAGATTTATACAAATATTTTTGAAGTAAATATATGGTGGTGCAAACAGAGCCCTGTGCAAAAAGTGTTTTCACGGTGGTTGAAGGTTTTCACGGTGGTTGAAATCCGGCCTAGGTAAAAATATGTTTTCATTACTTATCCCTATTAAAAATGACACATTTAAATAATATCTTAGACTTAAGACAGGCAGTTTAATCATTCAGTTATAGCCACCAAATGTGGGCAGCAGTGAGCTACAGACTCTTTCCTGTCTTTCCAGAGCAGTTGATAATTCATGTAATGGTGCTGTGTTGGCATGGATGTTAGTAAATGTCTTTCTGTGAGTGTGGATGTGTGTGAGGTTGTAGATTATCCTGTGCAAGGCGTCCTTGAGATCTTGCGGCCATGCGTGAAGTTAAATAGTGAAAGCCAGCATTGTGTGAGCCTAGCCTAAAATTCGACTCTAAATCTGGGTTTGAGGAGGAACAAACTTGCCCTGAAGAGCCGAATGACTGTGAGTGCTAAACTCAGGTCATACAGGACATGACTGGACTCTACACCACAGCAAACATGATGAGCGATAAAGAACATGCAGCATAGTGGATCGGTTGTGCCGGGTTTGGAAAGTCCCTCTGGCTAATGGAGAGAGCTCATTTAGTTCAGATCTGATCAAAGGATAGGATGACTGAAAATTACACCGAGTTTAAAGCTTGGGCTATTAATGCACTGAAAACAAGGGCATTTTTTCGTGTCAGTGAGCATAACCTTTTTTTTTCGTGTCACTCAGCATGACTTGCAATACACAGACTGCATGTGTATATACATTTATATATTTATAACCTGATATCAAAAGAAGTCATACATATTTTAGGATTTGGCTAACCAACACCTAACTTCACCCCAAACCCTAAAATCTCAGCCGCAAAGACTAATTTATCTAAAAATGCGAGTTTCATGTGGCAAAAAACGATAAATGGTTCCCCTAACCCCGCTCCTAGACCTAACCTAACGTCACAGGGGAGAAGTCAACAAATCATAACAAAACATATGAGATCGTTGGAATAGGATATTCACACGAATGAGCAACCTTGAAAAATAGCTATGAATTCCCATCAGATTGTGTTGTTATTTATTTATACATATGAAAGATATTGCATATTAAAATACATTAGCTTGAAAGTCGTGGTGACTGACATGATAAAAGGTGGTAAACACGAATTATTGTCACAAAGTGAGACTATGTTGGAATGTTAATTGTAATGTGCACAATATTGTTGCATCTTGTAAAAGGTTTTTGCAAGTTTACCATTGGAATTAAGATCATGATACTTATAAAATTATGCAGGATACTTTTTCAAACACGTAGCATGGACTCACGCTACCATACAATTTTGCATAAAATTCATTCATCTCATAGATCTAAACTCAGTGGTGGCAAAAAGCATCGCAGTCAGTGTGATCTGCATTTTATTCTCGAGGTCTGTGGCCTCCTGGGTGTTTTGTAGAGGAGGCCAGGGACTTACCTATCCGCTCCTCCCCAGATCAATGCTCTCTTTATAGGCCACAACACTCGTCTTTGTGCCGAGATTTATGAAGCTCCATCTGTTCTTGCAACATCTATTTGGGACCAGCACCATGTGTGGAAAAGGCAAGAGCTTTCATTACAATTACACATTTTTCTGTTTTACAACAGGTTTTGTGCCTAGAAACGTTCTGAACTGGATTGTATCTTTTCCATGTGATTGTAAATCTATATCCGGTATAAAAGCTACAAATAGGCTGGCACAGAACCCTTGCCCTTGCACTTTCCATTATAACATGGCAAGTAGGACTGAAACTTAGTACTCAGGGACAGGAGGTTAAACTAAATATTTTATTTACAATTTGTCTATTAGTGATTTTCCAGTTTGAATAAAATAAAGACATAATATAAAACTAATAATGAACCATAGGGTAAATAAAAAATAGGGTTGCAAACTGAGACTAATTTGAATCTTCTGTTGTAAAGTTTTATTTAATTGGTCCTTATTCATGCAGAACTATAAATAGAGTTAAAATATGAACCTCATCTCTTAAATAAAGAGATTTTGTAAGATTTTTTTGGCATCTTTACCTTTATCTTGGCTGGCGCAAGAATGACCAAACCAGTTTGAACTGTTTTCATATAAAGTTACATTTACATATATGCATTTAGCACAGGGGTTTTCAAACTTTATGAGGCCAAGGACTCCCAAATAAGACAGACCTTTTGTGAGCGACCCCCTTTCTAAAATACATATCCATCTATAATGTTTTATTGTGTAAAGATGCATTTGACATTTATGTATTTGGCAGACGTTTTTATCCAAAGTGACTCAAATTGCATTGTACTATACATTTAAAGTATGTGCAATCCCCTTGGATCAAACCCATGACCTTAGCGTTTGCTAGCGCCATGCTCTAACCACTGAGCCACAGGAAAGCTATTAACTCATTAACCCAATGTCATATTCTCAAAACAACATATTGTTTCCAAATGTTAACTTTTGTCCATACTTATTTGATGTATAAAACCCTGAAGAGACATTTTCAATTCAAAGTTTGTAATATAGCAACTTTCACTTTGAGTGTGACAAAAGGAACTGCAGTGAGTAAAACACACTAGAAAAATAAATGTGTAATCAATTCTGGAAAATCTAAATGTTGCAAAAAGCATTAGAACATTTAGAAATTAAACAAAAATGGACTCCCGTTATGATATTACGTCATAGGATTAACATAACTTGACTTACTTCTACTACTCTGACATGAGCATGAAGCATGAGTTTGTGCATGTTTGAGAGTGCTCTGTTACTTGATGCCTGAATTGTGTTCTTTATAACTTACAATGATGCAAAGAGAAATGTTTTCATTCAATCACTTGATACTCTGATACTGAGAGATACCTCTTGTCTCGGTGTGTATGTGCACTTACAAAGAGTTCAGTTACATGTGTGAATGAAAGCTGATTGCATCTGAGTTACTGCTGATCAACAAAAAGCTTATTGTTTGAGGCTTTTCACCCTGCATTCTTTGGCTTGTGGTCGTGATTGCCATCGCAAACATTTACGATTAATTCGTTTTCCTCTTAGAAATGTTTCGACTGAGTGACGTTCTTAACAGGGCATGTGGGAACTTGGACGTTTTGGTTTCCACAACGAGAGAGCGAGTGATACCACAAATGAAGAGTTATACTCAAACAACTAATAGTGGAAAATTGCAAATTAGAGAGGTCATTACAGACAAGTTTAGGGACTCAGGACTGTCTGACATGGGTTTTTATGGATACTTGTTTGTTAATCGGTTGTCTCTAAATAAGTGGGTTGTCTGAATCTGATCAACACACATTTTTGGTTCTATAGGCCCAGAGAACCAGAGTTTAATGATAGACCTTGTTATAAACATACTGAATTGTAATTTTGTACTATTTTTTCTCCTATAGCTGATGCATTGACGTATAATGTTTTAATGTATAGAAATGTTTTAATGTTATTAATGTAAGTTATTGTTTTTTCCTTCACACATAAGATAGCTTTTCAGGGGTCTAGCGATGTTTTGCATGTTTTAGATGATCTGTGCTGTGAACATGAGGAAACAGGTGGTGTGTGAGCATGCATGTGGGATGATATCTGATGTGCATGATATCTGAAGTTTCATGTCTCTGGGCTAATTAGTGTGTGCTAATTACAGTGCTAACATTAGCGCTGCAGGTCGGCAGATTGGGTCTAAACTGGGCCGGGCCACAGGACAGTCAGTCCCTGAGTGTGTGACACACTCGCCCAGTTTAAAAAGATCTAGATCTATAACCAGGGGATGCTGCTGCGCATTATTTTCTTTCTTTTGCAGAGCCCAAAAAGAAGATATTTTGAAAAACGTTTGTACCCCCAAGACCTTGGGGCTCCATTGACTTCCTCTGTATGGACACAAAGACACATGATCATTTTTGTCTGAACTGCCCTTTAAATTAAATTAGCCTAATAGTAATAAAATGTAATAAAATGATAGCATCGTTTTTGGAATGTTGTCTATGATCGTAACCAAAATGTCGGTGGGAGTAAAGATTTAGCGATAGCCTACTTGTGGGTGCTGTAGAGCCAAAGTTTGCTCAAAGCAAAAACATTTATGACATTTCCAAATCATATTGTGCTTTAAATGTAGCAGCGTCAGCAGTGTTTTGTGAAGGTTAGGTGTGTGTGGAGGGTTAACACAAAAAATATCATTAGCCTGGTATGAAAACAATGGAGGTCTATGAGATGTCCTCACAAATAGAGTTGTGTGAGATAATGAAAGGTCATTTTGAAGTCAAAAATTATCAAATGTCATTCACAATTTTTCTCTGAGCCAGCATAAACAGAAGAGAAATACTCTACAGACCAAAGTCGAATGTGATCACATTTCTCATTGGTTGCCTAGGGTCACACGTAACTGATACCAGATATAAAAGAGATTACCTGCAATAAACCTGAGGATGCACAGAACAGAAAATGAGAGAGATGGATCTTATGTTCTCAAATGTAGAAATTGAACATACATTTGTTTTGTATTTGTAATGATATATTATGCGAGGTATACTGTAACTACTGTGAATTTGTAAGAATGTGAAAAGAATAAAAAAGTACCAAATGATTATAAAAATGGTAGTACAATGGATTTTTTTGAAGGTTCAAGGGAACAATTAAACATATAGACCATAGCAAGAATTGAATGTACAGCCTTGGCTTTGTAACCTCTGAAGTTTGTGACCAAATGAGTTGTGTGGATGTGTCTCTGTTGCCAGAGAGAAAGTTGAAATGTTGAAAGCTCTGTGACTTACAGTAAGTGAATGGCTGTGTGCCAGACAGGAGCTGCACTAATGCAGATAGCAGACCTGTATCAGAAACCCCCAATGTATAAAGAGAATGAAAGAAATCCCCATCCGCTAATGAGAAAAACAGAAAATAAACTGAAAGGAAAGAAAAAGTGGAGTGGAGTGAGAACAGACAGGAATTTAGAGGAATCCCTGATATATGATAGGAACAGATTCAGTCACAGTTTCAGTCCTCCTTGCTATTAAATGGGGTGATGTCATCATTCAGGGACAAGTCTTTCTCACCCTCTGATGCCAAAGAAAATGACACAGCAGCAAATGTCCCTTTTTAAGTAGTTGATCTCAAACATATTTATGTTTCTAACCAGTGGCATAGTGCCGGTATGTTCAGGGTATTCAGGTGCATCCACTAAGCTTTGAAGTCATACACTGTCCTGCTCAGAACCTGCTCAGTTGATCAAACAGCCTCACCAACTCATCTGCATTGTGTCAGTGTTGCATTACAAATATAAATGTACATTTTAAACGATTCATGGATAATACAGTAATTTACAATGTGCAGTGTTATTTCTTGTACATTAGATTTTTTGCACCCCAACCCACAACATTTTCATTTTACTTAATTATAAATGCTGTGACGCTGGGGACCAGTTTTATAAAAAATAAGAATTGAATGTAATTGGTTGGTAACCAGAAAAGAATATTAAGGATGGACAACAAAAGGTACTTGTTACAGAAGTGAAAAAAATATTTCTTTACTGTTGACAGTTCCCTTTCTGTCGGTCTCTCGACGTTGTGTCGAGAATGACAGATGGGGTTCACCCTTGAGAACCAATCAACTCTGACTACTATAGAAAAGAGCAATGAAATTTGGCAAATTAAATTTGCTTGCCGGTCTCCGCCCCCGGATGTCCGGTATAAAAGGAAGCCGGAATGCAGCATTCATTTACCTTTTGTTCTTCAGAGCCTTCGCTGATGACTACGAACAGAACGAATTCAATGAATTCTTCTTATTCTACATTGCTGACGTAGAGCAGTGGATCGTCCCTACCTGCAGCGACCTTCCCCTGGGCGTCTCGGCTGTTCCGAAGGTGTTACAGATTTTTTCTAAAAAGTCCTTTTCAGGACTGACTGAGCATTCTCCAGTGCGGCATGTCCCGCTGTTCTCTTGGGTGCGGCACCCTCATCGAAGAGAGGGGATGGATACGATCGCTGCATTAGGTGTCTGGGCGTCCAGCAGCGTTCGTTGACACATCTGCCCGCACTGTGGGCAGATTGTCATTCAGAAGTTGCGGTCACGGGTGGCTGTCTTCCTAAGGGAACCAGCCACCATTTCGTCTGCTACCTGGGCAGTGACATCTGTGACTACGGCCCCGATGACCACCCACGTTAGCAGCGTTAGTGATATGGGGAACTCTGCGAACGTAAACCCGCCAGCCAAGTGCTCACGGGCCGATCGCACCCCGATTCGCTCTTCTAAACGTTCCCCAACCGGCGGTGGCATACCATCCGGATACCATCCGGATCAAGATGTTCTGTGGGTCACGACCCGCACTTCATCGTTCCCAAGAAAGGCGGTGGGTTGCGCCCCATAGGTCTGCGTACCCGGAACTAACCACCTTCACCAACTGCCGTTCAGGGTGCTCACGCAGAGGCGCATCCTGACATCTATCAGCTGTCAGGATTGGTTCGTGGCAATCGACCTGAAGGACGCTTACTTTCATGTCTCGATCCCCCTCGACACCGGCTTTTCCTAGAGTTTGTGTTTGAGGGGCAGGCATATCAGTACAGAGTCCTCCCTTTCGGTCTGTCCCTGCGGGTACTAAACTTTCTCGACGACTGGCTTATTTTAGCACACTCGCGAGATCTGTTGTGTACACAGAGGGACCTGATGCTCCGGCATCTAGATCGTTTGGGATTTCAGGTCAACCGAGAAAAGAGCAAACTCTCCCCAGTGCAGAGCATCCTCTTTCTCGGTATGGAACTAAACTCTGTCACCATGACAACGCAGCTGTCCGCAACACGCGCCCAGTCAGTGTTGAACTGGAGGCTCCTGGGACACATGGCGTACTCCGCGGTGGTAATACCCTTGATACACATGAGACCGCTTCAACACTGGCTACAGAGTCGAGTTCCGAGGACACCGTGGCACACCGACAGCAGGCGCATGGTGATGTCGCCCTGCTGCCGACGCACCCTAACCCTTCTTCCATGACCTTCCTCCGGGCAGGGTTCCCCTCGGGCAGGCTACGAGGCACGTCCTGGTGATGACGGACGCTTCGCTGCAGGGGTGGGGTGCAGTGTGCAACGGGCACGCAGTAGCGGGGCGCTGGACGGTTTGTTGTGGGCTGTGCGGCTTGCGCTGAGAAGGCTCCGGCCTCTAGTGCTAACACAACGTACTCTCACGGCAGCTCACACAACTTGTCCGACGCCTCCTCCTGAGGAGTTAGCAGGTGATCCGCTCCCTGCGGGCCAAACACATCCAAGGCAAACTGAACCAGACAGCCGACGCACTCTCGTCAGTATACGCCTGGCGGAGAGTGCCGATTCCACCCCCGGTCCAGCTCATTTGGGTGCTGTTCGGACAGGCACAGATAGACCTCTTTGCCTCCCGTGACACCACCCATTGTCTGCTTTGGTATTCCCAGACCTAGGCCCCCCTTGGCACGGATGCCCTGGCGCTCAGCTGACGGGCAGAAGCACACCTCCCCCCCAGGAGCCTCCTTGCACAGGCACTGTGCAAGGTCAGGGAAGAGGAGCACCAAGTGTTATTGGTTGCACCGCACTGGTTTAACCACACTTGGCTTCAGATTTGATGCTCTGGACAGCGACTTCCCCTGAACCATTCCCCTGACAGAGACCTGCTGTCTCAGGGGAAGGACACGTTCTGGCATCCCAGATCAGACCTCTGGAACACCCATGTCTAGTCTCTAGATGGGACGAGAAGATCCTGAGATGGCTACTCCCCCTCTACGGCAGAGACCATCACCCAGGCTAAGGCCCCATCTACAAGGCGGTTTCACGCCTCTAGACGGTGCCTCTTCTCGTCCTGGTGTCTCTCTCAGTGAGAAAGACCCACTGAGGTGCTCGATCAGGATTGTGTTTTTCTTCTTACGAGACTGGAGACTAACATCTCCCCTCCACACTGAAAGTGTATGTAGTCGCTATTGCCACTCATCACGACTCAGTTGATGGAAAGTTTCTAGGGCAACATGACCTGGTCACCAGGTTCCTAAGGAGTGCAAGAGGGCGGAATCCGCCTCATCTCCGCTCCATACCCTCTGGACCCTAACGTGGGTACAAGAGCCCTGTTTCCCCGGATTGCCTTAAATTTAGCCCTGGTAACCCTCACGTTATCTTGAGACCCAGGCCCGGATACGTGCCCAAAGTTCCCACTACTCCCTTTCGGGACCAAGTGGTGAACTTGCAGGCGCTCCCCATCGGGGAGGAAGACCCAACCCCATCCGTGTTGTGTCCTGGACCGCACGCAGAGCTTCGGTAGCTCTGACCAGCTCCTTGTCTGTATTGGAGGACTGCAGAAGGGGAAGGCTGTCTCCAAGCAGAGGCTGGCGCACTGGGTCGTGGATGCCATTACGACGGCATTCCGATCTCAGAATCTCCCATGCCCACTGAAGGCTCACTCCACACGGGGTATAGCCTCCTGGGCACTGGCCAGAAGCGCCTCTCTAGCAGACATCTGAAGAGCTGCGGCTTGGGCTACGCCAAAACACCTTCGCAAGGGTTAACAACCTTCACATAACCCGTAGTCAGCTGACACGGCCAGGCTTGTTACCGTCGCTTCGCTGAGATTGTGACACGATACAGCATTGTGGCGTTTTCCATAGGCAATCCCATCTGTCGTTCTCAACACAACGTCGATAGACCGACAGAAAGGGAACGTCTTGGTTACGTATGTAACATCAGTTCCCTGATGGAGGGAACGAGATGTTGTGTCCCTTATGCCACAAACATGTATCGTATGCTGCTGCAGTCGTGAGAGGCTCTCAGGCTCTTCAGGACAAGAGGTAAATGAATGCTGCACGACGGCTTCCTTTTATACCAGACATCCTGGGGCATAGACCGGCATGCAAATTTCATTCGCCAAATTTCATTGGCCTTTTCTATAGTAGTCGGAGTTGATTGGTTCTCAAGGGGAACCCCATCTGTCGTTCTCGACACAACGTCGAGAGACCGACAGAAAGGGAACTGAGGTTACATACGTAACCAAAACGTTAGTGCAGCAGAATAAAGCTGATAACAGCGCATCAGATAAAAATGCAATGATCATAAGATAAGGTCATGAGTGAGGTCACGCCATGTTGTAATTTATAGAAATAGGAGAACTTGTAATTCCAGCATGTAGGCTGAGAGCTTCAAATCCACTTGTTAAGCCTGACATCAATGCACCACCATATCCGGGTCCAACCGCTCTATATAATGGTATAGGCAAACAATATACTGTAGGTTTGCCGTAAAAATAACTATCCTAAACCTATCTCTCTATATCGAAAACACCGGTGGACTCATGTATCAACTCTGCGTACACAAAAACGTTGCGTACACCAGCTTTCACGCTCACGGTCGGATGTACTAACAATGAAATTAATGTGAGAATGTACATTTACAGCTTTGTCCGTACGCAATTTTTTGGTGTGAATTCAATGTCAAAGTCTTTGTACATGAGACCCCAGATATCCAGTCAGCGGTTCATTTGAATAGTTTTTACAATGTTCAAACGCTGTACAATCTAACTTTATTTAAGTTTAAAACCTAAACCTATTTAGTCAACTAAAACCAGACAAAAACTAAAAAATGGAGAAGACTACAATATTACTCAATAGGCCTCTGATCTTTTTGATATATATTCAATGATTCAATTAATGATTTACGGACAAAGTTATTTTATTATGTATAAAATAACTTTAGATGTTGCAGTTTGCTGTCAGAACTACAAGACTTAAAGGAGTAGTTCACTTTCAAAATAAATATTCTTGATATCCAAGATGTTTATGTATTTGTGTAATACATCTCCATTAAAAGGAAGGAAGGAGTCGGGAACCGGCAAACATTTAAACATTTAATAAAGTAATATAACAGCCGGCGGCCCCTTACGGACGACCGCCGGCGAACAAAACAAAACATAATATAAATACAAATACAAACATAACATAAGTTCGGGCCCGGTCCTCTCTCTTCGACGGTCCGGTCGCTCGTTCCTTTTATATGCTCCCATCTCCTACGTGATTCGAGGCCGGTGTGCGCACAGCTGGCGCTAATTCACAATTACTCACCGGACTCGAACCACGGTCTCGCCCCGCCTACTCTACTACATACCCCCATCACCCCTCACAGGCTGGGGGGTACCCCCGCGACTGTGCAAGCTCCCTCCCCCTCCTTCGGGGGGGTGGGGGGTATGCAGCGACGAGACGAGACAACGGAGACGGGAGCCCTCGGAGCGACCGGAAAGAGAGAGGGGAGAGAGGAAAAAAAAAAATTAAAGTCCGGTTCCCCGACATGCTGCCGCTCGTTTCTCAACCAGCCGGAGTACTCTCCTTTGCGGTGCCTTGCAGTGGCCCTGGGGCTTCGGTGGGCGGCTCGACCGTCCGCCCCCTGGCGGCCGGCGGTGGCTCCTCCTTTATCTGGGAGTCGGGGCGGGTTCCCCATCCCCTGCTCCTCCCCCTTGGGCGGACGGACGCAGGCTCCGGCCTCTGGCAGGCGGTGGTTGCACTCGGCACTTCCGCCTCCTGCTCCTCCCCCTCGGGGGACGGACGCAGGCTCCGGCCTCTGGCGAATGGCGGCAACCCCCCCGCTCCCGCTTGGATGACAGCCACCCCACCTCGACCCAGGGCCGCGGCAGCAAAGGTCGCCGTTCCACCGAAGCTTTGACGGTGGCCGCACTGTGCACTTCCGTTTCCCCAGAGCCACCGCTTCGGGCAGCCACTGGCGGACGCCCTTCGTCCGCGCTGCCCAAACTCTCCAGCACCGCGAGGCCACTCGGCGGCGAGGACTCTCCGACAGCATGTCTCTCCTTCCTCCCGGGTATCGGCACCACTGTAATACATCTCCATTAAAAGGAAGGAAGGAGTCGTGAACCGGCAAACATTTAAACATTTAATAAAGTAATATAACAGCCGGCGGCCCCTCACGGACGACCGCCGGCGAACAAAACAAAACAAAACATAATATAAATACAAACATAACATAAGTTCCTTTTATATGCTCCCATCTCCTACGTGATTCGAGGCCGGTGTGCGCACAGCTGGCGCTAATTCACAATTACTCACCGGACTCGAACCACGGTCTCGCCCCGCCTACTCTACTACAATTTGTTTCTTTAGTTGAAAGTTTTTTGATGAAAACATTCCAGGATTTTTCTCCATATAGTGGACTTCAATGTACTCCAATAAGTTGATCAAAATTACAGTTACAGTGCAACTTCAAAGGGCTTTAAATGATACCAGATGATGAATAAGGGTCTTATCTAGTGAAACGATTGTTAAAAAAAAGTATATGCTTTATAAGCAGAACTGCTCGCATTGCTCTGTTCTGCGATGCACGTTCATGACTTCACAAAATACGTAATTACCTTGAAAAGCTCACGCCTGATGTATGCGGAAGTACCAAGTCATTGTTTACAAATTGAACATGTAAATTTTCAAGGTAATCAAGTATTACATGAAGTCAACAGCGCTCAACCGAGAACAGGGCAAGGCGAGCATTTGTTTTTATCCTGGACCACAAGTGTGGACATCATCCGACCCAGGGCACGCGCGGTCACCTTGGTAAGTGGTCGGTGTGGAGTTCCTGCATAAGCCCTGGGTCGGTCTTACCGTCGTGGAGCTCTTTCACACCTTGGCCTGATGGACCTGCAGGATGGCCATGGCGTGGAGAGAGGAGGCAATTTGGCCCGAAGCAGTGTGAGCTGGGATGCCGAAAACGTACACACCTTGGACGGGAGTCTAGGTCGACCTCTCACGCTCCAACTGGGGCACATCGACGTAGCCCCTAGCTGCCCCCACCATCGAGGAGCTTCGATCAGACGTGAGGTACCACGGATCCAGCTGCCAGCGTTGGGAAAGGGCGGTGCACTGCAGCCCAATGCTCACGGTTGTCCGGTAAAAAGGACGGCAGACATTTTCACGTCCGCTTCTTCCTGGGCCCGACTCCCTGAGGGAGGGAGCTCAAAAGAATCGTCAAGGTTCGGGATCCCAGTAAGTCACCCTCCAATGCTGCAAGGGACATCTCATCATCATCACCCACCGTTTCAGAATACGCGGCTGAGGAACAAGAGGGGATGGGACCTTCTCTTGGGGAACGGTCAGACGAGCGAAACGGGGTGAGAGCGGCCCGCGAGCCTGTGCTAAATGATTAATGCTCACAGTAATCCCCATATCACCCTCTCTGCTCATCGTAGCACACAGCAGGGCCGTAGCCACTGCAGTCACGGAACGGGAAGCAGACGAGGTGGTTGCTGGGTTCCGAAAGAACACAACCACCCGTGACTGCAACGTCTGGATCGCCATCCACCGCAGTGCAGGCAGGACGTATCCACGAAGGCTGCCTCAGCACAGACACCCAAGCACTTGAGGCAAGCATCGCGTCCGTTCCCTTCCTCAATGAGTTTATTGCACCCACGATAACAGCCGGACATCCTGCGCTGGAGAAATTTAGCTCTTTTATAAAACTCGAACACCTCTGGAACTGTCAAGACGCCCATGGGAAGTCGCTGCAGGAAGGGACAGTCCGCTGCACCACGTCCTTAAATTCCAGCAGATTCAGAAGATCAGCATAGATCACTGTAGAGATCATAAGATCGAAGGCTCCGAAGAACAAAAGGTGAATGAATGAAGCACGTCGTCTCCATTATGTACCCGTATATCCGGGGAGGAGTCCGGCATACAAATTTCATTCTCCAATTTCATTGGCCTTTTCAAATCTAGTCAGAAGAAGATAGGTTCTCAAGTCAAACCCCATCTGTTGGTTCGACACAACGTCGAGAGACCGACAGATAGGGAAACATCATTGTTCAGTTTATAAATCAGTGGAAATGCAGGCAAGAATTGAGAATGTTTAACAGATCCCCAAGTTGTGTATCCTCTTAGCACAGGCACAATTTTGGTGGAAAAGATTATGAAGCAGACTATTCAAGAATTGGCAAGGTGTGGTTCATTTTACTGTGAATCAGCTACAATGAGAGATCATCTGAGGGACAAAAAACACACAACCAATAAAAATGTATTTCTTCACCTCTGATGCTCAGGGGCTATAGGTAAATCTAAAACTGATGAAGCAGCCTGCTGTCGGTTGCAAACCATTTATCTAAATTTTTACATGAATTTCACATTAATTTAAAATTACTATTGGTCACGCTTCATGTGTGTCGGTAGGTTTAAAAAATACAGTATTAACCAGTGTGTCAATGTTGACAACACATTTCATTGTTTTTCCATTTCCTGAAAAGGTTTGGAAATACAAAGTGAAAACAATGAAATTGTTTCTCACTCACTGTATATGATGAAATAATAATAAAAAATGAAATATACATCTAAGCATAATTAAATAGATGTGTGTGTGTGTGTGTGTGTTTTTATATAATTTAAAGTATATAACTATTATCCTAAGATGAAACATACCTTTTTCATTGATAGAAACTGGTGATTTTTGCATTTGAGTACTTTCAGCTGTTTTAGAGTGCTTTCAACTGTTCCTATCTTTTTTCTTCTAATTAGAATCGATTTTAATACGAAAGTTTAAGTGAATCAAAATTTCTTTGTGAAAACGCTCAAATGTCAGTTTCACACACAAATTTGTGCGTGTGCATGCTTAATGATTGAGACACATTGTCCAGTCTGCCCCAAACTTAACATGTTTGATAAGAGTCATGCCCTGAAAGACGTTTTAAATATGTCTATAGTAACAAAACTGGCAGCAGGAAGTCTGGTACATTTATATAATTTAGTGGTGGGCATAGATTAATTTTTTTAATCTAGATTAATTCCAAAATTAATCTAGATTAATCTAGATTAAAATGGCTCATTTGAATTCTGCCGAAGGCATTCAGAATATGTGTGCTACCCAAATAATGACTAAAAGTAAGTCTTTGAGAACGGGTTTCTCAAGCCAGGTGGCGCATTAGACCAGGGGCTCATCTCCTGTTTCCAAAATGCATCACAAACTGCTTGAGAAAGCTGTTCTACTATGATAATTGGTGATGAAAATTAAATTATGTTCAATAAGATGAACTTGTGTTTACTTCCGCATTAGCTAAGGGATGATTTCCGTTTAGGTGGTACTTGAGACTGGAAGAGCTCCTACAGTACATTTACATTTAGTCATTTAGCAGACGCTTTTATCCAAAGCGACTTACAAAGAGTGAGGGAGCAACAAGCGATATGTCATACAGGAGCCATAATACATTAGATCTCAATACAAAGTTACTGGTTTCAACTAAAGATAGACCAGTACCTGTTGAGAGAAAGTGTTTTTTTTAAACCAATTCCGCATTGCACAAGGTGCAAACAACCTTAGTCTTGTCGATGTTTCTATTGGGAAGCTTCTTAAAAATTAATATTCCCTGAAGCAAACCCGGCGGCTTCATAGCTGCATCCATGTTAGCACGTCACGTTTGATGCGGTAATTTCACAGTAACGTTATGTTGTGTTCAGACCAAACGCGAATGGCGTGTCAAGCGCGAGTGATTTATATGTTAATGCAAAGAGGCGATAGACCTACTTGCTGCGCGAATCTCGCGAATGAAGCCCTGGTTATGAGATGATGAGCCGGCTTCTGCTTCCGCGAATGACGCGAGTTGAAAAATATCGTTCTCGCCGCGTACAGTGCAGTTAAGCTTGTATACATCCGCGCTAAAATATCAAGGTGAAAGTCATCATAGCTTGCGTAGTATAGTCCCAGCTGCCAACCCAACTTTGTGAATAGATTAACGGCGACATTTTTTTTAACGCGCGATAATAGTCTCACTGCGTTAACGCCGTTAACCCCGTTAACCCCGTTAACGGCCCACCACTAATATAATTATAATAATAATTATAGTCTTTCTACCTATATGCGCGGGTTGTCCACCGTTCGCTTTTCCTTAGGCCAACAGGTGGTGGTGGCTCAGGGTTTGCGGTGGCACTTGTGCGAGGGCCCAATCATCTCTGCTTGCAGCTTTAATAATCAGATTTTATATAATTTTTTGTGTATTATGTGTCGACTTGAGCTGTCTGTGGATGTGCCGTTTGTGTCTAAAAGGATAGGTAACATTGGGTTAAGGTTTATGTCACAGACTGGAGATGGTTCGAGAATGTGGATTAGGTGATATGGCTGGATTGGTATTGAGGCTCTCATCTGATCAAGAGAGCATTGCCTGAAGATCAAACAGATTTAAAACATTTTCTTTTACAGCTGCATATACAAAAACACACACTCACACGGTTAACCTGGCCTCAGGTGTGTATGTTTCTTCAATGTTTAAACTTCAAAGACTCTTACTTAAAAAAATAATTTAAGTAAGTCTATAATGGTCATCAACTGTTAGACAGCACACATTTCCAAACCCTCCGTCTGAGTGATGTACTTCAGGGTCTATGACAGGTTAATGACAGTCTCTACACTTTCTCAAGACTCCCCAAAATAAGGGATTAACGTAATCTGTAGGCTCTGTTTAGACTTTTTTACAGTTTGTATAACAAAAGGTGTGATCAAACAGTGGTTTTGTGTGCAGAAAAGTGCCCTGCAGTACAAAATAGACAGAAAATGAGAGTGATGTCAGAGACGTTGACATAACTGAACCGTCATGTCAGTGTTTATTGTTGTTCGTGACTTGGCAGCGTTTGTGAATTAACACGTGAAACGCAATTAAGAGCTAAAAAAGCTTTTGTAGTTTATGAATTATGGGGGGCGTTTCGACCTTTAATTTTCATGGGTCACTGTCTTTTGCTTTCAAAACAATCCAAGCCTGTTTCAGACAAGATCTTAAAGGAATGCTTAGCTTCTAAAAGTCCAACTCCACCAACAGCATGTGTGGCGTGCTGCCGGTTACCACAGAAAATAATTTGGACTTCTCCCTCAGTTTGTACAAGAAACAAAATCATACTTATAGTAATGCACTAAAGGATAGGGGGCAAGACATTGTGAAGTGTTTAAAAGCAGAAATTAGCCTATGTTTAATCTTTCACACATACTTAAACGTTATCAATAGTGGGAATACTTCCTAAACTGAGAAACATATGTTGTTACTGATATAATTATTTTCTCAGGTTATAGTCTCAAAATGGAAATGTTTCCAGATTTTATGTGGTGTATGACAAATGTTTAAAGATGTTTCTTAACTTCCATTCTACTTATACAGCACCCCCTATACCCACCCTTACTTATAAACAGACAGTGTATAAAAAGAGAACAGAGATGGCATTACACACCCTCTGTGGCATTTCCTCCATTTCCTGTGTGTGTGTGTGTTGCTTCTTATTATCATCTGAGGAGTGTCTGCATACACAAAATCCCACGATGAAACTGATAAAGATTGTAGAGATTTGTGTGTGTGTGTCTGTGCGTGTGTTCAGTTCTATTATAAAATGCTTTTAATTTGTAATGATTGTTAAGATTCATATTAAACATTTATCAAGTGGAAAATATGTGTACATTTCCAGCTGACAGTACATTATTGTGTGTTGTTTTCTAATGTCACTTTCTGAAAAGTCCAGTCAATGTTTATCATCTAAAATGTTAATTTGGGCTCATTAAACATCTAATTTAAAGGAGCAATATGGAGACTTTAGCGGCATCTAGCAATGAGGTTGCGAATTGCAACCAATGGCTCACTCGAAGCACTACTGTGGCTGCACAGAACTAAGATGTTGTCATGTTTTAGCTGCTTTGCGGAAGGAGATGATGGATTTATGAAATGAGGTCTGTTGAGCAGTTTGTCCGTTTAAGGCTACTGTAGAAAAAACAAGGTGAATAACGCTTCTTCAGGTCATTCTACACCACTGAAGACTTAATTATTTCATTTATGCATTTTCTATTGCAATTCTGTCAATACACACTCAAAAAATACCACTGGACCGTCAAGATAATAAAATGTGCAGCCCTGTAAAAACCCAACTTTAGTAATTTCTTTGTGTTTTATTTTTTAAATCATTTTACGTAAGGTAAAGAACATTCTTTGAAAAAAATAATCTTGATATATTTATTATTGACTGAGTTAAACTTTGAATTGTGAAATTAATTAATTGAAATTAATAGTTGAAATGTTGATGCCTGTTATCACATAGATTACAAGACTTCACACTTCTGCTAATATTGTTGCGTTGTTATGCTATCTACCAGCAGACAATTTGTGGCCTGTATCACAAAGCCGATTTCGGTTTTGGAGCATTCTCCAAGTTTTCGGGCTCAATAAGAGGGATTGGTTTTGAGAGCATTTCGTCGCCATGGTAACTTAGGCTAAACCAAAACTGGTCCAATCAGATGTGAGAAAGTGACTTATTTCTGATGCAGTAAAGCCACCCACCTCGTATCTCGTGCTCCAAATTAAAAAAAACTTTGAAGTGATAAGATGTTGGAGGGAAAATCTTATGCTGCTAAGTGTTTATTTGCATTGTACATTTTTTCATTATGATTTGGAAAACGTTCATATAATTATTATTTGAGTTGATAATTAATATTAAACTAAGCATTTACATTAATATAACCATATTCGTATAAAAACAAACTTCAATATATAAAGCATTTTAAAGTAATTAAGTATAGATATTATCATTAAAAATTATTGTAAACCTATATAAATAGTTTATATTCTGTAAATGAATTCTTGATTCTGTATTGATATAGTCAGTAGCTGCCCTCTGAAACTTTCACTGCAGCCGTGTTTATTCCAGCCTTGTAAATGTGTTTCAATTCATTAAAATTTTTCATAATGATCTTGTCATCTTCAACAGAAATGTGGATTGCCCTGATACTCGCGAGAAGTGAATCACACTTATGATGCTTTCCGTGTTCCGTGTGATTGGCTGTTTGCCGCATATGTCACACTTTCAGATGCACGCGCCTCACAAACTCTATAATGTAAACAGAGATGCTATTTTTATATCTTTTTATAACAATGCGAAGCAAAAGAACAAGAACGCATGCGTTTTTGTACTATTTCAAACTATTATTTAGTTTTGACAAATGCAAGGACAGATTTACAAATTCAGCATTTGTCCACTGGGATACAGTTGGTTTGTCAACTGCGCATTAGTGTGTTTAAGCTTTTTTGACAGCTAGATGGTTCCAGAGCCACGTGTTACTTTAGGTGAAGGATTATTTACATGTGAATCAAAACGTGAATATGATTTTATACTTTATTGTTCTTACTGTCATTTTAATGTTTTTTGTTTTCAGTTTTAATTCATTTAAGTGTGTTAATTAAAGTGTTATTTTTATTTCTTATAGTTTACAGATATGTTTATCTAATTTTAACTGCTATGAAAAGGGCCCCTCACAAAGGTTTGCATAGGGCCCCCAGACGTCCAGGATAGGCACTGAACGTGATTTAAGTGTCTCCCTCCCTGTTTCAGTGGCTTCATTTAAACACTTTACAATGTAAAACTTTACATCTGCATGATGCTCCTATTAATCCATATAAACTTACATTTCCTGATTTGCAAGCATTCCTCTCTTATACATCTGGTGTTAGTTAAAACCTCATAACCACTATAAATATTTGAGAAAAGGATTTTTACATGCTTAAATATTTAGTCTGTGCTTAACACTGATTCCCCTGACTCCCATTACACACTTCAATTATGACCACTGGCTAAGAATAAAACACTAACCAAAAATAAAACTTGACACAGTAAAAGAATTCCAAATACCTTTAACCTTTTGACATTTTTTGATAGACATTTTCCTAAAGCTAGCAAGCATGCAAAAAC
Source organism: Triplophysa dalaica (assembly GCF_015846415.1). Classification (NCBI taxonomy): domain Eukaryota; kingdom Metazoa; phylum Chordata; class Actinopteri; order Cypriniformes; family Nemacheilidae; genus Triplophysa; species Triplophysa dalaica. The sequence continues at coordinate 14,300,416 of NC_079561.1, read as the reverse complement.
AATGATATTACATTTTAGTGAGGCTTAAATGATAGAAACCCTTTTGGCGAGGTTTTGAGCATCACCACAAATACACGCACAAACAGATGAAGAAGTGTTTATCCCACAAACAAGAAATCATCATCAGTGAGCCACAAAAAAATATTCTGAACGATAAATGCACAGGCATGGTGATCTTCATAACAAAGGGGAAGCCTTTCAAGCCTTTTCATTTTTTATATTTCTACATATTCCAGGTATAATATAACTTCTCAGAAATCTATGACGGAAAAACTGCAGTGTGTGTCTTTCTGCACCATTAGAAATGTCAAATAGATAAATCACAACAGTTGTGTTCAAGAAGTAAACATAACATTGATTTTACCTATGGGGAAATTACAATATAAACAAAAGATGGGTTTGTCCGATGGCATCATTTCTTTAACCTCATACATACCACGATAATCACATTATTGCTAAAATCTGATAGTGTCCCTGTCGGGCCAATTGCAGACAGAGGGAGTATATGTTTAGAGCCATTAAAAACATTCCACTTTTCAAATCTCTCCCAAATTTCTACATTCCTGGATAAAAGTCAGTTGGCTTGGCACATAGTTCTTATCTAAAGTTTTGTTTTGTTCTCTTGGTTGCGGAGTGTCCAAGATGAATTGCAAACAGAGATCTTTAATAAGAGCTCAATGGTCTCTCTCAAATGAAAAATACATTTCTATTGTTAAAGATGCCTTAACACCAATTCATTCATTAGATACCTTGTAAAAAAAATCTAATTCATGTGAATTCAAAGCTAAGCAATTTAAAATTTCCTCTGAAGCTGCTTCATAATGTCTCAGATTTGACAAAACATCAAAATGATCAATGGTTACTATGAGAATATACAAAACAATAAATTTTCTTCAAAATGCTGTGCTCAATTGCGTCTGTTTTTATAACATAATAGCAAAGTAGTAATATTAATAAACATAGCTGAGAATCTGAGTTTCTACGTGAACTCATTTGGGGTGTGGCTTTAGTTTTATCTCTGTGAGTTTGCTGACATGCACACCCTTCATTGCTCCTCACTGTGGATGACATCACTCTCAGTGGCAGTAAGTGGAGATTCTGGGGAAAGTCTGAGAATAAAGACCAATCCCAGTGGGCTGATCAGTCATTGGTCTACATGACTGACCTCAGATCAGTGGTGTGCATTGTCACAATAAACTCTATTATTGTTCAGTAGGTGGTGGGGCTGATATCAGATTAATGTTCCTTCATAAATGCAACACATACAAGAGGCAGACTCCACGTCTTTGTCATGCACAGAGATTTTATCTTGTTACTTTTTCGTGCTCCTTGATTTTCTTGCAAGTTCAGGTTATATACACTTGCCAATCATAAAGAATTGCCAGTCTTTGATAAACTATGGCAATTGTGTTTTATGGCACAACTTTTATGATACAGTTTACAGTATAAAGTGTATTTTTTTTCTAAGTCAGACACAACAAGAATTAGTTTGCTTGTACACAACCATTTGAAAAGTATTTTGACATTACAAATCATTTACCGTCTCCTACTGTCCTATCTCTTTCTCCCCCTCTCTCTCCATTTTTCCTCTTTCTCAGTATCCGTATTGTCTTCTGAAGAGGAATAATTAGATATGAACCCACCAGATGACATTTCAATGACTTGCCGTGACCTACATAGTGATCAGAATGTGTGCTAGATTGTCTCAGGACACAGAACCATGATAACCACCTTCGGGCCAAACCCTTCTCATTACTTGACCGTACCATTATGTGCCGATCCGGCCCAGCCAGTACAGACAAAGTTAATTTTCCACTGTGAGGCTGATAACAGAGCTCCTTGGAATTTAATACAAATGCATCAGTGTTGTGTTGATAATGCAAGTTTGAGGACGATATGGGATACTTGCCGTGTTATGGAGGACAATCAGATATTTTTGTTTTAGGACTCCATTTCTACTTTGCTAAATCTCAGAAAGAACTCATGATCGAAAAAGTAAAATAAAAATTCATTTATTTACTTCTCTCCAAATATGCACTTGGCCAACTACAGACATAATTGGGTAGCCAGGCGACAGACGAACCAATCCTGAGTGTCAACATCAATTCAATTCAATTTTTTTAAATAGTGCTTTTCTCAATGGAAAAATAAGGAAAGGTAAAACACAGCACAGTGCATGGTGTTTATTGAGCAAGCAAGCACATTCTAGTTAATAACATCTAATAAAAGCAGCCCTGTGGCGAGGAACCCAAACTCCAATGATAACTAAATGGAGGAAAAAAAACATCACTACATGATTTCCACCAGCACAATTCCAAGCCGAACCTAGAATGGTTTGTAAAGTTGTGGCGAGAAGAATCAGGCTCAAGTCGACATATAACTGTAACCTTACTGTTCCTAGAACCGTTTTGCCCGACAGTGGAAAGGTGGCTTTAATCATGAAACCAACCATTATGAATAAAAAAACAATCATTATTGTTATTGTTCATACATTTTTCAATTACGATTTAGGTAACACTTTACAATAAAGTGCTATTAGTTATCATTAGTAAATAGATTAGCTAATTTAGCTAACAGTGAACAATTTATTTTGTTCAGTATTATTAATTATTGACAAATTAAATATAAATATGTCTTTTAATGACATTTATGACATTATATTTACAATTGATTAAACCAAATTGCCTGTTTGTGACATTTGAACGTCGTTTCGTACCTTGAAACCAAAAGTAAACAGCTTTTCTTCGTGGAAGGTTGGCATTCGTTAAAAAAGAGCTAAAACATTTCATGTCCAGTTTTTTTCATGTGGCAAGTAAACGTGTAATAAGCAGGATAATGTACGAGCAGCCAGCTGTCATCGCAAAATAAGCCTTTTCGGTGTGGCCCTGATCATACTTTCAGGGCTAATTTCTGAGGTAACATTCGGCTGCCTGTACATTATCACTTCCTTAAGAGTGACAACGTTTGGTTTTAACAAAGTATAAGTATATGCTGAAATTAACATGAATTAATATTAATAAATGTATTGTTCATTATTAGTTCATGTTAGCTAATGCATTAACTTATTGTTAACAAATAGCACTTTATTGTAAAGTGTTTGACAAAAAATTTTAATTTCCTTTTTATCTTGGAAGAGTTAGCAACCACCCAGAATACTCTTATATTCAAGAGAAGTTTTGAATGGGCAACACATAACTTTCAGGAAAGGCAAACATCTATTTATAATCATTGCAGAAAGTATTATTAATATTGTAGTAATGTAAAACCATGAACATGCCTATCACTGTAAGGCAACTCAGAAAATTCCCATGAGCATCTTAAAAAAACTTCTAAGATCTGAAAGTTATTTAGAAACCAAAACGATAGCCCTTATAGTAAAAGTGCTTAGATCTCACCGGAATTCCCTTCTCATTTATCAGACTGTAGTCCTGCAGTCTGCCCACACAGCTTGGCTGCTTCCCATCCTCGCTCAATAGCAGCTTTTACTGGACTTTTAAAGACGGCTTGTTCATTAGTGGCATCCCACAGCAGCGGGAGCATGAAAAGCCCAAATGAAGGCAAAGCCCACAATATCTGATGAGATACTGCTCACATTGACAATAGTATAACACAATGATGAACATATGGATAATAAGTGTGTTACTCATGAATAAAGTATACACATTTTAAAACAATATTAAGTTTTAATTTTTTTTATGTATTAATGTTGCATTGCATGATCACATTCCAAATAAAGACAATTAGATAATCCAAAAAATTCAAAAGTTTAACTTTAAAATGCATGCATTAATGTATCTTTCTCACATTTGCAATGCTATAGTCAGTTAATAAGAGTACTTTATGTTGTTTTATATTATTTATTTGAATGAATTAAGAGTAGTTGTGTGTCTATCCTTGAATCACTTCACTAATTAAGGTTGATATATGATATAGAAAGTAATTAGTTATAAGTAATGAAATACTTTTCGGAGAGAGTAATTTCTACAGTAATCTAATTACTCTACTGAATATGTAATTTGTAACTAGTAACAAATTACTTTTTCAGAGTAACTTACCCAACACTGATTTCAATATTAAAAAAGTAAATAACTGTTGTCAGCATGACAAAAATGATGCAGTATTGAAGTGTGCATTCCGAGAGGAGGTGGCTGTATCCATTTTAGCCAAAACCGTTCCCCTGCCTGGGAATCTCTCTGTCTGTGATCTGTGGGCAGCAATTTTGTGACACTTTGATTGGCTGTCACATGGGCTTTCTCCTATGCTGATTGGTTTATTCTTGTGTATTCCTGACCGTTGTATGTGAAAGTGTGTAAGCAATGTGCTTTGCCCTGCAGGTTCACATTTGACCTTCTTCCACACCCTCAGAGCTCCCTGCAGAGCTTTACAACCGTGTCATGACCTTTCACCTGTCCCTCTCAAACAACCAACAGAGAGGTCACACTTCACAATGACAAGAAGAAGAGAGTTATGGAGAGAAAGGAGCCTTCGTCTTTTGTTTCTTCCCTGGTCCTCAAGCAAGACAGAGCTGATTTATCTTGATCTTGTTTCCCCCATTACTTTGTCTATTTTACCAGTATTTTTGTCTTTTTAATTAATTTAGGATTTAAATGGTAGTAGGGTCACATGTCCACAAGAGTAAAGAAACCACTCAATAAACTCAACTAACATGTCTATTCATTGCAGTTTTTAATCAAATGATCTTTATCGATGGTACTGTAAAATTAATTTTGTTTTATAAAAAAAATAGCATTTCCCAAAGATAATCATGATAATACACTTTGAGTATGTGTGGAAAAGATGTGTGCACTGTGTTATTTGAGTGGGTTAAATGAAAGGAATATCCATGTTGTTGTCTTTGCAGTACAGATGCTGAGAGGAAGATGAACGTCGCGTCCAGCTGAATGACTCTTCCTCTTTACAGGACATAAAGGGAAGTCTGCTGTGTTGGCAGCCACAGACATATTTTAGTGCCGACAGGGTGCACGTGTCTTCCTGTGATATTTATTAAGATTTTGTTTACAGACCTAGTCTTTATTCACATCTGGTTTTCATCATAAATGTGGTACATATAACCAAAATGTTTAGTCCAGTTGTTTATTAGTGTGTGCTCTTTAAACTTTCATCTGACTCACAGTACAGTTATTAATGCGAAGGTTCCCTGGGAGCAACGGGTGATTAGGTTTTTAGGTTTTAATGGTGGGTTTGAATTGAATAGGCTTTAAGAATCAAACTCATACAGTGACATTATCAACTGTCAATATAAATATTTTGGAAGCCGATGTTCTGAAAACGGTAAGGGACGTAACATTTCCACCACATGCTTAAGGTATTTGGACAATCAAAGCACACCGAGCTTTTCAGAATGACGAGTTTTGTAAAAATCTTTTTTTTTTTTAAAGCAGGGCAGAGAGGAGCAACAGTAACGTACAGCATGTGATTTTAACCTTAAACACATATTACCCCAAACACACAAAATAATGTTATTTTTAGCTAGGTCAAATGACCCTTGTAGGCGAGAGAGACATAAAAATTAGATGTTATCATCAAAACAGGCCAATCTTAAGAATAACATCACTTATCTGACTTTCTACAAGATAAGGGGTGAGGGTGTAAAGCTTCTGTATATATATTAAGGCGCCTAAGACATTTTCTAACATGAGATCTCATATTTAATATACAGTTTTTGTGAACAATTTGCACAGAAAGTTTCCCAAATGTGACAGATAGTCTGTACCTTTGTGTGTTTTGGCAATGCACTCAATGACGGTTACTGTGGTACAGAGACTTGAGCTAAATGTGGGCACGTACCATAGAAACTATTTAAAAAAAGGATGTGCGTGTGTGTGTGTGGGAGTGTGTGTATGATAAAAGCAGTAACAGGAAATACATGGAAAACCAGCTGTCCACCAATCAAGGCTGTTGTCTGTCAATACCTCATTAATCTGAGTTTCCTACACTCGCACACACGCACACACACATGCACACACTAAATCTCCATGTTTTTTGTAAACTTTCCACGGACAGAATTATTTTTACTGAACAAATGTTTATTGTAATTTTAAGTTGTTTGTTCACAGTGAGAATGTTTGGATGAAGTTCACTGATTTTTACATATCAACAACGGTTTATCCAGAGCTAAGTATGGACTTAAAATTTAGTTTTTGTGGTTGATGTTTAAGTAATGTTTAGCCATTATTTATTGTTTTCACTGCAGTTTATTCTCTTTCTTGCCGACCTGCTGTCATAAATCTGTGTCTGTGCCAACGTGCATGTTCCTTAAGCACACACCTGTCCCTTATCTGTATCTCATGCTGTCTGGTAAGGTGAGGGATCAGATTTGGACAAAAACCGTGTTCACTGATATGTGCACAGAGGTCACATAGATAAGATGACCTCTGTGGGTGACCCACGGTCTGATGTCTGCATTGGTAAAAGACTGGGATGTGACGTCACAAGCTTAAAGGTCAAAGTTCAGGGCCAATGGTTCAGGTCAGGAAAATGTGCAGCCATGCATGCATGCACTGTCAACTTCTGATGTTTCTTCAGTTTAATGTCACAGTAGGGTGACCAGATGGCCCAGTTGCATGAGAAGTGTCCCAAAGTTGTAAATACGTAGTTGGAGCCTTCTGTGAATATGGTCAGAGACGTGAAGTTAGGTTACACATTAGCACCATTCACAGTTTTCGCACGGCATCAGTATTATCTGGAGACCTCCTGTAATTTATAAATGACCTCCCCACATCAATATTTCAAGTGACGCAATCGCACGGCATGATTTTACTCAAATTAACCAACTTATTTTCTGGATGTGATGGCAAGGCTTGGCGTATAGTTTGTATAGCCCATATATGTATTGCGTTTAATGATAAATTACCTTACCTGTCTGCATTTGAGACACGTGATCACTGATATCAAAGGTCCCAAATGTTACGAGAGTTTTGATGATAAATTAACAAATGGGAGACTCCCGGTAACTTATGGATTTCACCCAGCACCCAAACTAATACCAAAAGACTTCAAAACAACATTCATTATTCGCAAAAGGTGTATAAAACCTTGAAAAATTATATATGAGCCCACCAAATCACAGAGATGGCAATTCGCACAGGCTTACGATCACAGACAACCTCTGCAAGGATTACAAATGACTAGAGGTCCCCAGGTAATACTAATCTTGTGCGATAGTGCAAAGCAATAGTGACTCATATCACAAAAATATTTTACTCACATAAGATTGCTGCACCATTCATATCGGATCAAATATTGACAACACAGTACTTCTTTTAAATTTTAGTCACTCATGAAATCCAGTGTCGATCTCTGCCTTGTACATGAAGGAATCCTAGGTGAAATGAAACGAACAAACGCTCCATGTTTTTCCCACATGAGCTGGAATGTCTTTAAAAATACAATTTTATTCCGCATTGTTAATGTTGGAATCCGGAGGAAGGTTATGCAGCGACTGTATTCTTCCACAACCAGGGTTGGCACAATATTTAGCTTCTTTAACGGCATGTTTGTTATTTTTTGCTCGTTCCATCTAGTTCCGTGCCACTTCAGAATTGTCATATGCGAACAAGGGGCTAGCAAAGTAGTCGCTGAAATTTTGCTATGGAGCCAGTGTTCAACCTATCAATGTCGTCATAGATAGGTGCATTCCAGAACCTGGCGTTTGCTGGGGCTGGTGTCAATTACAGATGTAATCTCAGTAACAAGGGCGTTTTCAGTTCTAGCACATACATGATATTCGCGTGAATATGATTCCCTCTTATATAACAAGGCTTGTGTTAAAATTGTGGAGCTTGGGTCACTCCTTTAAAAAAAACAAATACCCTACTGTAGAAAACTCTGTCACATCGTGATTGGCTGACTTGGTTCTAAGTGAGAAAACCTGTGACTCTTTATTAATGAACTTTACTCAGTTCACTGTGCAGCTTCACTTTTGTGTTTCTTGTGTTCTCTCCCATGCACCAACATGGTTTGCGATTGTTGAGTGCTTGACTATAAACCGACAATCACTATGGTGACTGGAGAAATGTTAAGTCTTATCCAACATGATGAATAAACTGAGGAAATGCGGAAATAATTACTAAATGGGACTTAATGGAATCACCATTTCGGAATCAATTTGCCTGAACTAGCCCTAGACTCCTTGTATCACAAGGAGCATCTATTTCTGCCACTCAGACTGATGTGAGGTCTTTGCCTGTAGAGCTTAAGGAAATTAGGGACTGTTGTTGGGTGTGGGAGAAATGATGAAAGATTTGCAAAGGCAGAGAAAATCTCCAATTTCTACTGGTTCTGTATGTAGTTCTAATCAATCATCCCCTGTTTCTACTCTTATTTAATCCAAACAACAAGATGATGGAAATTCTAATGCGCATGAGTTGAATGAGTGTATACAAAATCAAAACCAGCACGGAAAGGTACCTTTTCCACCATAAATTACCAGACATAATACTCTGCCGCACTCTCAGAATGTAACATCTGATTCCTTATTGCCTATTTCATCAGTTCCCATTATTAATGAGCCATTTGAGCTGCAGCATATACAGCCTTCTGTTACATGTCCACAGAATGGGCCCTCAGTTTCCTTTCCAGAAAACCTTGGATCTTCTGTGCATCTCATTACAGTGAGTGAAGGTTTATCACAGCAACATAATAGCCCTATATGGCAATCTTCAGTTAGTCATCCAATAGAATCAAGTTCTCTAGTTGGAAGAGATCAAAGTCACATTCTACCCGATACACATGCAGGGAATTGCATTTAGTACTCCTGGATTTCCATGGGTGCCTATAAATTGGCCCCCCCTTTTTCCTACTGGAGGACTGTTAAGGCCCCCATACCTACCTGATTTTCCCTATCCAGTTTTATATCCAACGCATGACCAACATGCCCCCTTTAGCTGTGTTCCTACAAGAGCAACAATGCCTCCCCAAGATCTCCCAGCTAGGTATCCTAATGCTCTTTATCCTAGTCACTTGTATCAGACATCTTTAGAACAGCAAGCTAATTATTCAATCAAAATGCTTTGGCACCTCAGATTATTGCAGCAGTTTCCGCATCCCATCAGCAGCAGAGAGGGGTACATTTACATTAGATTTACATTAAGTCATTTAGCAGACGCTTTTATCCAAAGTGACCTACAGGCAATGGAAGCAATTGGGACAGCATAAGGACAACAAAAAGCATAAGTGCAATCAAAAAAGAAGACTGGTCTCTTATAACCTAACACAGTATACAGAGCTAAGTTAGATTTTTATTTTATTTTTGTTTTATATTTTATAAAGAGTATAGAAGAAATAAAAGTCAGAACTGATCAGTCAGGTGTTGACGGAAGAAATGTGTTTTCAGACGATTCCTAAAGATGGCTACAGAATCTGCAGATCTTGTAGCAGAGGGCAGACCATTCCACATAGGTGGAACCGATCCGGAGAAGATAGTATCCCATACCTATTTGGGATGGCACCACAAGACGTCGTTCATTTGCAGAGTATAGGGATCTGGCGGGTACATATGTCTGCATTAGTGAGTGAAGAAAAGGGGGTGCCGAACCAGTGGTGGTCTTGTAGACCAGGATCAGAGTCTTGAATTTGATGCGAGCGACTATAGGGAGCCAATGTAGGTTAATGAATAGAGGAGTGACGTGTGCTCTCTTCGGTTCATTAAAGATAACTCTTGTCCACCCAGTAGCGCATTACAGTAGTCCAGTCTGGACAGGACAAGAGCCTCAACTAGGACTTGTGTAGCATGCTCTGATAGGAAGGGTCTAATTTTCCTAATATTATAGAGCAGCGGTTCTCAACCCTGGTCCTCGCGGTCCTGGTCCTGTTATCTCCTGATGAAACTGAGCAATATTTTAGGAAACTAGAGAACAATGAGATTGCACTCAGTAAAGAATCTTGGTACATTCCCAACCATCTTGTGGAACATAATGGCAAATATAGTGTGGTCTTTAGACTGTTCTTATCAATATCAAGGTAAGCATCTCAATGGAGATGGTGGTCTAGTGGGTTAAACCACTGAACTGGTAAGTCAAAGGTTGGTGGTTCGATCCCAGCAGCCATCACCAGTGTGTCCTTGAGCAAGACACTTTACTCCATGCTGCTCAGGGGGATCGTCCTTGTAATAAGTGCACTTTAAGTTGCTTTGGATAAAAGCGTCTGCCAAATGACTAAAAATGTAAAAAGAATCTGAATGCCTACCTGATGCCGGACCAGTACTGGGGGCTTTTTTGATTGGAGTTTTGCTTCAGTTTAGAGATCATCAAGTTGCTATATCTGGAGCTATTAAATCCATGTTTCATCAGGTTCGTCTTCTTCCTTCTGACTCCCCTCTGCTACATTTTTTATGGCGAAATGTGAGAAGAGATGATACAGCGGATGTCTACGAATGGAAAGTTTTGCCCTTTGGTGCTACTTGTAGCCCTTGTTTTGCTACATTTGCCATCAGAAAATGTGTTCAGACCCTTCCTGTTGTGTGTCAAGATGTTAAGTCTTCTGTATCGCGTTCCTTTTATGTGGACAATTGCTTGCAAAGTTTTCAAACCCCTCAGGAAGCAAAGGAACTGATTGTGAAACGATGTTCTTCCTTAAACAAAAGAGGCTTTGAGATTCGACGGTGGGCCAGCAACCATGTCTCTGTGAATGATCACTTACCCGCACAAGCACGTTGAGTGGATACTGACCTGTGGTTAAGTCACGACTGTATGGATCCATGTGAAAGTATCCTCGGACTTCATTGGCATTGTGTGGAAGATTCTTTGAGTTACAAGCACCGTCCAGCAGAATATGATGTCCTGACCTCAATAGTACTGTATTGGATACTTGCTCAACAGTATGATCCTTTGGGCTTTATCATTACATATACAACACAAGCAAAAGTCTTGTTGCAATAGTTAGGGATGAAACCTACTGGAGGGTGGGATGTCCCAGATATTCCAGATAAAGTCAAGGCAGCTTGGAAAGCATGGGAAGGGCTTCACATATTTTGTGATGCATCTAATAAAGCATACGGCTCTGCTGCCTATCTGTGTCTACCAAATGGAATTGGTGATGTTTGTATAAGAGTAGCACCAAAAAGGACAATCTCCATTCTCTGTTTAGAGCTGTGCGCAGCAGAAACTGGAGCGCAGTTAGCTCATCTGTTGCAGAAGGAACTTACCTTGACCATCGGGAAAGTGACACTTTGTCTGATCCACAACCGTATGAACTTGGATCCAGTCAGAATCCTACAGGTACAAAACCTTTGTGGCCAATCGTATCACAGAAATTCTCGATTATACTACACCAGAGCAGTGGAGATATCTTGATACTTCCAATAATCCAGCAGATGACATCACCCGCAGCAAGAAACTTGTTGAATTGTTATCTTCTAGTTCCTGGTTTCAAGGACCAGCCTTTCTAAACTCTCCCCATCAGCAATGGCCAAAGTTACCAGTTGTAGGTGTTAATGAGGTTGGAACAGAGCTGAGAAAATTAGTTTGTGGATTGAACCAAACGACAGCAAAATCTCAAGAGTTTGATGTGTCCAGTTTGAATGGTCAGAACTGATATCAGCAACAGTTGAAAACTTTTCTTCAGACTTCAGAGAGAACTCTAAACCTACCCAAATCCAGGGCACGATTATATCTTCTACGTCAAGCTCAGATGGACGATTTCCCTGAAGAATATAAATTACTTAAAGATGGTCATGACGTTATCACTAGAGTTGAGCCGGATACTCAGCTGAAAAGAGTATCAGGTACGGATAAAGCACTTTTGCCGAGTACGAGTATTATACGAGTAATACGAGTCAATATCTGTGCTCGGATTGAATAAAAATCCTCATTGGGTAGCTGACTGTGTCTGCGTTCTGTGATAGTCACAGCGCCCCTCCCCTACACATATACATATGTATTTTGTTGCTGACTGTGGTCGCAGCTCTCTCTCTCCGTCTCTCCCTCAGTCACTCAGGTTCGTGGGTCTTTTCCGTTAACGTTTAGGGTTTCTTCAGCTTCAGGTTTGTTTTTTATTTCGGTTTGTAGTACTTACTTATTAACCAGTAGAGTTTGGTAAACGTGGGGTTTGTTCAGACGTGGTGCTTGGAAGAAAGCGACTCGCCTGTCTCTGCCTGTCTTTTTCAAACCGTCAGCTGGCTCAAACCAGTTTTTAATTAAAAGTTAAAAAAATAAAGTTATGTTGAGATGAAAACTCTTGTTCATTACATTTTACTTCATAAATGCAACCGCATGTGTTGTATTCATTGTTGCAAAACTTATTCTGTATATAGTTCGTTTGTCATCGTGATCAAAACCATTGATCTGAAGCTCAATGCTGATCCTGTCATGTAAATATTTTTCTAATCAGCATTAAATATAACAATTTCTGATCAACCCATATCAATTGCATGCTTAAAATAACATACCGGTTAAAGCCCCGCCCATCTCAAGACAACGCGACCCAATTTCCGGGTTAAATCCCGCCCACTTCCTGGTTAGGCCCCGCCCAGTCCGAGTACAGATACGGATACAGATAATTCATATGGTTAACAGATACAGATACAGACAATGCTGTACTCGCTCATCCCTAGCTATCACACATAGTCACTTGGCTACTTTAGCTCCTAAGTATGATCCAGTTACGGAGTTAATAAGAGTGGGTGGAAGACTCCATAAAAGTAAGAATTTGGATTTTGAAGCTATTCATTCAGTTGTACAAGACCTCAAGAATCATGTCACCAAACTCCTGGTTGCTAACTTTAATTTAACCTTATGTCATCCTGGTCCACAAAGAGTGTTCGCAATGCTTCGCAGGAAATACTGGATTTTGAGAGGGGGACAGCTTGTAAAGAAAATTCAGAGATCATGTGTTGAGTGTAAGAATTGGAAGGGTATGCCTTCAGTTCCCAGAATGGCTGATCTACCAGATTCCAGATTCAGTTGTATAAACCACCCTTCTGGTCCACATGTATGGATTGTTTTGGGCCTTTAAGTGTCAAAGTAGGTCGCAGACATGAGAAAAGATGGGTAATTATATTTAAGTGTCAGACGACACGATGTACTCATTTGGAGTTACTATCTGGCATGGACACTGATAGCTTCCTTCTGGCCCTTCGAAAATTTGTTGCCCGTAGAGGTCGTCACTACGAATTATTGTCTGATCGAGGGACTCATTTTCGATGAGGAGATTGAGAACTCCGAGAACCATTTTCTCAGCTAAGTCTTTGATTCCAGGAGACGCTTACTCAACAACAAATTAAATTTTCATTTAATCCACCATGCAACCACCATTTTGGAGGTACCCGGGAGAGAGAGATACGGTCTGTTTAGACAGCATAACGAGTCATTTTGGGAGCACAAGTGGTTTAAGGGGTTGTTTTGTATGTAGTGCTCGTTGAAAATGGGGAAATGTTGAACTCCAAACCTCTTGGTTACGTGTATTCAGAAGTCTCTGATGTTGATTTCATCACTCCAAATATCTTGCTAATGGGACTGGAAAAATATTCAATCTTATCCAACATGATGAATAAACTGAGGAAATAATGACTCAATGGGTTTTAATGGACTCTCCATTTCGGAATCAATTTGCCTGAACTAGCCCTAGACTACAAAATACTTTTACATGGGAGCATGAAATTTCTTCAGTAACCATCCATCAATTGGCCTATTTGATCTATCCCTTCACCATTACACTGATTCTGTGGATTTAGTCAACAATGTTTGAAAGCAACAGCTTTTCTCTGGCCAAGTCATGAAATAAATCTTACATATGCAACCAGTTTACAGATCAAACATTCACATATGCCAGGCTGTGATCTCCCAAATAAAGGTTTGTTTTAAAGTTAAGTTACCAACAATTTAATCTTTTACAGTTTGCAAATGACTTGTAATTTGATTTAGTTATTCAGTGATTTAGTTACAGTTACTTGGTGTTTGGTAAAAAGGGGTCTTCTGTGCATCTACTGTCACAACACGAGTGGAAGTAGAACCCAGATGAAGGTAGCAGTGGTGAAGGGGATAAGTTCATATCCTGCACCTGTCCCCGTTGATTTTGAACCTTTTAATAATGGGTGCAATAAAAGGTTCTTTGATGCCATAGAAGAACATTTTGGTTCCATAAAAAACCTTTAACATCTGAAGAACCCTTCTGTTTCACAAAAGGTTCTTTGTGGAGAGAACGTGTTATTCAGTTGATAAAAAGTAAGAAAGAGCTGGTTCTTTAAACAACCTTTGACTGAATGGTTTGTTGCGGAACCAAAATGGTTCTTCTATGGCTTCGCTGTGAAGAACCTTTCAAGCACCTTTAATTTGATCATGAATTTATTTTAGAGTGTACTTTCAGTTCTCCTAGTCAGGGCCGGCCCTAGGCATAGGCGGAATAGGCAAATGCTAAGGGCGCCGCCCACCCCTTGGGGCGCCCGAGCGCCCAAATTATTACTTTTATCAATATATTTTAATTTTTTTATTACCAATACTACTTAAATATTATGGATTAAAAAAAGCGATTGTCCGATAAAGACAAAACTACAACATTGCTTTCCCGAATCCCGATCCACCCCGGTCCGACTGAGTGACGCATCAATCTCCCCCGCCCCCGCCCTGCTGAAAAACAAAACAAACATCCGTTACCTGTGTGTGATTGTGAGTGACAGATGGCCGAATTCACTGACACTGATAAGTTGTCATTATGTCAAAAAGGCCGAAGCCATCTGGTGCCCAGGGAAGAAAAAAAAGAAGAGAAGAGGAAGAAAAACGCGAAAAAGACAGAGGTAGGTAATGATTAGTTTATCTATGTTGCATTAAGTTAGTTCAACGATGCTTGTAAAGTTCGCTAATTTGAATTAGCTTATGACATAGTTAGTCGAACTTGTGCAGTATTTTATGGTATTTTTATTTGAATTGGCTAAATTAGCAATGTTATATGTATTATTTTTTCAGGAGATGTTTTACTTTAACTTCACTACATTTGAAAGACAAATATCGTACTTTTTACTCCACTACAATTCTGTCAAGGTCCTTGAGTAGAAAGTAGTGACATATAAATCTTTATTTAAATGAGTTCTGCAGAGTTCTAAGATGAGTTGTTAGAGCACTGTCAAACCCTGAGCACAGCTTTAAGCCATGATGGACAGCCAGACATTCATGGCAGAGAACTTGTATTAGAAATGCAAAACTTTCCACATCTGCCATCAAAAAATATGACAAACATTGAGCTCCTGACTTTCCTGCACGAGAAGAAGCTGATGGAAATTTTCCCCAATATGTGGGTCGCTCTGAGAATCTTTGCCACTCTACCTGTGACAGTCGCTGCTGCTGAAAGGAGCTTCTCTAAGCTCAAACTGATTAAAAACTACCTGAGATCTACAATGGCTCAAGAACGTCTCAATGGACTTTCAGTCATTAGCATAAATCATGTAGTCTCACAACAGCTGTCTTATGATGATATCATAGATGACTTTGCTGCTAGAAAGGCAAGGCGAGTAAGACTGTAGAACATTTGCTATACATTTGCATAGTTCATTCAAGTTTATATATAGTTATTTATTTTTTGTGCAGCACTCTTATTTATAATTTCTGGAATGTTACATATGCTGTAAGAAAGGCAAGGAAAGCAAAGGAAAGCAATGTTTCTGTAATATAGTTTTTTCTGCACTAACATAATATAATATAAACATATTTATATTGTATCTATAATACGTTGTGTGTGTGTTTCCAAAATATTTTCAAAATAAAGAAAAACAAGACAAAGCTGTGCAGTTTGTTTCTGTGTAAGTTTAATAACAAAATTCCTGGGGCACCAGGTGAAATCTTGCCTAGGGCAGCAAATTGGCCAGGGCCGGCCCTGCTCCTAGTAATCTCTAAAATTTGAGCCTATATGTGTTTTGATAGACCTAGGAATGAGAAGACTCCAAAAAATAACTGTAACAAATCTCCATAAAATGGAAGGAAGGAGGCGGGAACTGGAAGACATTTTAAACATTTAATAAAGTAATATAACAGCCGGCGGCCCCTCACGGACGACCGCCGGTGAACAAAACATAAATATAAATACAAATACAAACATAACACAAGTTCGGTCGCTCGTTCTCTTATATGCTCCCTATCTCCTACGTGATTCGAGGCCGGTGTGCGCACAGCTGGCGCTAATTCACAACTACTCACCGGACTCGAACCACGGTCTCGCCCCGCCTACTCTACTACATACTCCCATCACCCCT
Organism: Triplophysa dalaica; assembly: GCF_015846415.1. Classification (NCBI taxonomy): domain Eukaryota; kingdom Metazoa; phylum Chordata; class Actinopteri; order Cypriniformes; family Nemacheilidae; genus Triplophysa; species Triplophysa dalaica. The sequence goes on along the minus strand of NC_079561.1, from coordinate 14,284,218 downwards.
CACAGGCCGGGGGGTACCCCCGCGACTGTCTAAGCTCCCTCCCCCTCCCTCGGGGGGGGGGGGGTGGGGTGGGGGATATGCAGCGACGAGACGACACAACGGAGATGGGAGCCCTCAGAGCGACCGGAAAGAGAGAGGGGAGAGAGGGAAAAAAAATTATAATCCGGTTCCCCAACATGCTGCCGCTCGTTCCTCAACCAGCCGGGGTACTCTCCTTCGCGGTGCCTTGCGGTGGCCCTGGGGCTTCGGTGGACGGCTCGACCATCCGCCCCCTGGTGGCCGGCGGTGGCTCCTCCCTTATCTGGGAGTCGGGGCGGGTTTCCCCGTCCCCTGCTCCTCTCCCTTGGGCGGATGGACGCAGGCTCCGGCCTATGGCAGGCGGTGGCCGCACTCGGAACTTCCGCCCCCTGCTCCTCCCCCTCGGGGGACGGACGCAGTCTCCGGCCTCTGGCGGACGGCAGCAACTCCCCTGCTCCCGCTTGGACGAAAGCCACCCCACCTCGACCCAGGGGCGCGGCAGCAAAGGTCGCCGATCCACCAAAGCTTTGACGGTGGCTCTGGGGAAACGGAAGTGCAGTGAAATCTTGGAATTAATCTAGATAAATCTAGATTAAAATGGCTCATTTGAATTCTGCTGAAGGCATTCAAAATATGTGTGCTACCCAAATAATGACTAAAAGTAAGTCTTTGAGAACGGGTTTCTCAAGCCAGGTGGCGCATTAGACCAGGGGCTCATCTCCTGTTTCCAAAATGCATCACAAACTGCTTGAGAAAGCTGTTCTACTATGATAATTGGTGATGAAAATTAAATTATGTTCAATAAGATGAATTTGTGTTTACTTCCGCATTAGCTAAGGGATGCTTTGCGTTTAGGTGGTACTTGACTGGAAGAGCTCCTACAGCACATTTACATTTAGTCATTTAGCAGACGCTTTTATCCAAAGCGACTTACAAAGAGTGAGGGAGCAACAAGCGACATGTCATACAGGAGCCATAATACATTAGATCTCAATACAAAGTTACTGGTTTCAACTAAAGCTAGACCACTACCTGTTGAGAGAAAGTGTTTTTTTTAAACCAATTCCACATTGCACAAGGTGCAAACAACCTCAGTCTTGTCGAGGTTTCTATTGGGAAGCTTCTTAAAAATGAATATTCCCTGAAGCAAACCCGGCGGCTTCATAGCTGCATCCATGTTAGCACGTCACGTTTGATGCGGTAATTTCACAGTAACGTTATGTTGTGTTCAGACCAAACGCGAATGGCACGTCAAGCGCGAGTGATTTATATGTTAATGCAAAGAGCCAATAGACCTACTTGCTGCGCGAATCGCGCGAATGAAGCCCTGCTTATGAGATGATGAGGCGGCTTCTGCTTCCACGAATGACGCGTATCACGCGAGTTGAAAAATCTCGTTCTCGCCCCGTACAGTGCAGTTAAACTGGTATACATCCGCGCTAAAATATCAAGGTGAAAGTCATCATAGCTTGCGCAGTATAGACCCAGCTCCCAACCCAACTTTGAGAATAGATTAACGGCGACATTTTTTTTATCGCGCCATAAGAGTCTCACTGCGTTAACGCCGTTAACGCCGTTAACGGCCCACCACTAATACAAATACAAATACAAATACAAACATAACACAAGTTCGGGCCCGGTCCTCTCTCTTCGACGGTCCGGTCGCTCTTTCTCTTTTATGCTCCCTATCTCCTACGTGATTCGAGGCCGGTGTGCGCACAGCTGGCGTTAATTCACAACTACTCACCGGACTCGAACCACGGTCTCGCCCCGCCTACTCTACTACAATAACATTTCAAAAGAAATACCAAAGTACTGTATACAAATATAAGCCTCCAGTAAGATGGGAGCTGAGAGTGTTTGTTTTTGGATTGGCATATAACTAGCTGAGATTATGTGCAGTTTCGTGGCTTTATCTGTTTTTTTACCCATATTTCCCAGATGATCATCTGCAACAAATTTCAGTATCTTAATTCCCTCTGCGTGTCCTTAAAGGAGTAGGCCTAGTTCACTTCAAGATTTGTCCCCATTGACTTTCCATGGTAGGAATAAAAATGTATGGAAAGTTAATGGTGGCAAATTTTGAAGTGGACTACTCCTTTTAGAATGAGAACAAAACTTCTTCAGATGCTGAAGGGAAGTAAACACTTTAAATATGAATCAATGACAAATGAGTATTTCCGGTCTGAGGGAGGAAGGAATGTCCTTGAACCAAAATGGTAAAACCTCCTTCAGCACCGGCCTTCAATAATCGGACTGTGTGTGTTTGTGAGTGTGTGGTTTTCATGGCTTTGTGTTTAGGAATGCTCGATAGCCCCACTTAATGACTCCTTTTCACTCCAAATGTTTTTCATATGCGTGTCTGTGTAAGACAGAATGAGAATGATACTGATCTTATCTACAGTTCAGTCAGCCATTTTAAGACCTTTCAGCTTCAGGAAATGAGGGCCTATTGGGGTTGACCATATTTCCAGAGTGTATGTGTGTTTATTGATGTGTATCTACGTGTGTATATTTCTTGAGGAAGCTTTTAAGAGCTTAAGCTGTCAATTCTTTCCTCAAGCCACCTTAACACAGACAGAGGCCTGAACATGTGTGTGTGTGCGTGCATGTGTCCGTTTTAATCCTTGTGTTAAAGTTCAAGACAGGGTGTCTTACTACACATGCATTGGGGTTTGTCCTGACGTCCTGGCAGAGATGCCTGTGATCTGTGAAATGTGCTTCTCTGTAAAGGCCAGGCAGACACCGTAAAATAGAGTTCATTGCCCTGTCTGTGTGAAGTTGCCTTTTTGAATATTAAAATATTTTTGTATCTTACTTTATCATTAAAAGGATAGTGTGTATAGGCAACTAAATAATAAACCCCATCAGGATGATTAGGCTTTATTGTGCATTTTTTATTGAGCACTTGATTGTAAATATTACCACTTATTACAAGGTCATTTGACCAATTAATAAAGAAATTTAAATATGGGGTGTCACAATATACCAGTATCTTGTTTACACTCCAATACATGCACCCTTTTAACACCGATTGCCCACCTATTTAAATCTTTTAATTATAGATTACTGTTGCTGTCTGCGTTCTTGTGTGCAGCTGCCTTCTAACTGAAAGAAAACACAAAGTGACTGCTTCACAACACTCTACATAGGCCGCAATTTCATACATCACAGAGTTTGACATAAGCATTTTGCTAAGATAACAACACACTTTAAAGCAACGCTATGTGTTTTTTACATTTACATTTATGCATTTGGCAGACACTTTTTATCGAAAGCAACTTACATTGCATTATCCTATACATTTATACATAGGTATGTGCAATCCCCTGGGATCGAACCCACAACCTTCCGTTGTTAACGCAATGCTCTTACCACTAAGCTAAGTCTCCAAATAAAGAATTCTACTACCGCTGCTACCTGAGCAACCTCATAGAGGCTACAACCACACTCTGAAAGTTCTGTTTTCGGGTCGGGGCACACAGCCCGTCCCATCCCCTTCCTCCGGAAGAGTTTCAAAACTATGTTTCTGCATTTGCCTTTTCCATCAGTTAAGTAAAGAAATTCACTGTGTATTGCACTGCCCAAGGGTAAGCTTATATAGCAACAGTATTTACAACATTAGTAACAGACAATTGCGCTTATTAACCCCATGGGGGAACCCGTGAGCAAATGTTCCTTAATGTTGCTTTAAAAAACACAAGAATGCAAAGACGCTATTGCTGTTGGTTGACGAGAGACCCTCCTTATATGAAGGTGATAATAACAAACATTTTAGTTAATTTGCCAATCTGGTTGGAGCGAGGTAGTGTATGTGAGGGACATGTGGCCTTAGTGGTCTTTTGGAGAAACATTGGATGTATGCCATTTTAGATAGGTATCCCGCTAGGTTTTGGAACAGTTTATGTCTAACATCTGGTTTAGTCTTAAAAAACAGACTTTTTAGTCAGCTTTTGTCAGTCGATGTCTACAAGACTTGTATTTGACATACTTCTTTCATGTGTGTGTGTGTGTGTGTGTGTGTGTGTGCGTGTGTGTGTGCGTGTGTATGTGTGTGGCCCGTCCATTGTATTCTGTGACTGCAGCAGATGTGCACTAAACAATGCAATGGATAAATAAAAGGAAACGGCATTAAAATAGCCTAGTGTGTGAGTGCGTGTGTGTGTGTGTGTGTATGTGTGCAGTTGCAAAGCACAAGCATGAGAAGACATTTGAACCTCTAAAGACATTTTAATGCAACCATATGGCCTTTTCTCTCTCTTTCTCTCGCTTCTTTTCAACAGGTGTTTGGCATATGATGCAACTTAAAGATTAAATGCAATAAAACTTGGCCTGTGTGTTTATATAAAGGTGCGTGTGAAGATCAATATGTTGGCAGACGTGGTTTAATCCATATTTAAATACAGCTCAGATAGGAAACCCAGAAATAAATCTCTCACTGTTAGTGGCCACACACACACAGAGAATAATGCTATCAGGTGCTGATAACATCTGATAAAACACAATGCTTGCGGCTTCTGAAACGATGACCTCTTACAACATACAGGAAATGACTATCAAAGCTGAAAGAAAGGGAAACGAGAGAGAGGGAAACTCCAACAAATAGGCCTACATGATAGGGCAGCAGGCGAATTCAGGAAGAAAGTCACATTTATTTTTAAGAAAATTTTGAGGGTATACACTACTTTTAACTACTATTTTTATTCTTACTATGGAAAGTCAATGGGGACAAATTTTGAAGTTAACTACTCCTTTAATACATTTTGCAGTGGGAAGTCAAGCCACACCCACTATTTAGTATATCTATATTTAATATCTAATTTAAAATCGCATGTCACTCAGGAAAGCTTCAGAATACTGAGTTAAAGCAATTTTACAGAAATTTTAAAAGGTGCAAATTCGTATGAATTTCATTTGCACGATCCAGGGCGATCCGCTTCGGTGCAAGTGACATAAGGTTTAGGGTTAGGGGAGGGGCTTCAGTATTGCTTTTTTATAACAATTGTTTGTTTTTGTTTAATTCACATCGTACGAATTAAAACAAATTTGCCACCTTGTAAAATGTTTGAAGGACAATTACCACCTTCAGTTCAGAGGGCCTTTAAGGGTGAGTACAACGAAAGGCCTTGCCACAAAATACTAAACCAAGCAACAATTGGTTAAAATACTAGTGCATAATCCTCCTCAAAAAGTTGTATGACTTATTGAATGTAGCAACCCAAGTGAAGAAAGCCAGCCAATCAGAAAAGCACTTGATGGACTGACATTGTTCTTCCCAATTTTGTGTGAACTATGGAACGGCCTTTTAAAATCTCTGGGCGGCCTGTGGGTGTTTAGTCTGACGTTGAGATCATCCGTCAGTGACCTTCAGTATAATAACAGGCCTGGTTAAGAGAACAGTTCAGGCTGAGAGCCACACACAGCTGAAGAGGTTTATTGGGTGAGTTTTGAGTTTACAGTTGAAGGCCGAATCAATTACACTTCACTTTATTTAATTTAAAAGGAGAGCACCTATTCTCAGGTTCTAGGACTATCTCTCTCTTTCTCTCTTTCCTTCGTCCTAGTTTCTTTATTCTGTGACAGCACCTTGGGGAGCTGTGGTGCGAGGCTGGGAGGGCTGTAAAAGTCGAGGAATAGGGTTGTATAGGCTGTATTTAGTCGCTTAAGGTTCAGCTGTCCTATATTAGTGACACACTTGAGCGGAAAGATGAGACCAGCAGCGTATCTGATGATCAGACGGATGGATTTGTGAAAAAGAGAGACAGACAGATAGACCAGTATGTGTCAGTCTGATATTGTGTGTGTGTGTGTGTGTGTGTGAGGGTGAGTGTTAGAGCAGTTTTCTGGTTGGGATTTAGTTTCAAAGGCAGGTGTGTCACTGAGACCCTATAAAAGATATTCACCATTCTTTCTCTCTCTTGGGTGTGACTGTGTTTAGTTCAGCCTCAGGGTGCCACATGGATTTCATTGTGACCTTTTGAAAGCTAAAGTCCTTGCAAAATCTAATTGGATCCAAGAAACTAATAATACTGGCAAGTTTGGGTTCAGTTATGGGGAGCGTTTGACCCCAACATGAAAATGTGGTCTTTTAACTTTCCGTAAATCACATAAGAATTCTTATAAGAATGGTTGCCATGTTAAAGGAGCGGTTAACTTCAAAATTTGCCCCCTTTGACTTTCCATAGTAGGAATAAAAATGACTGTCGAAGTCAATACCAAAGTGAAAAGCGAACAACTCCTTTAAGACATTTTTGTCCTAACCAGCTATAACAGTAATACATGAGAAGTGACACTGGATTAATGTGGAAAAGAAACCTTAAATCTGTTTGAGGCATCGCATTATGGACAGGTGTAGTATTGAAGTATTGGACTTCTGCAATTTCTCATTTACTCAATAACCTCCCCACCACCACCCCTGACCTCCCACAGCCAACAAAATAAACTTTATTGAATAAAAGCACACCAAGGTAAATTTGCTTGATTTCAAAATAAGCCAATTCCAGTCACAAAACTAAGCAAAAGTATGAAATAAGCATAAAACAGCAGCTTACTTTACATTCGTTGAAGTTGAAGTCAAATGAAGTCAAATATCAGTTCCTGTGAATCTCAACTGACAGCTAAACTTGATTTGAAACATTGTAAATACATTGAAAAGCACTTGCTTTTGTTGATTTTTAACAAGAAAATGTTTATATATTAATGATATGAAAAGTAGGTCTCCCAAAAATACTCGCACTAATTTTATTTTGAACCCACATGGTTTTGTATTTTGGAGTCTTTCAAGTCTAAGGAATTTATAAAATAGCTTTGTTTGAAGAATATGACCACAATTTTTTCTAGCTGTTTATACTGAAAATTTTACTCTGAGCTCTGTCAGCTCAGATTGAAAATACACCTGCCAACAACGCTAAATAAGGAGAAAAGGAAATGGAAAAACATTTGATTTCTTGTTCTAAATTAACATATTCAGAATTAGAATTGAAGGATAAGACACACACTGTAGAGTAGAAGCTTTCCTGTAGCTCAGTGGTTAGAGCATGGTGTTAGCAATGCTAAGGTCATGGATTTGATCCCATGGATTACACATATTCAAAATACAAATGTATAGTATCATTCAATGTAAATTGCTTTGGATGAAAGCGCTTGCCAGATATGTAAAATAAAATTATTTAAACCAGGTGTTGAAGATTATTTTTATGGTCACTCAATCGTGACATGTTTGATGCAATCCACATGCATATCATGAAAAGGCCGGCCGGTGTGAATGCTTCTTCTGCACTGTTAATTTACGGATTTGCATACTTCTGACCTCCTACTCTGCAAAGAGACACCTAATAACCCTTACCTAAAATGTAAATACTGTTCTTTTGCTTTAACATGTACCGACACTTCCTACTGAAAATGCAAATCTATCTAGCAATGGTGTCTTTTGTGTATTAAGCTCATGTCACACCGCTGTCAATTGTTCAGTGAGAGGAAATTCGAGTCAGAAACTTGGTTAGCAACGGTCGTCTGATGGTCTCTCCTGTGGTATGTTTAAAGCAACCTGGTTTGGCGCTGATAACTAATATTGGAAGAGAGAGCTATCAATAACAATGTTTGTCAATTGAAAGTGCCTGTACCAATTTGTTTTTTCTGAATTCCCAACACAGGGGGGAATTTTATTGCTCAGAGTTAGAGCCAACCCCGTCTTGTCACAGCTCATAAGAATGAACATAATTTTATCAAAGTATAACACTATCATTTGATTAACACAGTAATGTTAATATAGTATGTCAACCAGTGTTGGGTGTAACTAGTTACTAAGTAATTAGTTACTGTATTTTAATTACTTTTCCCTTGAAAAAGTAAAGTAAGGGATTACTCATATGTTTTCTGTAATTTAATTACAGTTACTTTTGATGTACTTAAACTAAATACTTTTTGAAATATATGCGTGTGCAATAGTGTAATTGACATCAAAATTCAAAGTCTTTAAAATCTGTGCTCACATTTGTAATACTTTGGTCAGTTAATAATATTATTTATTTGAATGAATTCAATAAGCCGTTTCATGTCTATCCTTGAATCACTTAACTAATCAAGGTCGATGTAGGATATATAAAGTAATTAGTAATGAGTAACTAAATACTTTTTGGACAGAGTTATTTGGACAGTAATCTAATTACACTATTGAATCGGAATGAGTAACTAGTAATTAATTACTTTTCAGAGTAACTTTCCCAACACTGATGAACAAATTCAAAACATTTGAAATCGGAATAAGATTAACAAGGCTATTTTATGTGCAAAAACATAAAGATGACTCACAGGTTCACCATCTGGGTTTGGGCACACACATACACGCGCTCTCGCTGCATGTCTGCACAGCATGCAGTGTTACAGAAGATCCGCCTGCAACCTTTAACCAATTTGATCTGCACTACGCAGGACACAGACTCTGATATCAGTTATCCCTCAATCTGTTGTCAAAAAGAGACTGCATGTCTCCATCACGTGTGGACAAATACTTGAACTGAAAACACAAAAAGCAAAGGTCATCATAAAAATTGCTCTAATTTAGAAAAAAACACTATTAAATCCATCCATTATCCAAACCTGTACAGTACCGTCTTCTGCAGGGTTACAGCAGGGCTGAAGCCTTCAATGGTATGATGACTTTTATATACTGTGACACATGAAAATGAAACTAGTATGCTATAGTATGGGAGAGACCAAAGATACTGAAAATGTTAGGATTATTTAATCTGAAGTGACACACCCTAAAGATTTGGCTTCATAAAAGCTATCAACCACTTTACATTTATATTTATCTTCATACAGGGTATATTGTTATACTTATACCACAGGGTTGTTGATTGCTTCATTCTGATTGGCTGACAGCGTTCTACGGGTGTGCATTAGTTTAAAAACACACTCATGAAGAAGTTCCAGATCTGTCGACCAAATTACAGTTCCGAATTTAACTGAATAAAGTTATAATATAGCCTTCTGTCTATCACTGAATAAAGATCTAACAGACAAAATGACTGTCTAAATTCCATTGTGGCAACAGCGCTTTACAGGACTGTATAGATGCTATGAACAGTAACGGCAATCGACATGAAACTATTAAAGATAATTTACAACAGTTTACATTTGTTTCATAATGTAATCTGTGCATCTATGGAAGAGTTAAACAGAGCTTTTAATACACAGCATCAAGCTTTCTATGCCACTTCGAGAACCATAGCTGGCACAGAAATCTCTGTGTCATGTTTTTTTCTCCTTATGCTTTTCTTATATGACAGCGGTGTTGAATACGACAAAAAAATAAAAATAAAGATTGCATTACCACCTAGGGGTGAGTATTATTTTCAATGAATTCAACGGCCCATCGTTAATTATTCCTTACATATATTCTTGCTTCTCAAAAAAAAGCCATTGTAATAACGCGGAGGTTATTAACCCAAACACCATCAAATGATGAAATATAAAAATAGATTTGACTAGACTGGTGTTTTCTGTAGGCTGGGCAAGAATGTTTGAGAAGAAACTCTGGAAAGTCTTGATTTTGATTGAAATGGGTTTGCGGTGGTAGGACATCTTTTAAATTCTGACATATTCATCCTTACAGCTTAGCAAACATCTGGGCCCTGTTAATGCATTTTGTGCATGTGTCTGTGTACATATCTCAAAGCAGTGTTTCAACACAGATAACCCTTCATTACTCAGACATGTTCTCTCCTGTTAAATGGTTTTGGTCATCCAGCCAACAATGAAAGCAAAAAAATCAAGCACAATGATTGAATGTGTTTCTCTCTCTTTCACTTTTCTCGTTTCAGATGTGTTGGTACAGGGAGAGACTTGTGGGTATCGTGCAGTATTCTCCAGGTTAATTTTCACAATATTGTACCTGAACACCACACACACCCTGTGTTCCATTTCGAAGGGCTCTAAAGTGCCCTTCTGCGTCATCATACCATGCCCAAGGAGGCGCCGTTGCCACGCAAAGAATCTGCGCAAATAATCATGGAGGCGCGAAATGTCCATCAGTTGTACCCTTCGAAATTCTTCATTCCGAAGGCCCCTTTAAAGTGGCCAGTTATGAGCACTTCAGTTTGGAACGACCCTTCAATGTGGCGGCCATGATTGTTTTCACTTAGGAAAATAATTGGGATATATCCCATTTGGAATGCACCGACACACTCACAGAGCACCTTATTGGGAACACCAGTACACCTACTGATTTACCTAAGCAGTCAATCATGTCAGCGAACGTGCATGAGAATGTTATAAAAAAATCCACCTTGGCAACTTGTGACCATTGAATTCTTATTGGTGCCAGATATAATGGTTTTAGTTTTTCAGAAACTTCTGATCTATTGTGATTCACATGCACAACAGTCTCTAAAGAAACTTTTAGTCAAATTTACATTTAGCCATTTAGCAGACGCTTTTGTTTAAAGCAAAATAAAAAGAGTTCAGGGAGCAATAAGCGATATGTCATACAGGCGCAATAATACATTAGGTGCGAATACAAAGTTACTAGTTTCAACAAAAGCTAGACCACTATCTGTTAAGAGAAAGAGAGAGTTTTAGTTGTTTTGTCTGTCAAGTATTCACAGAAGAGATAGGTTTTAAGTAGTAACTTATACAGGGCTTAAAAGACACTATGGTGAGTAAACACTGAAGGATTTTATTTCTTTTTGCGTGAACTATTATTTTAAGGCTGATGTCTTCATAGTGAAAGCCAACAAATAAGTTAACTGGGGAATTTATAAAGTGACCAGTAATTGTATGTTCATGTTCATAATGTAGAATAAATACACAGTAATAAATACACAGTAATGTATTTGTGTACGTTGTTGGGACGTTGAGGGTCTCTAAAAACAAAGTGAAGACACAAACAATTTCAGCAAATTTCAAAAACACAGACTAGATGGTCACACACAGAAATGTTTGGCATCAGTTGGATTTTGCATGTATTTAAGAGACTGTGGTTTTCAGTTTTAATACTAAACATGGGATCCCAATACAGGCTCCACCACAAGATTATTTTAAGTGTGTGTTCATAACTACAGTGTAGTTCTGTGTTTATGCTATATTATTTAGTTTCAGAGTCATATTGTGTAGTAACTATAAATAGTCATAATATTCATGAAATACTGCATTTGACTCAGGTTGCCACTTGATGATGTAATTTCCTGTTTGCCTTCTAATCTCCAAACATCCGGAGCAGGAAGTAGGGAGTTTCCTGTTGCTTACGTGTTGTTGCTAATGGTCACCTGGCATGTATACTGAAATGTGTGGGTTTCTCATTGAAACACTTCTGATGAGTTGTATATCGCATTGTCTTGATTGTATATCTAATTTGGTGCATTTTGATTTGGAGGTCATCTGCAGATATGCAATCCCAGAAGGCTTTGCTTTGAGTTTAGTGTCATCCGAGAAAGAAAGTACTGTAAGGATTCTGTTTGAGAACAGTGACTTTGATTTGATTTCATATTTTGCCTTATAAGGTAATAGTCAATAGCTCAGTATTAAGAGCATTGCGTCAACAATGCAAGGTTGTGGGTTCAATCCAAGGGGATTGCACATACAAATGTATAGAATAATGCAATGTAAGTCACTTTGGATAAAAGTGTCTGCAAAATGCATAAATGTAAATGTTAACTACTACTTTCACAATAAGAAAAGTGACGTCACAACATAATGACCTAAGTAACACAAACAACTATGTTAACCCGTGTGCCCTAAATTGGTGTGTTAAAGTGCTTACAACACATACAAATCCAGTTAATTTATGTTGCATTGGATCATATGTCATGCATTTGTATAAGAAGCATGTGTCTGTGTATGCACTGTATACATAAGATAACAAAAACTGAAGTGTGATGGGACACTACTGTCAACAAGCAACGTCCTTCGGATGAGACGTTAAACCGAGGTACTGACCCTCTGTGGTCATTAACAATCCTTTGAATAAGAGTAGGGGTGTAAGCTCGGCATCCTGGACAAATTTGCCCATTCGCCTCTATACATCAAGGCCTCCTAATCATCCCCAAATGTATTTATTGGCTTCGCAACTGTCTCCTCTCCACCAATAAGCTGGTGTGGTGTGGGCATTCTGGCACAATATGGCTTCCGTCGCATCATCCAGGTGGATGCTGCACATTGGTGGAGCTTGAGGAGATTCCCCCCTTCCATGTAAAGTGGTTTGAGTACCCAGTAAAGCGCTTTATAAATGTAACAAATTATTATAATTGTTATTAAATATTGTAATCAGAGGAAGTGTGAATGACTCCTGTAGGGACTTTCCTCAAGTGATCAGTAGTTATTGAAACAATACCCCGGTTATACACAAAGACAATGTTTTGCACCTCACAATTGCACCGATTTCCTCTGGTGATGTGTGTGTGTGAGGTAATGAAGGTGTCGACTTCTTTTGAGTAAAGGTCAACCAGACGTCTCTTATTCCTCCTATTACGCTATGTGTGTGAATTTAAAACATTAGATCTCACCAGAAGTTTAAATATCTCAATATTTGTCTCAGACCATTTTCAGACCTATTTCTGTGCGTGTAACCTCTTTTAAAGTGACCCAATTGAACAGTGTGTGTAGAGAGAGAGGATAATGGTTCACCCTTGGCTGTTCTCTCTTTTTCTTAACCCCTTCCTTTCCCTCCAACTCACTTTATTTCTTTCAAACTCTCTTTGTTTTTTCATTGATATCTTTAATGTGTGATGCCTGCAGCATTAACTGATCCAGTTACTGGCTTTACATCATGTGTCAGTCTGTCTGTGTGTGTGCGTCTTGTGATGGGATGGTACATCAGCAGAAAGATCATCAGACTCTGTCTCTCTCTCTCTCGCTCTGATCTCTCTCTCACTCTCTGATCTCATAGAGGTGTGGATGCTGTGGAGCGCTCAGCTTGACTTTGAGACTCAATCTCAAGCTGTGTATAAGGTGGTGCAGAAGACAAAATCCATGGTCATGGAATTACACTTACAAAGGATTTTACTGCCAATAATACTGTGTCAACCAATTCAGAGGTCAGGACACAGTAGAAAAACTGCTTGAAGGTGAGTCAATGTGCGTTATTAATTAAAGACTGTGTAATAAAGCTTCTTCAGATGAATGCAACGTATGCATTCATAATATAAATTGTTGTATTGGTTAGGATCCCAAACAAACTGTGTTATGTTAAATATCAACGTTTGTGTGTTTTATGCCTGCGTGTCAATGATCTGTTTTAGTTAGGTTTACACTAAAAACTCAAATAATGAGCCAATAGACAAAACGTATTCACTATACATTTTCTGACATGTGCAAATATATTTACATGTTTTAAGAATGTTTAAATAGTGTGTGTTTATTAGGAATTTTCTGGTGTGAGCTGGACAAATGTGGACATTTTTAGTGTATGTAGCATTATGTTTATATTTTCATCTCAGTTTTTGTTTTAATGTTGAAAAGGTAAACCATTAGAAACATAATGAAGTTATTATATGAGTGTGCAAATGTGCTACGTGTTTGAATCTGATTTTAGCTTTGTTTACATTTGGTAAAATTAAAAACTGTTGTTAATGTTTAAAATACAGGTTTTTCTTAGCTCTTTCAAAATCGGTGACTTCCACTTCCAAGATAGTTTTTCATTGGTTTAAGAGGTTGCTTTTAATGTCGTAGTTGATTTCTTGTTTCCTTGTCAGGACATTTGGTCTCCAGAATGTAGGCAAAAGCTGAAACACACGCACACGTATTTCTATGTTGCTTTCTATGTTCGTCAGAGGAAGGCCATTTCCACCTCCTGTTGACCGCTCACCCAGCATGATGATCTGAGTCCAAACCGCACTTCCTACATCCCCCTATGCACAGAGAGAGAGAGAGAGAGAGAGAGAGAGAGAGAGAGCTAGCTAAATAGGACATACCATACATTTATATTGTTTTATTTAAAATAACATATTTTCTTATTTTTAGAAAAAAATATTTAATTTATTAAAGTATTCGTATGACACACATCAGCTAAGAAGTCCATTACTTACGACAAACACAAATTATTTATATAATTAACATATAGTCAATTACATGATGTTTAACAACATTCATAGTAGCTCCAATCCTCAAATATGATAAAACTGGAAGTGCTGGTACAATACCAATGGATTGCATTTAATGAAAAGTGTCCATTCTGAAACAAAAGTTTGTAAGTGTATGTGCGTTTTTGTGTGCGTGTCTGTGTTGTGTGGCTTTTTCACATTATGTTTGGGGTATTGGGGTCAGGCGACATTTACATCAAACAAAAACATACACACAAATCATCATTAATTTTTATACTTGCAGACGTTCAAATTATGAAAAAATCAGAATTACATAGGTCACTATCAGGGCTGGGAAGATTACTTCTAAAATGTATTTCACTGCAGATTAAAAAATACATGCTTCACAAAGTAATCGTATTTCGTTAGATTACACAAATTTTGTAACTTCATCTAAATACATTACAATACTAATAATACAAATCAAAGGGATTACCAAAAAGAGGAATTGGCTTTCCTCTGCATATTATTTTACAACAACATTACTTTTACATTTTTCCCTCATTGGACATTATGGTACACAATTGTGACTGTATGTCTCACAATTTTAAGAAAAGAAGTCATAAACCCACAATTCTGAGGAAAAAGTAAGCACTGTGATACAAAAGTTGCAATTACCTAAAAATTACTTAAAAAGAAACTCACAAAGAACTATCACAAAACATTAAACCAGTCGTTGATCAGTCAAGTAACAACAGAAAATAAAATATTTATATATATCTTTTAATGTGGCAATTTGTATAAATTCGGTCAGTCTGTGGAGTATATGTAAACTTCTGTTTTGTGAAATAGCTTACTCAGGACAGTAATAAATAAAGATAACATGCAATTTTTATGAAACTAGATCACTGGTATTTTGTATAAATAATTCAGTTTATATTAATATTTAAATGAAATAAATGACATTAAAATTCCAAGTAATCACTTTGGTAATTGAAAAGTCTTTTCGGATGTTACTTAAATTTGAATAATTTGAAATACAGTTACTCAAATTTTGTATTTTAAATACATAACCAAGTTAAATGTATTTCGTTACACAGCCATGATTGCTCCCCCATTAAAAAAACACTCGTGAGTTCCAGATATTTGAAGTGAAATTGAAGAATGAACTTGTGTTATGCATTTCATACAAATCTGGCCAAAACAAAGTTAACTTTAAGTAAAAAAACAAGTAGTTCAAAACAGCACACTTTTCCGGAAAGTTTACTCTAGCTTCCATTGGACATGTGGGCATGAAGCACAGATTACCTTAAATATATTATAGTTTTAAATTAATATTACAATAACATTTTCAATCTCACCCATCGCAATTCAGCATTCACAACTAATTTTATTATTACCTTCATTATTTAACCTTTAAAAATTAAATAAAATGTAAAGCTGTTATTGTTAATTTTATATAAAATACTGTATATACTTTGAATTAGGTTTATTAAAACATCTCCAAATATCACTGGATAAATATACACACCTTACAATTTCCAAATGTTGGAATGGTAAAACAGCAAGATTAAAAACTATAAGGTTGCAAGTTAGATTCTCAGGCTGACAGGTTTTTTTAAATATACACAACACAATTTTGGTAAAATACCACAATTTGATATTATGATTTTTAATCCCGCACTTTAGACATTGATGCAGATTTAAGTAATCTTTGAAAAGAAAACTACATTCAAAAACTTTACAGTCAAAAACTTTAAGCTTCCCGAAGATGTCAATTACAGTATACCTACACACTAAGAATTGCTGGGTTAGAAAATAACCCAACCTTAACCCAGCTGCTGGGTAACTATGGGACAGAACACGCGCTGGGTTATTTTGACCCAAGTGCTGGGTTGAACCATTTGACCCAAAATGCTGGGTTGTTTCTTTGACCCAACTAGGGGGTCGGGTTAACTGTGTTTCTGGGTTAACATAACCTAAACATTGGGTTATATGTTGTCTCATTGCCTTGCTACTTTTATATTTACCAATAAAAATAAATATTCTCAAGGGAATGTAAAATTATTATAATTTTTCTGTAATACAATTACACAAAACAAATGCAATTGTAAATATGCATTTTTATTAAATTTATTTCTTTACATTTATTGAATGGGTGCAATTGTCATACATTTCATCCAACACCTGCTACAGACACATAAAAACAAGTTTTTGTAGATCAGTTTCTTTAAAAACACAAAACTAGGTGAATTAGGCACTGTAGATTCCTATTCTATATGTCAACATTGCAGCATTAGAACACTCAAAAATATATTATTGGCACATGAGAATCAGTCCAAACAGTGTGCCATTAAAACTAAACCAAACAAAGACTCCAAACAACAGACAATACATGTGACAACTTAAAGCATGTTACAAGTGTCCAGAAAAAACTGTTGTCCTCAAAAACTTCCCACATTAAGACTCATGTCCATCAATACGATAAACTGCATGCTGGAGAAATTCCTAAGTAGGAAGAGTCTGCTTAGTTAACATCAAGCACAGAAAAGGACTTGAAACAGATCAACTGAGCAACAAGTCAGTTTCAATGGCGTGTCCCGAAACAATGGTGAAGGTCTGGTATGTCGTTGCTGCCTCGTCCCAAAGGCACAAAATGTGCAGATTACATCACTGGTCTCAGCGTTTTGAAAGTATTCCACCATGAAAGTCCCCACCTGTTAAATATATGACAGTTAGTCTTAAAACATAACTAACATTTAAGTTAAAATGCATTTAATGAACAAACACAGAGGCCTTATAAAAATGCTAATTTTAGAAGAAAACTTCAAACTTCACTTTTAGTAATTTACTTCATTCACTACATTCATACAGTATATCATTTACTTCTGAGGATATACATATATCACACAGTGATGGGCAAAACTATTAGAACACTAGTATTTTTACCAGCTGGAAAATGGTATAAAAGTCAGTTATTTCTATCGTTTGCTGTCGTGTGTCAGAAGGAAATTTCTGTTTAATTTTCCAAACATTATTCTTGTCATTTGTTGTTTTAATTAGTGAGATTAAGAGGCTGAGCTTTTAGCTAATGCAGCTAACGGTAACGTTACCTGAGGGAAAAAAAGCGTGAAAATGCTAAATTTTAAATTAATGCTAGTTGGTTGGATCCGGCACGTCACAGACACTTGAAAAAATATCCCCTTAGATTAAGTTTTGTATGAAATTATCTAATTCTGACTAAACATTACAAAGCCATACAGTAGGCAAACAGTAACCGAACTATACCATGTATTTCTGACCTAAGGCTAGTTCATACATTTCCATGAGGATTTAACGTGAAGGATAAAAACCTTTTAAAGTAAAAATATGCACACGTACACACATATATATAACATAACGATAAAGCGATTGTTAAGGACTTTTTTGTATAACAATTAGCATGCTAAACTGCTAAATTACTTAACGTTAATCAATCACAGAATAAAACACTTCCTCCGCACAGCGACAGATCAAGTACTGCATTAAACAGTAAAATCAGTGTGCACTTACCACAAGTTATTAAAAATAATCATATTATCATATTAATTTACCTTATAAAATCAGCTTGCTGTGATGTGCGTTTCCGTCTTACAATGAGACGCGTGAAGGATCCAGAAGGTTCGATGAAGTGGAAAAATGAACAAACCGGTTGGGTCAAAATAACCCAACCCAGCTGTTCAGTGGTGAAATAACCCCTACAGTCCATTTGACCCAGCATGAGCAACCCAACTGTGTGTTTACAGTACCTCAAACAACCCAAAATTATGACCCAGCACAAATAACCCAAAAATGTGTTTACAGAAATAACCCAGCATTTTTTAGAGTGTATGTTCAGCCTTTTAGATCTTTTCATTTTGTCCAATAGCGAAAACAAAAAATAACTTTGCTTAAAGTTTATCGAGACCTTGACTTTACCCTACAGATTTGCTGTGGGTAAATCCACTTACTGGGTTGATCTGCACAGCTGGAATAACAAACCATGTATCAACAAAAACACACAAAAACATCAAGACACACAAAGGCACATGCCACACACGGATTAATCTGACATCATATCTCAGCTCATTTGGATCGTGATGTAAATGTAGTTGAGGATATAATCATGTGTGCAAACTACAACAAACAAGTATTTAGCTCAATTGTGAGAGTGATGGTTAGTCTGCCCATGAGCAGCTACTGTGGTGTTTACCCTTGCTCTCTCTCTCTTTCTCTATCCGTTAGAGAGTGAGTGACCAAGTGGTTTATTAATGGTGCTCTTTTGTGTGGCCCGTCCCGCTTCTCATATCCCCACTGCCAGGCCAGCCACTGAGCTGTTGTCATAACAACAGCTGTCTTCCTTGCAACCCACAGCCCCCCACCCCAATTGTGTGTGTGTGTGTGTGTGCGCGCTGTGGTTTTCTTTCCTATACTCACTATATGAGTTAGGAGTATACATTTTTTTTCAAAATCCCAACAGATTTAGTTAATTTCACTTAGTAATAAGTAACAAGTGATTCTTCACATAAAACGTGTACCCAAAATTCTTCCCAAAATTGAGCTTAATTAATATACATACAACATTTTAAAAGGTCCTAATCCCCGCGATCACATTTTTCAACCTTTAGTAAGTGTGTAAGGTTGCTGTTAGAGCATAAATAATACCTGCAAAAAAAGGAAGAGGAAGAGCTGCTGGAGTAGTGTTTGGTTATCAGAGATTCTAAACATTTGATTGAGCTGCATGCTCAACTACTTTCACTTTCATCACAGTCATACAGCTGGTAATAATAATTCAGCTACACACATTCTAAGATAACCAACGGTCAAATAACAGCTTCCATGACTTTAACATCGGCTGTGAAAGCTGTTCTGCTTAAAACACTGATATTGTGTCTGTGTGCGCATACCACTTACCACTTTTATGAATCGTCCAATGAAGTCCTGCTTGCAAAAGTCTCATGGTCAATCTGCTTGTTTTATTATCCAAATTAGGTCCAATATATAAAGGCAAAACTAACGCTTCTGTTATTAGTGTTAATTAATATAACCGATCTGACGCCATTCAGTCACAAAAGATTGAGAGCATTTCAGAAAAAGGGCCTTTATATGTATACCAGAAGAAATCCCGTTGTTTTGTTAGAGGAGGGACAGTGGTGAGCAATAGACTTGAAATATGGGAAATATTACGTTTTTTTTTTTTTTAGAAACATGACCATCCATTGTTAAACACCCAAAAAAACATAAGCCTCAAAAACAGCAAAAGACTGGCTATTTAAATCTAAAGACATAAATTTTACAAAGTTGAACATTAGAATTAGTTCTGACCAGTATTGTTGACCACACATATATCAAAGTAAATAATGTGCATCGAAATGAGCACATTCTAATTTTCATATATACATTCAAAATCTGTTAAACCCAAAAGAAGATATTTTGAGAGTTAAGGCTTGCAAACCACCACACCAATATGCCACGGTATACCGTCTAAAGTCATTCTTATATCTTTACGTAAAGACAGTTCAATTCAGGGCTATGTCCTCATGTCATAGCAAGCTAATTGGTTGGGTAAAAGGATGCATTTGTTGTGTGAAATCTTATCCTCTTCCTGTTAAAGCCGGGTTTCTGTTGAGTTAGTTTGAGTGATGAGGGATTAGACTTCAGCATTCAACTGTGAAACTGTGAATGGCCCTGCATTTGTGTGTGTGCGGCATTCTAACATAAACTATGAAAGCCAGTTATCAGTTATTGATGGATTAAAGTCACACACACACACACATTTATTTACATATATGTCTGACAATGTGACAAATCTGGATTATTGTCGGTGTAAAATTGTGAAGTGGTTCTGTGAGGTTTTTCATGAGACTTGTTTGTGTTTGAAAGAAAAAGAGAGAGAGAGAGAGAGAGAGAGATGGGCTGCATGCTAGAGCCGAGAGGTGCTTTAATTTGGGTCATTGGATATGAATAGCCTTGTCGATTGAGAATTGAGAAACTGCATGGCCACTGTTGGTTCTACCAGTGCTCATTAAAATGTCTTATTACTCTCAGACTTGCTCATCTTATTATGTTAAATGTGTTTGAAGTGCGAGTGTGTTTTAGTGCTGAAGTCATTTAGGTGAAACACTTGTACCAGCTTGAACCTATTCTGTTTCTTCCTCAGTATGTCTCTCTTCAGCTGAGGCCAAATCTAAAATAACTACTTATTTTACACATACTGTATTAATAACCACAGTGAATGTTACTCAATCTTTGCGTAGATGTTTTCAGTGGGTGACAACAAATGCATGTTTGTTGGTTTATTTTCTTAAGGAATTGTTTTTAAACTGTAGTTTTTTATTTGTTAGTTTGTTACTAGCTTAATTGGTCTGGTTGTTTAACGCGCTTGTTTGTTTGTTTGTTTAATTTTTTTAATTCCGAAGCTGGTTAGTTTATTAATTCACTACACAGATTTTTATGAGCTGATTATTTGCTGTGGTTTGTTCTTCCATGTTCTTGCTTGTTTGTTTGTTCTCCTTACTGGTTAGTGAATTAGCTAGTTAATTAGCTAGCTAATTCATGTATTTGATAATATGTCAGTTAATTTTTATTGTTTGTTTATTCATAAGTGGGATCCTTTGTTTGTTCATCATTTAATCTGTTTGTGGGTTCATTCTTTTGTTTTGTAGGTAATTAGTCAGTTACCTACTAAAACAACTAAATGAAAAGTCTAAATGAAATCAAACGACTTTCATCTTTAGTGCTAATGTGCAATGAGCAATGTGAGATTTAATCAGGCTCATTAAGATATTGAAAAAATCTATATCTAAAAGTGTTTGATGAAGTAACGGTGGTGCATTGTTGTTGAAGGCGGGTTGGGCAGGTCTTGTTTGGGAATGGGGGGTGTAGTCTTTATCAGGCTGTTCTAGGCTATTGATTAGACCTGAACCCCCTGCTTCATTCTCATAGATGTATGAGAGGGTCACTCACTGTGAACCTGCTGACTAACATGAGATAATCACAATATGCTATCTTCTCTCTCTCTCTTTCTCTCTCTCTCTCTCTCTCTCTCTCTCTCTCTTACTTCAAATCATCATTGGCTGCTAACATAAACATTATTTTTAAAGGCATATTTAAATGTGTAGAAATCAACATGGCACCATAAAGAAAATGAACAAAATATACATGGAAAGGGTTGACAGGAGGTTAGAGAGACGATAAGAGAAAAGTTCTGTGGAAGTAGAGCTTGTCATTTGTTGCAGTCAGAGAGGGAGGAGCCACAGGGAGGGAGATTTGGGAAACTGAGAGGGAGAAATCCAGGACTGCTCAGTTAGTGAGTGACAAGGAGGTCGAACGGACTGTTTTACTGAAGCTCAGCAGTTATGTGTGTGTGACCCGAGGATTTACTGAATGTGTGTATGTGTTTGTGTGTGTGTGTGCTGTGCAGATATTCTTACTATCACCCTCACGCAGACGTATCTGTCCCGGGAGTCTCGGTGAGAATGTAAATTGAATTGAAGGATTAGAGGAAAGTGTGTTTTGTCTGTGTTTGTGTGTGTGGGGCACTTGTCTGGAATACTAAGTGGATATGTGATCAAATCTGGATGTAACTGAAATGCCTACAGGTAAGAAAATATGCTTACTAAACGTTCTAACACAAGTCCTCAGAAGTGCTTTGTTGTTATTTCAGTGTGTGCATTTTATTTATCTGGACAAACTGGTAATGTTTGTATGTGCAGACTCAAAAAATGTATCTTCATGACTTATAATGTCAGAGTAGCTTTTGGAAACTATTTCAAAATTTACTTTGCATGTGAGAATGTTTGTGTGTGTTTGTGGGAAGATTTGGATGTCAGGACTGGTGTGTTTAAAGCGCTTCAGCTTTGCTGTTAGGGAGCTCTCTGTTTAACAAAATCAACTGCTTGTGTTTTGGCAAGTTGTGAATGAGTGTTTATTTGGTTTTCTTTATTCTGGCAAGCTTTTAATCAAGTGTGTCTAACAGAAGATGCTGTCATATACAACCCATTAACTGAATGAAAGGTTTGTCGTAGACATGTGTGTTTGGGTTTATTTAGCTATAGTATGGTTATAAGCTTGACCAATGAATGTAAGTTAAATCTGACAAAGGTAAAAACAGTTAATAAAATTGTTTTCAAATATTTTTTTAACGGTCTGGGTTATATTGTCATCATATATTTTTTTTGTTTCTATAGACGTCTTTTGTAATAAGAGCATCTTTAGATAATTTTCTATCATACTGTCTTATTTTGAACTGTCGCTCCCCCACCCCTGACCTAAATTAGTCCCCCATGGGTTGAGGGTTTTGGGGATAATAACAGTTCAGAGTCTGCTTTAGACAATACCAGCACCCCCTCAGGACATCTGTCCCTAAAGCTACACCCCCCCAGGACACAACCCAGCTGGAGACAGATAGCAAGACTGAGACCTTTAAGTGTGTGTTAAGGACGGGATTGAAAATTAAGAACAAAACCTGTCAGAACATATTTGCAGAAAACAATTACAAGTTCGCTAGTTGCAAACCTTTAAAAGGAACACACCATAATCTTCATGAACAGTATCTACCTCTGCTGAGAACTAGCATTTTTGAGAATACTTTTTACAAATAAAATTTGTTTCCCATATGTGTTCGAAGATATGTGACATATGTAAAGGTCAGGTTTGGGTTTCTTTGAACCAAATCCGTCTCAGTGAAATCTAATCGGTGGGCAGCACTGGGGCAGTGGGTCACATACAGACCTTTACCCCTGTGTGGCATGCACCGGTGTTTGTGTGTATCCGTGTCTCGATTCAATGTCATATCCTACCCTTGGTGTGTAGGATTCTTATGAAACTTTTTACAACCCTGTCTGTAATTGGTTGTTATAAATATGTAATTACAGCATTGTCTTTAAACATACATACCTATTATACATGCGTCATAAAGTATGTGTGCAATACCACTGTGGTCTGGGAATAAAAACACCCACTCACAGAGACAAGAGTCAAAGCCTCAGACAGGGTAAATGTAGTTCAGATACGAGAGCACCGCTGTGCAGATGACTGCATACATCATTAGAGAAACTCTGATCTTTGATCAACCATCCATCAAGAGAATGTGTGCATAGGTCTTTGTCCCGTATGGAAGCTTGGCGGTTGATAAATTGATATTTAGGATTTTCCTTGGACTGCTGTCAGAGTATCTTTTGTAGTTTGGGATACACATTAAAGTGAAGCCATTTTTGAGGACCAGGGTTGGGGAAGAAACTCTGTTGACTTGTATGACTAAAAGCAACTATCATCCGACCATGACAAAGAATCAACCCCATAGTGAATTGCGGAAAAAAAATAACATCTTAGCAACCGCCCACTACACCTTTGAATTGTGGCAGCGATTTATGCACCAGCAAGAACCACTTATTATATTTTCTCAGAAATCCCAACTTTTGCAGAATTCAACTTCTTACACTAAAACAACCAGAACACTGTGGAATCATTTGGGTTGATCTGCTGACTAAAAATGAGTGATAATGGGCTGGTCTGATTGCAGGAAATGGGCAGCAAGGAAGTGCTTTTTATAGAGATGTGATTACCCGGAGTCATTATAGGTTTGATTGTAAGATAAGAAAACAACAAGGTTTTTTCTCAGGATCTTCTGTAGTGAAGTAGAGCAGAGGCTTGGAGTTGTTTTGGGAATATTTTCGGCCCGTTATGAATCCATTACAGACATTCCAGCTCTGCTGAAGCTGTGGTGAAGTTCCAACATGTTTCCTGGGACCAGAATAGAGCTTGTGCTCCCACAAGCGTGTGTGCCGTTCTCGTGCAGCCATGGCTGAGAGAATTAATCCCATTGGTTATGGACACGCTGGTCTTCACAAAAAAACACATCGTCATGGAGATATCAATACTGTGAGAGCGTTGTTTGATTTTGTATGTGTGCATTTTCAGTGATCAGAGTTCCCTTAAAGCAAAAGTGACATATCATCCGTATAAAGTATTCATGTTTACATAAATTTGAACAGCAGTCTTTATTTGTAATGACATTTCTGTGTAATTTTGGGTATAAAGAACAGCAGAATAATGAACTGCAGTAAAAGGTCATTTTTTAAAAGCATGTATGAACCGCAGGCATATAATGCATGTAAACAAAAAAACATTATTGAAGCAAATGTGGGCAGTAATTTGCATTGTGACGTGTTCTTTCATACCTCAGATGATAATGAGACTTTTGCATTGAATGCACCATTAAACATATAGTTTTCCACACATGGTTTGGGCGACAACAACGTAAACAAATGTTAAGGGGCCCAAACTTAACTATTGGTGGACCTACGCGAACAATCAATAACTGTTGAGGAGTTTTAATGTAATTAAACACAATTCATATATGATAAAATATTCCTATAAATTAAACTTAAAATAAAATGTCATATGAAAACCAAACACAAACACAAAGACTGGGCTATCAAATGAGAAGTCTTTCACACAAAAGAAAAAAATACATTTTTAAACTTGCAGCCAAAAGCACAACTGTATAAATATATCTGTGAATTAATTTTATATTTTCAAGACCCAACAGAGTTGCACTATAAATTAGTTCATATAGTAGCTTTGTATGAAGAACGAAGGAAATATTAAGTCTGCGATCCCAGTGAAACTTTCATATACTCAAAAAAGGTGCTTCAAAGGCTTTTTGATGCCATCGAAGAACCTTTTGGCTCCATAAAGAACCTTTAACATCTGAATTATAAAAAGTATGAAAGTAAGAAAGAGATGTTTTTTCAAAGAACCTTTGGCTAAATGGTCCTTTGTGGAACCAAAAATGGTTCTTCTATGGCATCGTTGTGAAGAACCTTTTAAGCACCTTTTTTTGTGATGCATGCAGGGGCGCCATGTTTAAGTTTTGTTGAGCTTTAGCAAAAGGAGATTAGCTGTGAATAATGACATAAAAACAGTCCAAGAATATTTTTCTCAGCAGAGCATAGTTCACTGCCCAACCCTGAGGAAAGAATACACAAACCTCAAGAGCTCACATTCTCTGCAGGTGGACATGTGTGTTGTAACACCACTTTCAGTTTGATCTTTATGTACACTTCACACTAGATTAATATGTCAATAATATCGATTGCACACTTTACAAACACATAAATTGTATACATATCTGATATACGACAACTGAGAGACTATTGCAGGCCAGTAGTCTTTTACACCTGTGTTTAAATATTTGACCTACGTCTGTGATACTAATGGAAACAAATATTGAGTTTCCAATTAAAGTTTCCATGATTACTGCACTACATTTAATTCTTCTTTGCATCCAAAGTCTCCCTTCACAACCTTTAAATTTTATTTATTTTCTTTGACATTAATACTCATGATTATAATATAAACCACAATGCATCATAATAATTGTTTAGGCCTAGTTAGACATTTACTAGATTATTTTTGTGAATTATTATGCATGATCACTATGCAGTGTGTGTGGGGTTAGAATCTGTTTACTGTGCTAAGCTACACAAAGTCTGCAGATATATAGCAGACAGACCACCGATTATAACTCACACTGCACAGATTATTTCCATTTGTGTATTTATCGTTGTGCCTGCTGGGTGGGAACATGTGTTTGTGTCGTTTTGTCTTTGTCCGTGGTGTTTTCTTAGGGTTAGGAATTTGAAATAACCTCAAG
Source organism: Triplophysa dalaica (assembly GCF_015846415.1). Taxonomy (NCBI): domain Eukaryota; kingdom Metazoa; phylum Chordata; class Actinopteri; order Cypriniformes; family Nemacheilidae; genus Triplophysa; species Triplophysa dalaica. The sequence continues at coordinate 14,258,505 of NC_079561.1, read as the reverse complement.
TAATGACTTCTATAAGTCATTTCAGATAGTCCGTGCTACATACATACATAAAATTCAATTCTGAATCTTCTCCCATTGCTGCACTAGAAATTTCTGGTTATACTATGTTTAGGATGGACAGAAATAAAGGTAAAGGAGGAGGACTTTTAATTTATGTCTAAGAGTCCATTAAATGCCATCAAATTGAGTGGTCACATAGTTCTGAATTGGAATATGTTGGTTTTAAAGTCTTATTTGTCTTCAGAAATGTATTTTTATATTGTTTGTTTATAAAGACCACCATCAGCCAAAAACAGTTTTTAAAAAAGATTTTTACAAACTTCTTCAGGAATGTGACCAAAATAAAGAACAATTAGTATTGGACAAATTTAATATAAATTGGGATAACAAATCAGATAGGAAAAAATTAAAGGAGGTAGTAAGCAAATTAGATTTCACACAGTTAGAGAAAGGGCCAACAAGAGTGACTAGCTCATCTCAGACACAAATTGATTTGATGTTTACAAATAGACCGGAATGAATTGCAAATTCATAAACAAATTTAACAGTTATATCTGATCATAATACACTATTTGTTAGGAAACTCACAAAAAAAGCAAAAGCAAAAATCTAATTGCCACAGAATTCCTAAAAATGAAATGAATAACTTTCAAAATGCCATGTGGCAAATTGATTGTCTAACCTCTTGCACAATTACAATATTCTGAACCGTAGCTATTTGTTTATTCAACTATTAATAAAAGTAAATTCTCCTTTACTAAGTTAATAATAAACATAAACATGTAAATGTTTTATCATGCCTTATTGATGCTCTCTGGCAACAAATGAAAGAGCGAGATTTAGCTCTGAAGAGAGCAGTTAAAACTGGTCACAAAGTGTATACATTTCAGTAAGTATAATTTTACATCCTTAAGAAATAAAGTAGTAAGGAATTTGAGAAAGCCGAAAGCTGATCTTTTATCATATCAATTAAAGATGCACAGGGAAATGGGTAGGTAATCTGGAAAAATCTTAATATGCTAATTGAAAACAAAACCCAGAAACAAAGGATATGGAACTCAAAATTGTGGAGTTAAAATTCAGGACCAGGAAAAGATAGCAAATGTTTTCTGTGTGTTTCAAAAGCAAAGGACATATACGGCATGGATATAACACTTTTACAATCAAATAAGGTTACGTTACATCTGAATAATCTCATTATCAAGCAAAATATTTTCCCTGATCCTTAGAATTTAGATATTATTACTCCAGTATTAAAGGGTGGTGATAAATAATTTGTAGAAAACTAAAGACCTGGGTAGAAAAACTACTGATTTACCTTTGGATAACATGAAAATACCATGGCATTCAGGGGCGTCGCAACCGTGGGGGATGTGGGTGTTTTAACACCCACACTTTTCCCGGTGAAAGGGTTAAACACCCGCACTTTTTTTGCAGTTTTTCAGCAGTTTTTACAAAACGCCTTACAGCAGTCACTCCAGCGTTTCTCTGTCCGCTCTGTGTCTGCGCTCGATGCGGCTGCTTCCTCTCCTCTCCCCTCCCACTCAATCAGAACACCGGCTTTGAGTGTGACCGGATGATGATTGGCTGTTCTGCCTTAAGTCCCGCCTCTCTTGGTGTGTTAGATTTATCGGTTAGCTCGTGCTGAAGAGGCGGGAACGGTAATGGTTATTTACGTCTTTCTTTTCCAGCGACTTTGAATGAGTGTTTATGCTTTCAAAGTTTTTAAATAACCTTGATATGTGTTTGGGGAGATGTTCTGTTTATGTTTTGTTGATATGTCGAGTGTTTTCTGAATTATATTTAGTTTTTAGACTAATGCTAATTGGAAATTGGGATATTGTTCAGAAATAGCTAAATTGGGTTATTTATGTGGCATGCAATGTATAAAGTAACTGTGATGAAGAAGGCAGGGAATTGACGAGGAGGAGGGACAAATTGTCCTTGTTAAGCACTGTATTTATGGGTTTATTGATTTTGATATTTTGAACATTGCTTTTTTTGTTTAGCTGAATACTTTTGTGGATACTTACCTATTATGTTTGATTGTACCTGTTGAAGAACTATGAACGAAAAGTGTATATTATTTTAATGTTTAAAAACAGAAAATTGTTACATTATTTATACCACCAGAGAAAAAGCTTTGCGTGGGCGTTTTTTTATATCTCCCCTTTTTAAGGTGCAAGTAAGCAAACTTTAGCGGTCACAGTCCTGTCAGACCAATGTCACTATCAAGCTTTCCACTGTCTTCCCCCCTGTGATTATTAAAGTTTTTCTGATTCATTAGCAAGGTTGTGTATTTTCACAACAGAGTTTTGACTTATTTTCTGTGTGTTCCGAATGTGTTTTTATACTTTACTAGTATCACACATTTAAATGGGAAGCTTTTTATATCTTGTATGTTATACCTTTTGTACCTTTCTGTCATTACGTTCAAGGTTTTCATTGTTTACAAACAAAACACATCCATCCCCCGCACTTTTGAAAAGCTTGCTACGCCCCTGATGGCATTCAATGCAATTTGGCTTTCATTCCATTCAATTGAAACAGCTATTTGTTATTTTATTGAAAACTTTAAATCTGAGTGTAGTAGAGTAGGCGGGGCGAGACCGTGGTTCGAGTCCGGTGAGTAATTGTGAATTAGTGCCAGCTGTGCGCACACCGGCCTCGAATCACGTAGGAGATTGGGAGCATATAAAGGAACGAGCGACCGGACCGTCGAAGAGAGAGGACCGGGCCCGAACTTTTGTTATGTTTGTATTTATATTTATATTATGTTTGTATTTGTATTTATATTATGTTTTGTTCGCCGGCGGTCGTCCGTGAGGGGCCGCCGGCTGTTATATTACTTTATTAAATGTTTAAATGTTTGCCGGTTCCCGCCTCCTTCCTTCCCTTTTATGTAGATTTGTTACACTGAGATAGATGATCGTAGAGTAATTGGAGCATTTTTTCTACATCTAAAGAAGACCTTTGATAAAGTAAATCATAAGGTACTTGACTCAAAGTTATACTTTTTTTTACTTCTCTAGTGAAGCCATTTAATGGTTTAATTCAAATATAACGAATAGGAAGCAACAAGTACATGTTGGTAATGGTAAATCAGATTATCTTAATCATAAAACAGGAGTCCCTCAAGGATCAATTTGGGGTCCTATTTTGTTTAGTATGTATATTAACGATTTGCCTTTGGTTTGCCCATCTGAAAAATATCCAAAATGAATGCTGTTGATATGGATCTATATGTGCATGCAAATAGCAAACAGCAAGCTGCAAGTAAGATAACTGAAGAATTGGTTAATGTCTCTGATTGGTTGAAGGTCTCCTGTTTACATCTGAACACAACTAAGACTGTCCCACAGTGTCCCACTACCCTGATGTATGCATTAATGGTGTTAAGGCCAAGGTTGCGTCTGATTTTAAATATCTTGAGATCATTTTAGATTTTCAAATTACATTTCAAAAACAAGCCAAAAAGGTGGGCAATGCTATGAAATTTAACTTGGCTAATTTACATACAGTACATACAGCATACAGTATAAAACCTAATCTGACAATTATTTTTAGTTGGTCACAATCAAGTGCAGCAGTTTCAAAACCCATTAAATCTCTTTATTAATGGTCACTTAAAATACTTGATCAGAAGTCTGTTAGCTACCACTACTGTAACATAGTACAGAAATAGAATTTGTTACGTTTTAATAATTTTATTTACAGAACGGTACTGTTGATTGATAAGTACTGTCCCTTATAAAAAAAAATAATAATTTTGTAAGGTCTTTATAGACCTCTAAACACATTATATATACATATATATACATTTATATATATTATACATATAAATGCACAGTATACTATATTGCATTTCTGTCATAAAACTACACACTGGTCTAACCACGTTATCATCTGCAGAGCAACACCTAGAACACCCTGTTGTGACTGACTTTTGCATCTCTCTCTTTTTCAGAAAAACTAAAGTCTGTCCAATAAAAAACCCACAATGGTCGACCTCTAATGTGTTTCGACCATGTTTAGGTTTAACCGTTACACATAGGCCTCAGGAAACACTTTGAGGAATGACTGTGAGTTTGTATTTAAAACGTTTATTGACATCCAGCCAAATATACAGTATATACACACATATGACTTCAGACCAAAGTTTTAGGCTTTCCTAAAAATCTCCATATTGTAAACTGTAAAAGCTCTGTGGTCAAAGGACACCCGGACTGAACTCCTTCAACCCTCTGAAAGAGTGAGTTTGTGTGTGTAACTGTAAAACGTGCACCATTCATTTGAGCTGCTGGGGGGGAACTGTTTGATGCTGTGTGATGGATTGTGTTTTTTTAACAGACGGTAAAAAGCAGTGTGTGTGCGAGAGGGTGAGAGAGGTCTTTGTCTTTCAGTCTGCTCTGAATTATGTCATGTTTGAGTCGCTCAGCAGTAGCACTCAGAGGGGGGAAGACGGGGGCTTTATCTTCCTTATAAACCCCACCCCAACACTCTTACCCTCTTCTAAGATAATTCACTGTGAAGAATGGATGTGAGCGTGTGTGTCACACAGCAGTATTGTGGTTTAAAGAGAAGAGTGGGAAGTACTTTCATTCATGACATGACGATATAAACCTCAAGAATATGGTAAGTGTGTAACTAATTTCACAGTATTTGTACCACAGACATGAGTCATACCTATAATGACGTGATGTGGGCCATTGTTACGTTGAGGAGAGGTGGTCAAATACTTTATGGGTGAAAATTAGATGTTTGCCTGTCAATTAAACAGGAAATACAATCCTATATAGTTACATAGAGGGTGGGACCTATGCCAAGTACGGCTCATATTGGGAAAGAGGGTTGGTGGACAATGTAAGCAACAATGTGACAACATCTGAGTCCAATTTATAACATAGATAAAACATAACTTATCACTACATTTTGTTGCAGAGATATAAGAAAACTGGTTTCAGGGTGGTAGAAATAAATGTTATTATATTGCCATATAAAACTATACTTTTGGAGTTCAAAGAGTAAATTTAACAACAGCAAAAAAACTGGGTATCAGATTTAACTGTAATTTAAGATGGTGAAACACACAGAATTTTTTGCTAAATAAACTGAAAGATTAGCGCTCTAATGGGTTTGGTTGCAAAGATCAAAGTGAACATAATCTTATACAAATGTCTTCCCTGTTGAAAAGACCAGCATTCATTTCCATATTGGACTAAGCTGGTGTATGCTCTGTTTGGTGCTGTTTTTTTGGTGTTTGTTTGTATGTCTGCATATGCACGTATGAACACATGCATGTACGAGTTTGTACACACATGGTCATCGGTCGGAGTCAAACTCAGCTGTTTTTAAACAGGGTGTGTCACTGACCCTGGGAGTGTGACACAATGCTTGTGGGATCATGAACAAACAAATGTAGTTCCAGTCATGTGATCTTTGCAGTTTCCCTGGAACAGGGAAGTGTTCAACACTATACAAATAGTGTTCAACACTATACAAATGAACACAAGCACAAGTTTCAGTATGTGGGTTCATACTATGTATGTCCCCACAGCTTCTTGTGCATACTTATCATGGATTAAGAGCTGATGTCCGAGTTTGACACATGTGCAGTACAAATGCGTATGTGTGCTGTACCAGACTGTCAGAGGACAGCGCTGAGTCGCATCATTCACAGACCCACTGTAAATAAAATGATAGAGGAAGTCATTCACCATTGCAAACAATTCAAGCAAGCAGCAAGACAACAAGAACAACAACCAAACCATATGGAGAAGGAAATGCTGCTTAGATGCTGTTCTTGGTTTCAGCGTGTTGGTTTTGTATCATTCTTCTTTGGCAACGGCACACTGCACACTTTCTATGTGTGCACTTTTCTCGCGCATGCACTGTTGTACGTGTCACGTCCACACAGTCTCCGAAAAATGGGCTGCACGCAGACAGGGTGTGCAGACGACCGCGGAATCTCCTGAGGATGAAATTTACGTCATGCAGGCGGGCCGCGTAGACGGATGGACCATACCTGCTACTTTAGTAAAAGCCCCATAGTGCTATTTTTGCTGCTACAGTACGTCTTTTTGTAAGACGCTAAGAAAGTAGAGATTGTCACGTGGTATAGTTGCCGAAATGAAATTTGTCAAGCCCTTGAAAGTCACTTAACCCCAGGTGGCTCATGGATACTGAAGTTAAAATATGTGTCCTAAGATCTCTTTGAATTGTTGTGATTTCTAAATGAATACTTTTTATGAAATGTCTGCTTTGTGATTATTTTCGTACTCATACATTGCCTAATATACCTATAGCGTGTTTTGCCTTTGTGTGGTATTCATTTTAAGAAGGCCAGTGTTTGTGAACAGTTGTAACATCAAACTACTTGAAGTATAGTTTATTTTAAGTATCGTTTAAATAAAAATGACTTTTCCACATGCAACCTAGATAATTTTTTTCCCATTGTGAAACAAAGATAGTGAATTACCTATTCTTTTATATACTATAATGAAAGAGAATAGAGACTGAGGTTGTAAATTTAATGGTTTGTTAGTGCCCCTAGAATTGTGTGGGAGAGTATTAATGCATCTTTTATACTACTGAAAATTAATAAACTAAAAATATGCTAGAAATTTATAGTATAGCAAAAATAACTAAATATTTTTCTACATGAACCTAATGTTCCAAATATGGTAAGATGCGTTGCATTTCCGTCACACACTTGCAGTTTTCAACCAATCACTACGCAATGGTTAAATGGTAACCTTAAATCGTGTATACACATTGCATTACATCTAAAACAAACTATAATTTTCGTTTTTGGCCATGTCATATGAGTCATTTAAAGTACCTTAAAGAGAGGCATTCTGTGAGGATGTTGGCACAGTCTCTGCATTTTGTGAATGTGTTTATATCCCTCCTTTGACTCACAACCCGGTTCAAAATTTGCACATCTTCAAAGCTGTTAATCATGTTTTGATGCCCATTAACATTCTATTGTGGAAAAGTACAGCTTGTCTGTATTCTTATTTCCTTACCGGAATTCTGTTTTTACCACCACACAACTATGTCATAACCCCCAGTAAAAGTCTGCTGGGTCCCAGTGAGAAATTCATGTTTGGAGAAGGAGATCACCTTACAATGGGCCTGAGACAATCACACTACTGTTTCCATTGGATATCCATCAATCGAATCATTTCAAACACATGCTGGTTGTCATGCTGGCACAGTAAACTATCCAATCACATACACCTTTATGTGCCCCCTGAGTTACTCCTCTATTTTGGTTTGCTTGATTTTCACAGAGATCAAATTGTATACATACGGCAATCAAAATGCACATATGTGTTTGATTGTGACATTGCCTTTGTAGGTGGTAAGAGTCTTACCCTTGTTAGTTAGGTGAAAAGTGTTCAGTGTGTTAGTCCGGCATGCACAGGAAAGAGCCAGTCACAGGTAACCTCAGACAGGCCTGACCCAATCAAGTGGCTTTTCTATGGAGCCATGGATGATATAAACGTCTCGTCTTAAATGAGTAATAATGGTTATTACTTACAACTGGCAACTGAGTAAAAGATATTTGGCAGACGGGGGGACAGAAGGAAATTCTTTCAATTCCCTGTATTCTTTCTCTGAGGCTTTGTTTTCCAAATGCAATTACTTGTTGCATTATAGTGCCTTCACTGGTGCAATTTTAATCTAACTGTAATCTAAAACTTCCCTTTGTCCCATATGTGTATTATCCCTTATCCCATTATTTTTTACCTAGGTAACCGAGCCATCGTGTCAATGGAGGGGGGAAATTGCCATGACACAGTGAGTTTATTGTGTGTGCACACCTGTGCAAGTGTGTGTGTGGAGAGGGTGCGTCTAAATGGATGGTCTTACACTGTTGTGTCAGAGAAAATAGACTGTGTGAGTCAAAAGCCACACACGTGTTCACAAACAGAGAGAGAGAGAGAGTTAAAAGGCCAGCACTGGAATAGAGAGCCTATAATGAGCAGATTAACATGTAATGGAGATATTTTACTCTCCGAGTGAAATGAAAGGAAACTCTGTGCATCTGTATGCGTGTATGTGAGTGTGTGTGTGTGTGTGTGTTCCATTGAAAATTCAGTTGGAGTGATGTGGTGATTGTCAAATGATGGCCTGTTTAAAACAGAGTTTCTGCAGATCACTAGTGATCGCTTCTGTCCATCATTACCTGTGCACTTTGAGGTCGAGCCAACGTAATATCTCAGAAATTTGTAGCTATTTTATGTCGTAGCTAATTATTTTTTATTTAATACAGTCACATTCTTATGTATTTGAATGATATACCTCCACTTTACATTTACAACCACAGCAATGCACTAAACACCATTGAAAACAACCCCAGCAACCACGACCACACATTTCTAGTGGCATGTTGTGCACAGGAAAACTTAAAGTGATAAAAAATGCTAATTTTGTCATCATTTGTTTACCCTCATGTCATCTCATACCTGTTTAAATGTTTGTTATGATGAACACAGAGAAAGATATTTGGAAAAATGTTAGCAATTTTCCATTATTTGACATCATTGACTGCCATTGTAGGAAAAATTAAATGGTAGTCAAAGGTGCCCCAGAACTATTTGTGTCCCTAAATTCTTCAAAATATCTCACTTTGTGTTCAACAGCACAACAAAATATGCAATATTTATTTCCTACTATTGTAGTGGATGATGTCACAGAACTGAAAATTTCTAAATGATGTAAATCATAAATGATGACATAATTTTTATTTTTGGGTGAGCTATCCCTTTATTTAACTGCTGTTGTTAATGTTAGTGTTGTTTAATGTTAGATTTTAGATTTAGGTCAAGGACAGACAGTGATGGGCTGCAGGATAAAATATGTTAAAGCTGAGCTTTTCTCCAAGCACTTAGAGAGAGATAAAAATAGATCGCACACATAAGCATTATTGTCTTAAAGACAAACCAGAAATTGTTGTGAATGAGTTTATGTATATATTACCACACATAGGAATGGGAAAGATTGTGTGCGGTTTCTCCGGATGTTTTTGTGTGTTTTTTCATCACCCCCTCGAGATGTCCAAATCCATAATTGCAGTGGGGTGAGCTCTAATTGTTTTGTAGGTTCAAAATGTTTCCAATGTCCTTTCAAAAACAAATGTTTCAAGTTAAATGCTGGTTTAGCTCGATCAACAGCATTTGTGGCATATTCCCACATCAAATAATTTGGTCCCTCAATTTTTACAAACAAACAAAAACATGTATAAAGGGATCATATAACACAGCTAATATGAATATTATGGTTTGATTTAGATGTAATGTGATATGAATACACGATTTAATGTTAAAAAACGCTGTATTTTCCACACACCGTGCATGTTTGTATCTCCTCTTTGCCCCGCCTCTCTGAAACGCGCTGATTTTTTACAAAGCTCGTCGCTCTGAAAAGCGAGGTGTGCTATGATTGGCCAGATAGCCAGTCCATAGTTATTGGTCGAATACTGCAAGAGTGTAAGGGAAACCACTCTTACCGCTTACCACATCATGTTACCAAGCAATTGTACTGACAGACCGGTGATAAAATGTCATCGTGACTTACTTATATCCAGGGGCGTAGTTTATGGGGGGGGGATGGGGGGGAGGTGACCCCCCCAATATTCAAATCCATCAGTTACAACCCCTCCAATATTTCAACATGAAAATCATATTAGATCAAATAAAAAATATGTAGAATTACTTTATTTTGTGAAAATAATTTTGTTCCTAATCAAATTAGACAAAAAATTCTCCCCCTCCATTGAACCGATTGGTAACGCCCAACCAATGAGTCGCACTTTCACCAAAACAACGCGAGTGGTGTTTGTATGGGAGAGCACACGGGTAACTTAACATACGCCAAAAATGAAGAGAAGCGCTTCACAGCGGACTATATTTAACTGCTGGTCAGAGAGGGATGCAAAAAATAATAAAGCATTTACTGAGAATGAGGTATGAGAATATTGTGTAATAATAGCTAAGTTCATACCATATATATTAGCTAGCTAATCCATTGCAGTGTATTTAGCTATAACTACCATCTGTTTTGCTAGTTCATTTTTCAATAGTGTCTGTAATTATCAATGACAAAAGTATTCACATTGATGTTTGTTTTCTTCCTAAAATAATCTGACTTTTTAACGAATTGGATGAATGAATAATTTATGTGTCTCACTCATTAAAACAGTGAATCGCTGCCTACTGCGCTTCAATACTTAATTTCTTTCTTTTTATAATCTCTTCTGTTAGAATTTTATGAATGAAGATTATACACGAATTTCATAACCTTATGAGGTGTATAAGCTCTTAACAAGTTTTTTTAACAGATTCGAGGTAAATATAGCAGATAGATAGATAGATAGAAATAAATTATCCAATAACAATACACATTAAAAAATAAAAATAAAATAACAGGCAGCATACAACCCCAGATAGCACACGTACGTCTGCAAGATGTCTGTTAAAGATCACTTAGTCTGGAAAGTATCTGCTGTTTACTAACATCTGATAGACATCTATAAGATGTCAGTTTAACATTCATTCTAAATCATTACATCTTAAAGACATCTTCTAACAGGAAACGTCCTAAAGACCTATTGCAGATGAGCAAACACTCTAAAAAAATACGTCTTCCAGATGTAAACACACACATCAAATAGACGTCTCCGTGATGTTCGTGTGCTATCTGGGACGTTCAACCCCCCCAATGTTCAAACCAAATCTACGCCCTTGCTTATATCAATTCGACCCCGAATCTGATACGGAAAATTAAGATGATCAAGTCAATATATCAACTGTTCCAGCTCGACTTGAGCAGGATGTAAAGGATTGGTAAGGTTTTATAAAAACATATTATGTTAAATAGTTAAAAACTATAGCTAACTGTTTTACCTTTTATATACGACGTTCTAAACACTATAAACAAACAATCATAAACATCTTACAGAGTTTGTGTGAGATAGAGACAAGCTAGCATTACAGCAGGGAATGGTAACAATAAATAACCTAAGCGCTTTTAACCTTCTTGATCAACCAGTTTTATGCCACGTCTCGTCGCGACTCAACAAAGACAATAAACCCAAAATAAATACTAAATTAAATGACATTATAAACACGACATTTATCGCCGCTAGTTGGAACATTATTACAAATTTTAACAAAAAGATGACAAACTCAACCTGCGTTAGTCCGTAACAAAGTCTTTTACAATGAAAATATACTTACAGGCCTATGAATCAGAAGTTCCAGTGAAGTTGTAATTGTTGAAATGGCCCCACTTTTTAACCAAAGCTTTCGCGCATAGTCGGTCTAAATCTCTCTCCCACGATCGTGAAGTAATCATTGGTACTTGTACTTTTATGGAACAGTGTTGTAAATGAAATGTAACCGTCTTTTTTAGTTTAGTTTAGTCTCATCTTTTGGCATCACAAACAAAGATTATTTTCGCAATAAAACATACAGCGTCTCCGCGACATGGCTGCGGCGGTGACGATACAATGAGATTTACAAGTATGCCCATGTTACTTGCGTCTACATTTGGGCGGTCTTAGTCAAATGCTACCATGAACTGACGTAGATGGGTGGGGGTGTGGTTACACGAGGCGTTTCAGGCAGGTCTGGGTTCGCTTTGAGATAGAATGCATCTTTTGTTCCGACACTTTAATTTTAGCAATTTTGCGTATCTAATACATGCATGGGCAACTTATAACACACCAAAGACACAGAAAAACACATATTCGAGCCGTATGACCCCTTAAATGTTAAATGCGTTTTCTTTGTATTATAAGTTCTTGTCTGACCATCTCCGTGTAAAGTTACATTCGAACTTCATTGTCATGATGACCTAAAGCGAATATACATAGTTACTTTCATAGCATATATAGGATAACAATATACACAAGGACACCGGAAAAGGGCTGGCGTAGCACATTTTAATGCTCTGTAAGTGCTTTAACAAAGCTACAAGCTTAGATTTATGTCTGATTTTTCTCTTAAAAACATTGATAAGTTTGGTTTCTTTGGTTATTAATATGTAAGCAAAAACGCACAAATGGCTGTGCCTTATAGTGAATAAGTCATGGCTAAAGGGTGTTGTTAGGCACAAATGAAAAGCTTCAACTTGTGTTGACTAGCCAATGTGTACTACTCTATATCCACCTTTGTCTCTTTCAGAAGATTATCTATTCTCTCCTGATGTTTTACCGCCATTACCGGAGGTCCCTGTCGGAGGGGCGGTCCTAAGCCAGGTGTGCGGCCCCATCAGAAACTCTGCCCTGAGGTATTGCTCCTCGCAAGCATGACTCCACGCACAACAATGACCGACCTGTCAGCTACGGTTCCACATCTTCATCCACCTCCTCCCGGGACAGCCACTGCTCCCTGGGGGGAAGGCCGGTATTAGGCTCCACCCCTGAGCGCGATCGAGATTCTGGGGCAATCCGACTTGAGCTGGTGCCGGCCCGTCAGCTAGAGGAGGAGGAGACAGGAAGACAGACACCTACACCGGTCATTCAGGGGGATGCAGATGTTCAGTCACCGGAAGGCCGTAAAGTCCAGTATGTGGACCGAGTTGTGCAGGAAATTCTTGACACGGAAAAAACCTACGTCCAGGACCTTCGCAGTATAGTCCAGGTGAGGTGAATAGGAAGCATGGAGTAACAATTCGCAATGTTCTTCTGTACTCTACTACAAAATGGTTACTACAAAATGTTCTTCACAGTGATGCCATACAAGACTTCCCCAAAGAACCATTTACTAATAGGTTCTTATAAATATCATCACTTTATTACTTCTTCAGATGTTAGAAGGTTCAATATGGAACAAATCAGCCCAAACATTCTTCTATGGCATCGTGAAGCACCTTTTTCAAGAATGTATAGCATTTGATTTATTGCCTTATGGAAATTAGCTGCAAGCCAGGTCTATTAAAGGACAACTCATGTGAAAAATGAACCTAGGGGTAATTAACACTTCATTACCGAGTTGATCGTTCTCTGGGATGCGTTTTCATGAAAATTGAATGTAAAGAGTTTTATCTCTAAAAACAGATTAGCTTATAGCACTAGTATATGGGGCACAGAGTAAGTAAAATTAAATTGATAGTTAATACCACTAATAAGGCTCAAAGTAGCTCTACATCCCTACATGCAAACCGAAGCATTGAGAACTTTGCAAGTGTACAAACAGTTTAATAAGAAGATACTTTATAAAGACATTTAACAGTCTTTATACAAACAGTCTCGACAAGTCGATCCACGAACGCTGTGCTCAGTGAGCTTGTCGATAGGAATTAAGTTTGTGAAATCTAATTACATGGAATTGCATGGATCGACTTGTCGAGACTGTTTTTCAAGATGGCGGATGTCTGTATACACGTAATGTACTGTCTTTATAAAGTATCTTCTTATTAAACAGTTGGTACACTTAAAAGTTCTCAATGCTTCGGTTTGCATGTAGGGACCGTCATTATGCCACCGTGTTAGTGTGAGGCTATTTTGAGCCTTGTTTGTGGTATTAACTTTTAACCAAGTTTTAGGGAACTTGATGGTACCCTAAAATAATAGAAACCATCCCAGAAATTCTAATAGATAGATGGTTAATATGAAAATTGTAGTCGTTTTAATTGGAAACTATAAAAGTCTGTACTTGTTGTGGATCTTCACTAGTAATGTGTTTGGCTCTGTGGTGGGAAGTTATCTGAACGATAGAAAACAAAAATACACCATTAAATCCTACTGAAATTAGGCCTAAACACACTTCGCTGCTGGTAAACAGCTTATGGTTCATAATGTTAGTGTAATAAGCCATGACGAAGAATTTATATTAAATCTATTAGTCGAGTTAAGGACAACCACATTTACATTTTGTGTGAACTATGCCTTTAAGAGTATAACCCAAAGTACCACAGAGTAGTAAGTAACTCATACTCAGGGCCAAAACTGGAAATCTTACAACCCAAGTCCTTGACCATCATGCTACTACCACCCACAAATCATGCGACACAAAGTATTAAGGCTATTGAGAGGGATGTGTGTTCCTGTATATGATTTATATAGCTGTCAAATGTAACCGGCACATGACTGTTATTTGATCTAGAGAGAGAGGAGATAAATGCCAAACTCTTCCTCTCACCCTTGCTGGGATTTTCTCGCTCTGTCTCACTCTTAATAAGATGACCAAGGCTCACAACCCCCTTTCCTCTTCTACACACACATGCACTGGCCCCCCAGCACACAGAGGATGATAGATGGCTTGGGGGAGAATGGGAAAAAAGGAAGACCGGCAGGATGGATGGAGCCAGCAGATAAAGGAGTGGAAAGTAGGCTAGGAAAACGACGTTAAAAGAAATGGCTTTTTGTTAAGGAAACACTCTCCACAAGGAAACCTCCACAGATTTCCACAGAATTTGAATGCCCTAGGTCATTCATTCATGTCTAGGTCATTCATAAAGACCTAGAGAATCCCTTGCAGGATTTTTTATTAATAATTAAAGCCAGTGGTGAACTATAATAGCTATATTCACGCCCTCTTATCAATTCAAACCTGTATAACTTTCTTTCTTCTGCAGAACACAAAAGAAGATATTTTGAAAAATGTTGGTAACAGAACAGCACAGCCACCTATTTACTTCTATTGTAACAAATGCAAGTGAATGGGGGGCTGTTAACAACATTCTTTTAAATATCTTATTTTCTTTTCTGCGGAAGAAAAAGTTATCCTGCTTGCTGTGGCAAAACATTTAAAGCACACATTTAAGATAAGGGAGAAAGAAACACAGGTCAAATATTAAACAGACTATAAATTCCTATATGTAATATTAATACGTTTACATTTATCAGACGCTACCCAGGGCAACATACATCCCCTGGGATCGAACCCACAACCTTGTGTTGTTAACAAAATGCTCTTTCCACTGAGCTACAGGAAAACTTAACAAAGTAAAGCTTTATAACAAATAAATAAATAAAGCAGCCCCCGGGCCAGGCAAACAGTGCAAAACAGTATGCAAACGGTGGCGAGGAACCCAAAACTCCAATGGAGAAAAAAAAACATTCAGGAGAACCCATGATAGCATATGACGTAGTTTAGAAATGTATTCAGGTTTGAAACAACTAAAGAGTGAGTAATTCATGACAGAATTGTCAATTTTGGGTGAACTATCCCTTTAATTGATAATGAAATGGCAGACAATTACCAGTACATTTTCAGTCTTTTTTTGCAATGTGGTTAAATGCGTTTTACCAATTAGACTGCAATCTTCTGTTTAGCCTTTTTTTATTTCAATTTCACACGATTCAGCAAAATTGCCCTCTCAATGTAAAAAAAAGTGCTCTCTGGGCCTTGGATTTGGTTCTCTGCAACCACAAAGGTTAATATGCATGTATGTAGCACTTGAGACAAAATAAACATAATTTAAGTGTAAGACTCAAAGTGAAATTTTGTTTCTTCATCCCAGTGGGACAGTTCCTCAATGAAAAACCATGTGAATCGTACAAAAAATATAATGAATGAGCAAGACAACATTGGAACTTTAGTTCAGCTGTAGTATCTGAAGATAAAACTGTGACATTGTTTTTTTTCTTTTTTTTTCACTTTTTGCTCAAAGGCTACTGGTCATTTAGTGTTAGATTTATTTTTATTACGTGTGGGTTCATTTTCTTTAGTTGAACCTTTTTGCAGAGGGCTCTTCTTGTCGTAAAGGCATGCTCTCTTTGCAATGTATTTCCCAAATGTATTGTCCAAAAACTTCAGTTGAATTAATGGTATTTCAATTAGACTATATAATGTATAATTTGTGATCATGGGGTTGCAATGCTTCTCTTTTGGGTATTAATAGTTACACTATTATCCATAAAAGATAATTATTACTTTACTTTACATACTATCTAGAGGTTAAAAGTAAAAGGGAGAGTAGTTTCAGAGGCAGAAGAAGTTGTTACAATTTCAATAAAGGTATTGAAGAAAAAAAAAGTCTTCTTTTGAAAAACACACAGTGGTGAATCATGCACAATAACAGCAGGAATGTATATCCAGTTAAATCGAGTCGATCTTAGTCTCTCTCGCTCAATTGAGTGTTTTTAAGTGCATCTTTTCCTCCCAGGGTAATAACATCACTTATATTCATTTTTTTAAATAACAGTTGCGCAGCTTTTGCATCTATGTGTATGTGGGTGTTGATGCAGGGTGTGTTTTGGGACTGACACAGAATGGTTATTTTACACTGCCTGAGGGTGTTCAGGTAAAGATTAAATCAGAGACTCACTTATCTTGTCTGTCATCCAGAGAACGAGACATTCAAATGTAGGGCGGCGCAGGGGAGAAGTTATAGTATGAGTTCAGATTCTGACATACTTGTATGTATTTATGTGTGAACAAAATTCCAATGGGGGCTAAGTACTTTAATAATTTTCCTCCACAGCTTCTTAGTCTCTCTAACCGATAAGTCTTCTTTAATCACTTAACTTCATCAAACAGTAGCCAAAGATATTCCTCTAACTTCAAGCAACTGTCCCAAAACTGTACTGAAACAGTACTTTTTGTACTGAAATGCTTTGTTTATATGCAAGTGTGTTATATCTTTGGAATGCTACTTGCTTTATTTGTTGTGACATTTTGATTTCATTGCAATTACATGAATTATCGGGTATCGCTTAAGTGTCCAAATAATTTTTTGAGCTACTGTATCACAAGTACTTCACAAAAATATCTGAATGTTGTATAAATGTTCAAGTCAGTTTTGTGCTTGGTGGCAGACACTGAACTTATTTAAAGAGCATTTAGGCATTCCTTCTGCCCAAATATAGCAAATCATATATTCACCATTAAGATGATAAACTAGTCACGGGGCGGGACTTCCTCCCTGTTGTATGATGCCAGGCACGTTGTCCATCTCGCTTGACTGCTGATGACATTATTAATCCATTCATCTATTTCTTTCCCTCTATAGGATTACCTGGAGTGCATCAGTAACCAGTCTCTTCTGCTGCTCGGGGATGAGGAACGGAATTCTTTGTTTGGAAATATCCGTGACATCTACCGTTTTAACAGGTATACATTTCAGTGACTGCTTGCTTTAATAACAAAAACACCAGTTTAGAAAAGAATAACTTTGACAAATAATCTAGTTTCTTTAAAATGAGGATTGGGTTTGCGTATCATGTTGGTGACACAGAAAAAAACAGATAAAAGCAGATTAAAGCAAAATAAATTAAAATTCTAGAAATGTATTAAACTCGCAAGAGCCTATGTGGCCTTTTTGACCATCACTCCACACACAAGCGGAAGTACAGTCACACCAAATTCTCATTTCTGACTGTGTTTTAGCCCCCACACAGCCATAAAGCAGAAGTTTCCACACACACTGTTCAATTCATGGAAGTGGACCTTTTTCTTAAAACAAATACAATATACAATACCGCTCATGCTGGAAAAGAATGTGAATAGTTTCAGAACAGCTCAACCCACTCTCGGATATGAGTAATATTATCAATATCATGTAATGCGTGTTTGTTTTTCAGTGATCTGCTTCACGACCTGGAGAAATGTAATGCCGACCCAGTTGCTATTGCCAAGTGTTTCGTAGCAAAGGTAACTCTTTCTTTCAAGACACTTTAATTCTCAACTTCAAAACAAAACAATGAAAACTGCAAACCCATAAGACTTTCTTCTTCTCTATGGAACAGGAAAGGTTCCAAAAATGTTCTCTTAAATATTCAAGAACTTTATTAGTACCAAATAGTATCAAGGTGGATATGCAAATAACTTCTAAGAGATAGTGGACAAAATGATTTCAGGCAAAAAGTTATGATATATAGAAGAAGTTGTATTGACGGGTTAATTGGATGCACATGCCTGGCCCGAAGTTAACTACAGGTCGGTATTTATTTATAACTATAACTATTTATATTTTATTTTATTTATCATAATATTAATTTATATCATTTTTTGTATAATAATTGTATTAAATAAAAAATATATTGAATTATATTGTTTATACTTTGTTTATACAAACATTGGTTTAATGGTCTCTGTACATTAAATGCATTCAAGTTTAGCTTAGTAACCCAAAAACATATTGGCAAGACATACTTTTAAATTGCTAGCTAATGTAATTTGGCTTTATTTTAATGTAATTTATTTGCTTGTAATCAGAAATAATCTCCAGGGATTCTATTCTTTGCGGATGTGTAGCGGAAGTAAAGTTTGGACTACAAAAGCGCACATGCACAGTAACGTTTGTGTATGTTGTGGTTAATTAAAATGTATTTCTATAGCTCTTTTTTTACAATTTTGCATTGTTGAAAAGTAAGTTTGCAGTAAAAACATAGTACAGTCAGTAGACACGTCAAACAAAAAAAAAATCATAGAAACCAAGAAAAATATGAAATGCATATACTACTCTTCTTTGTTTTAAGTATAGGTTAGATGTATACAATAGCAGTACTATCTATAAAATTAATTGAAAATTATCCATACAATTATCTTCAAAGTGTATCATATGCTCCATAATATGTATATGCAACTCTAACTGTAAAAGTATTTTTCTGAACTATTCTAATCAGTTTAATGCATGTTTTAATTAGTTTCCTACCTCAAGTGTTTCTATTGACTATAGCATAATAATATGTACTTGACAGCATGTTTTATAGCTCTAATTAACACCAACTGGAATATTTACTTCAGTGTGTTTTGTTGTGTGTTTTTTTGTTTTGTTTTGTTGGAGTTAGTGTTTTGGTGTTAGTTGGCTTACAAGAACTCACATAGAGCCAAAAAATACACGCGCACACACACCCAGCAAAGCCCCAAGCACAAACATGCATTTAGATGTCTGCTGTGTGTGTTACTTACATTTGTGAGGAAATGTGTGGTTTTACTTCTGTATGGAAAAATAGCAGAGAGAGAGAGAGAGAGAGAAAGGGAGCGTGTGGGAAAACGAGAGAGATGCTATGATTAACAGACAGACATCTTAAAGTGGTGGTTTCTCCAACTTTACATTCCTTACTGCGTTTACTGCATTTCTTCAACACTATGAAACCCACTGTTTCTATCCTCTCATTCCACACACACATTTTCAATACTGTCACAATTACAACCATTTTTTCACTTACTTGACCATCATTTTGGGGGCCTGAAAATGCTAACTTCTTAAACTGGTTTTCAAAGTGTACTTTTTTGAAAGTGATACAGTTATGTATAATGTAAAATAGATATTTAAGCGCACAGTTTAAGGTTGGAGTAACTTTTTCAAGTTGGATAAAAATTATCCTCAGACGTTAAACAAATCAGACAAAATGACTTTTCACAAATTTAAAGGGGGAAAAGTTATGTTTTAGAGGCTGTATACTCACGTATACATAAACTAAAATCACGTTTGGCTGTATGTGTATGCGTGTGGTCCTTGTTAACCCTACAGTATCAGGACCAAATGTCCTAACTAAGATAATAAAAAATTGACAGTGAATAGAAAAACAGCTTGTGATTAAAACTAAATGCTGTTTATTTAAAATGTAAAAATGCAGAAAGGTTTGTGTGAGTGTTTGGATTATTTATGGAAAGTCCCCATTTAGCTTGTAAACCCAAACATGCGTGTGTACTGTGTCAAGGTATTAGTCAGCCAGTTCAGCGGTTTTGATAACACAAAGGAGCTTCAGGATTCCAGTAAGAGTGTGGGCTTTTGTTACATCTGATTCCTATCAAAGCTTCTGTGCAGAACGCTGTCTCTCTCTCTTTTTCTCAGTCTCAAGGACAAACGCTGACTCTGTGTATTTCTCTGAGAGCTTTAACTAGCCTCCACCTGCTGTGTGCGGCTCTTTAGTTCATACTGCACATCCCAACTGGCACTTAAAAACAGATACTGTACCTTCAGTTCCGGATGCTGATTGGCCTGTGCATAGTTACAAAATTCAAAGTAAAACATCTTTGCTTTTTAGTAAACATCTATTAATCTGGCTTGTATGCAAATGACTGTGCAGCACCCATAATGGAAAATAAAGTAACAAAAAAAATCTATTTCACCTCAATCTTTCCATATTGGTTTAGTACAGTGATAAGTAAGATTAAGATTTAGGAATAGGTTTTGCTTTCTCCATAGTCTAGGAGTTTTGTGTGACAGAAAGAATCTTTCTCCTCTATTAATTTAAAATAGCGTGCTTTGTTGTCTAAGACTGTTATGAAGTATACATAAGATACACAAGATGTGGAATGGATGTGGAAACAATGTGAATCAGACAAGAAGAACCACTTAGTGTGAAGCTGGAATATCTGATAGCTGTGCTGATAGCTATACAGGGACACATTCAATAGTAAAATATTGTGTATATGTGTGTACTGTTACTGTACGTGTGTTGGTTAGAAAGGCTCTGAGGGCATATGTGTGTAAGCTGGCGGGGGCGGTCAAGAGAGGAGATGTTAGAGGAAGAGGATAAATGGCTCTTTGATATCGGGCGCTCTGTACTTTTCCAACAGCTTTGATGTTCATAAAGGCGGAATAAGAGCTAAAGAGATGGTAGATGAAGGAGCAAAGCCGAAAGATTTAATCAGAGCATGCTCACATCTACAATTACTGTAAACACAACATCAGTACACTATTATTACCCTTACTGCAACCACTCTAACTCTCTCTCTTTGCGTGGGTGTGTCCATACTGTTACGCCCCTTCCCTAATAATGCATCATCCTGCTATGACCTATAGGAGAAAGTTTGCCTGGCTTTCTAAACGAGGGCATAAAATACTAAATATTTGTTTTAGACAAATATGATCATTATTAACGATCACTTAGGGTGATAGTTCATCCAAATATGAAAATTCTGTCATCATTTACTCTTGTTATTTCAAACCTGTATGATTCTCTTTATTCTGCAAAAGAATATATTTTGATGTTGTTAAATGTTAATGTTTTGTGTCCATACAATAGAAGTGAATGGGGTCCAGTGCTGTTCGGTTACCAATTTCTTTAAAATATCATCTTTTGTGTTTTGCAGAAGAAAGAAAGTCATACAAGTTTGAAATTACAAGAGGGTAAACTATTACTTTAATGCTAAGCTGCATTTAGGACGATAACTGCATCTATGAAGCAGAACAGCAGCATCCACACCACTTTGAATGAATGATAAATTAGCTAGTTTAAATGGCTTGCACTGTTAAAACTATCACTTAGCAATCACTATTCGAACCAACCACATCACCCCAGCATGGTGGTAACTTTTGCACAGGTTTAACTGGTTCAGCTTACCTTGGTCCAAAGCGGGATTCAAACGGCCGTCAAAGTTGGCACTGGACTCGGGCTAAAATACACTACAAGACTTTTGCCCAGATTTTCAGTCTGGACTTGTTGCAAAAGTCTGTGCCAGTCTGCAGATCTTATCAGTTAGTGTGATTCTATTTGAAACTTTCATAAAGCCTGAAAGTGTATGATGTCAAGTTCAGATTTTAAAAGTCTTGTAGTGTATTCCAGCCATTAGTAACACAATATTAAACTCTACAACAATAGCTCCCAACATTAGTGCATCTCTTTAGATCGATGATTAAGGTTTGTACAATTTTGGTACATATGGGTACAGTGATGTCTGCAAATTTGAGTAAGTAAGCATTTTTAAAATAAAGTACATTTTAGTGTTTCACATTTTCTTACTAACACAAATCTCCAAATCGTGTTTTTCAGAGTGAAGACTTCCATATATACACACAGTACTGCACAAATTATCCAAGGTAAGTTATACTTTCTGCGGTTTGTTGTTTTTAACATAACTTCCCCTGGTTTGTTGTGTATCACCATCTGTCTTATAGACTGTGTGTTTGTGTGTGTGTGTGTGTGTGTGTGTGGAACGTGAGACTTCTGAGAGTGTGTGCTTATATTATTCATTGTGTGAGCATGTGTGTAACTCCACTGGAGTCTTGGAGTCTGTTCCTATACATTTCCTCCCGAGGGAAACCCCCTGCACTCCTGTTTGTCCCTCTCTCTCTTACCCTCTTATTCTCTCTTTCGACATATTCAATCTGTCCCTTTGTATTATTAATTTATAGATACTATGAATATTTGTTTTACTTAAGGTTGTGCACCTAATGGCAAGAATACACTACAATACTCTTCTTTTACACTACAGATTTTTTTTAACTAGACATCGTACACTTGCCAACTTTATTCAAATTTTAGATAGAAACACATTAACTGATCAAATCTGCAGACTGGCACAGACTTTCTGCAACAAGTTCAGACCGAAAATCTGGGCAAAATCTGAGCAAGTCTTGAAGTGTATCTTAGCTTTAAAGCAGTGACTAGCTGACATGATATAAAAATAAATAGTATGACCATTCCAGACACATAATTTTCAGTCAGACATTAACCATCACAGGACATCATGATACCAGCACTTTCTATTTTTGATTTTGTGTAATACTTCATACACAGTAGGTATCGTTCAGACAGACAAGTGGACCAGACTTTATGCCAATACCAAAAATGTGTCTATGAGAGACTGGCATGAAAATATAATAAAAATGTTTAGTGCACCTTAATCTCAAAAAATGTGAAAGGTTTTGCATATTAAATCTGACATTTTCAATCTTTTCCTTTAATTAAACACAAGCCTCAAACACAGCAGCACGTGCTATCAAAAAGTGGCTACTTTTAATTGGAGGACAAATGTTATGTGATGTGATGTGGTTTAGTAGTCGTGTCATTAAATTCCGCATGGTGCGTGTGTACATGAAAAGATTTTTGTCCGGGCCTTCCCGACCCTCTCTCCACACCCTCACACAGCTGTTGACCCTAACCAAGGTCATATGGCACGCTCCCACACACACACATACAGTAATAGTCCTCAAGGCGATGTCTGTATATCTCGGTGATACCCGGGTCATATTTCCCGTTGGGACAATGTGAAGTCTGTGTGCAGGACGCTGGAATGTGAACGCTTGCACACGCACATACAGTTCATCTGTCCCAGTGTTCTTAGAGGCGGTGCACCGAATCCAATAAACTGTAAAAGCTGTGTTTTGACCAAAGGGCTTGACCTGACATTCTCAACCGTGAGTGATTCCAAGGGTGCTTTAAAGTTTGTTATTTTTCAAATTATAGAAAATAAATGAGAAATGGTTTTCGCCATTTTGACAGAAATGATCTTTCTGATTGTCAAAAATAATAAAACGTGTCATAATTAATGTGAGGAACTGCATTTGTGGTAGAGAGGTCATCCAATTGCACATCATTAAAATAAATAAATGGCTTAGAAAAGTAAAACTACTTCTGAGAAAGGACTAGCATCATTTGTATGCAGATGCTACTTGAATTGAATGCTTTTACTTTATTTGGTCACACTTCAGTATAGGAGGCAATTCTCGCTATTAACCAACCACTACCTACGACTTTTCCCCCGGTAAACTGTTGCTTATTAATACCTAGTAAGGTTGTTAAGGTGAGTAGGATTAGGGATGTACACTGTCAGAAAAAATGTGTACCTTTAGGGGTGCAATGGCTTTACACTGGGGCAGTACCCTCAAAGTTACATCCATTGTACCCTTTCCCTTGGGTGCATTTCAGTACACTGAAAGAATGTACCTTTCAAAGACAAATTTTTACCTTTGATTACTAATTTGTAGCTTATACTGCTATGAAACCATGTACTCTATAGAGTATGGTCGTACAGAATATGTGGTTTATAATTTCTAATAAACTATACATGCCAATAATAGGCATGATAATAACAACTAGTTAATAATGAGAATTGCCCCCCCCCATACTGAAGTGTTACCCTATATTTATATATGTAAAGCATAATAACTGGTTGCTATTCCAGTATGTGTAAACTTTCTATGTTTTTTTTTTTTGTGTTGAGACTAATTCTGCTTGTATGAGTGCCTCTGCAGGAGTCTCTTATACCAGAATGCATATAAAAGAAATGCTGATATATCGATAACATGTTCATTTGCATGTACAGGTCTGTTGCTGTCTTAACAGAATGCATGCGGAACAAAACGGTGGCGAAGTTTCTCCGAGAGCGTCAAGAAAGTCTTAAACACTCCCTTCCTCTCGGCTCCTACCTGCTTAAACCTGTCCAGAGAATCCTAAAGTACCATCTACTTCTGCATGTACGTTCACAAACACACTTCTCCTACAAAAATTACTATTTAGTCTGTACTGACTAGTAGATCATTTCCACTTGACTAGACGGTAGATTGACTTCAATAGTGTTGGTTTTGTGTGGTTAAGCCATTTACCCAAAGTAATAAACAATACCAATGCTTGGCAAGAAACAACATAATGTGAAATATTAAATGTAAAATATTGCGGAATGTAAATAACATCCAGTTTTATTGTTTTTTACTTGTCTGAAGTAAATTTCGTCATGCTGCTCTATTGTTACTGAATTGTCGGACTCGTCTGTAATATTTCGAGTGTTGTGTCTTATAGGAGATCGCAACTCATTTGGATAAGGATTCAGAGATGTACGATGTGATCCAGGAGGCGATTGACACCATGCAGAGGGTGGCCTGGCACATAAATGACATGAAGAGAAAACATGAGCATGCAGTGAGACTGCAGGTAACAAACACATCTACATACATTCATGCTATTTACTGTAAAAATAAAACTAGATCACGTCTTGACAATCAACCCTAAAGGTAACATACAGCCACGTCACCAAGCTTCATCCTCCGGTTTTTAGGACCATAGAACATTCTGTTGAGGCCTATCAAACAAAAATGCATGTCAGCTTAGGTAAAAAGACTTTCTTTCTTCCGTCCTCGCTTTCACTCTTTCAGGAGATTCAGAGTTTGTTGACCAACTGGAAGGGGCCAGATCTCATTGGCTATGGTGAACTGGTTCATGAGGGAACGTTCCGTTTCCAGAGAGCCAAAAATGAGAGGACGCTGTTCCTGTTTGACAAACTTCTCTTGATAACCAAGAAAAGAGAAGAGACTTACACCTATAAAGCCCACATACTGGTAAGACTATATCCAGATGCTCATCGGTTTTCCGTGATGGAAAATCCAGCTCATACCAGGTGGTCAAGCTGAAACCGTAAAGTTTGGACTCGGTGACTGTTATTTTGATTCTAGCAGCTTAGCCAGTGTGGGAGAGCAGGATGAACTTGGCCCTGCCAGCTGATACTGCAGTTTCAAACTAGAGCAAATATGTTATTCAGAAACAAACAATACAATGTAAAAACAGGCTGATGTATGTAAGGGTGGACTCAAAGATACCAAGCTTTTGCTGGGCATTTCAGCAGGGTAGATGAAAAAAATTCTATCTTCTTCAATTTCTCTTTCCCATTGACATGTTTTACAGTGCTGTAATCTAATGTTGGTCGAGGTCATTCCTAAAGAGCCTCTAAGCTTCAGTGTGTTCCACTACAAGAACCCTAAACTTCAACACACTGTGCAGGTAAGCACAAATATTCACACACAAACAACATGTAACCTAAGATCAGTGGTTTGCGTTTAACACGCGGTGGAATGTCCAGCCTAAGGCCTGGCTTCTGACAGATGTCCAATCGCCTTGAACTTTCCTCCAGTAATAGCAGCCGCCCCTCTACCTACAGGCTTCAGCATGCATGCATAGGTGTGTGTGAGTGTTTGTTCAAGTCTCGCCTAAAGCCTATGCTGTTTCATCTGACCTGTGCGTTGGAGGACAGTCAAGCAGTCATGAAAATTATGAAGCGTTTGCCATGGAGTTACAAAACACCCATAAATCAGCTGAAATTGTTATCTCTGTAGCTGATACATGTTAAGTCAAATGTCATAACCTCTTGGGGTTAAAACATGCTTCGGTGAATCTCTGAAACTGTCAAAATGTCTGGGTCATACTTCAGGCCAAAATCTAAATAACAACAACAACAAAAAAGTGAAGGATTGAAGGTGGAGTTAGTTAAGATTGTATTGGACAATTTAACGATCAAATATAGAGAATAATTGTAATTGAGTACATTGAGCTATTATTTTTAAACACACTTCCGCAAACAATAAAGTTCCTATAGATAATTTCGGATAACATGCAAAAGAAACCGAGAAGAACCATTGCTTGGCTAAACTTGCCTTTTCAATATTTTCAATTTAGACTACAATTCCAAGCTCAACCGCTAGATGTCAATATACCAGACAGGTACTTTAAAACGATGAGCAATTCGACAAATCATTTATTTAATAAAATGAATGTACTATGTAATATAATTAGCATACAATAAAATAATGACATAAATTAATATAAAACTATTTAAATAATTAAATAGTTAAATTAAATAAATAGTTAAATTATTAGACCTTGAAAAATGATATATGAGCCCGCCAAATCACAGAGATACCGATTCCCATGAGCTTAAGATCACAGACAACCTCTCCAAGTATTACAAATGACTAGAGGTCCCCAGGTAATACTAATCTCATGCGAATTGTGTTTAGGGAATATCAAGCGATCTCTAACAAAGCAATAGTGACACATAGTACAAAAATGTTTTACTCACATAAGATTGCTTCACCACTCCTATCGGATCCAATATTGATGGCACAGCGTTGCTTTTTAATTTTAGTCATTCCACAAATCCAGTGTAGATCTCTGCCTTGTTCACAAAGGAATCCTCAGAGAAATGAAACGAACAAAGGCTACATGTTTATCCAACATGAACTGGAACAACTTTATAAATAAACTTCAACCATGCATTACTAATGTTGGAATCCGAAGGAAGGTTATGCAGCGAATGTATTCTTCCACAACCAGGGGTGGCACAATATTTAGCTATCTTTAACGGCATGTTTGTTTATTGCTTGCTCGCTCTATCTGGTTCCGTCCCACCTGTGTTACATCAGAATTTTCATGCGCGAACCAGTGGGCCTGACTAAAGAAGTAGTCTTTGATATTTTTCTGTGGACCTATATTTTATCTATTGACATTTTGTGTATGTTGTCTACAAGGTGACAGTTATCTTGAGTAACTAATTTTGGCAACACTGCTGTTACAGTCCATCACAACAGTTTGTTAGTCTCTGTTGGTGCTGACGTCCATGTAGTAGATGAAGTTGTTTGTTTTGACATCATTGATGTTCTGTGATTACTGGATGAACTAGTCACACTGGGTTTTATAGAGATGTCACGATAACTCATCTGATTGTGATGATACATCTGTAATCTATCTTTAGGCAAAGTCTCATCAGGACAAGAAAACGTGGGTCCTGCATCTAAAACGGCTGATCCTCGAAAACCATCCTGCCAAAATACCAGCCAAGGTTAAATTGATTACAGAAACACACTCACTCCCACATAGCCTGCCCTACATTGTCCTATCTATACTTGTGTAGAATTTAATCTCTGTTATGGCCATTCTAACTCAACTGTGTTGTGATAAAGTAGTTCATCTCGCCCAGTATGTAGAACATTGAAGGTGAGACAAAATTTTCTGTTCAGAGAAATGAGGGGACAGCGCCATCCAGAGGATTTTTGTAGTAATTTTGCTGGGAGAGAAAATATAAAAAAAACACAAAAAACATATGAATATATCAAAGATCTATTAAATGTTTAATCATTTTTTTATTTATTCATTTATTTTTAACAGAAATATGACCGTATTCTCTATATTTCCACAGGCTAAGCAGGCCATTCTGGAGATGGATACTGCAAGTGAGTTTCAAACTAAAAAACACATTTAACTATATTATTAAGTGGTGCATATGTTTAAAGGAACTAAACTTCAGATGCTATATTCAACTTTTTTCAGATCATCCAGGTTTTAACTACAACTCCGAGGGTGACAAGAGAATAAACACTAAAGAGGGGCCCTCTCCCCGGAGAACACGGAGAAAGACAGGTGGACATTACATTACATACATTACAAACAACAATTTTATTGATTTTTTTTGTTTCTCTGACTTACATTATCTCTCTCTTCAGAGCCCTTATCTAAATTACTGAAAAACTCGAAACACATCAGTAAGTACAATTGGTTTTAAAACTGATTCAGTAGAAAAAATGATGCCTGTAAGTGATGTTAATCGTTTAAATGTTTTTATTGTCTTTTTTTTGCTGTAGTATCCAGCCCAGATAAACAGAAGGTAAGAAACATCAAACTACAGCATGAATTGATTGCATCAGTCTGAAATAAATAAAAACACCAAATTTTTTTTAGCATGTTGTAAACATGAATTTGTTTCCCGCAGCGTTCTAGTTTAGGAGTCACGTTGCTGTCACCTGTGGCTCATTTGGGTTCTATCGGCCGATCACGTAGTCTTGTCAGCGAATCTCAAGAATCTCTGGAACCTGGTGATCACAGCGATGTAGACGAAGGACCGCATCCACAGGATGCTGATGATGAGGATGACACCGGTCTGGTTAGTGTGATTTGACATTTCATATCTGTTGCCGCTTAATTTATAAGCAGGTCAGTTTAAAATATTTTTTTAATTTCACTATTGTGCAAAACATTGACTCCATACTGCTGTAGGAGAGTTTTTCATTGTCTTTAAAACAGTACAATTTATACTGCATACAGCTCAAATTATCGTCAATGTCCTAAGAAGTGACTTTTGTACAACCAGGGATCAGGAGGTAAACTGCGAGTGCCAGGGAAGGGCAGCCGGAAAAGGCTGAACCAGCAGGTATCAGTGGACAGGATTGACCAGTGGAGAAACCACAACCTCACACATACTGATCTCAAGGTGAGAAGCACGTATACAGAGTATCAGCCACCTTGAGGATAACTGGCAAAGAATGTTGGAAATTGAAAATTGTTGGAATAGAAACATACAGGCTTAAGTTTTCCTTTTGTATTTATTTATAAATGCTCGTGGAATACCGCTTATAATTGTACATTATGAGTAACATGATTTAAAGTGATAGTTTACCCCAACATTTTTTCAATATTTATCTCTTGTCATTTTAAACATGTACACAAAAGAAGATTTTTTTAAGAATGTTGGTACCCTGACAATGGTTCCCATGTACACAAAACAAATGCAAGTAAAGGGCTACCGCGGTTGTTCAGTTACCAACACTCTTATCGTCTTTAGTGTTCTGCAGTATGTCATACAGGTTTGAAACAGGGTGATGAAATAATGACGGAATTTTCACTTTTGGGTGAACTATCCCTTTAAGGTTTCAATAGGATATTTCAAGTGAACAGTTTGATATGAATACATTATTTTTATAATAATAAAATGTTTTATTAATTTTTTCAGACCGCCAAAGAGTCATTGCAAAATGAGGCTGCCCACTCCCCTATTCTACTGGTGACTGGTCCTCCTGAAACAGAGGCAGTTGAACAACTCTCTCACATACTGGTAACAAGCATAGAACAGTCTGTTCGCAACATATGGACAGACCATCGAATCCGAAGGGCTATGTTTCCCACTCGCCAAAAAACTGTCCAAATCGATGATGACGAGGACATCTACCAGATGTTCCTGCCAACAGAGACTGATATAAGCAGTCATGATGCAGAGAGTGATCACGAAGCTGCTGACCATCCAGAAAGACCATGTAGCTGGCACGTAGAGCAGACTCAGTCATCCCAGCCTGACCTCCCTGCAAGCAGAGGCAAGGTACTTCGCAGGGCCAGTAGTGTCGGAGAAAAACAAAGTGAGCGACAAAGCCCTATGAAGCATGCATTACAAGAGGAAGAAATCAATCAACAGACTGAGTCTTCAAGCAATGAAATCTCAGGATCTTCATCTGCCGAGCAGTTAACGATTGATGATATCGAGAATGTTTATGACAACATTAGTTACGAGGAGCTTCAAGCCATGGGGCTGATTCGCAAAGACCATATTAACCAGGCCCTTCCTGAAGTAGCAGAGGTCAAACCAAGGATAGCACCACAAGTTATAATCACTCCAACGGAAAATGAGAGTTCATGTGAGAGCAATATGTCTGGTGGTCAAGAAGGGGAGCCGTTTGAGACGTGTGAGCTTCAAATCGTTGAAGATGAAGAGAATGTATATGACACCATCGTCTTCCAGGAACGGCCAGTCCTTTCAGCTGATATGGATCAGGGGGAACCAAAAATGCTGCAGACATCTGAGATAGATCTCATGGCTAGCCAAATTTTAGGAGGCTCTGTTTCTGAGGAAAGCCTCCATTCCAGAAACAACACAATATGTGATCAGTCTCAAAGTCCCTCTGCTCCATATTCTGATAAAGAAAATTCTCAACTTTCAACACCTGATCACATGTTGGAGCAAGTGGACGAGATATGGAATGATTTGGAAAATTACATCCGGAACAATGAAAAGAAACCAGACAAACTTCCCGCAGCATTTCCTGTTAGTGGAACAGACCCCAAGTCTCTGCAAAAAGCACATGATTTCCCACACAAAGACTCTACAAGAAACAAACACAGCTCCACAAGGAAAGCAACCAGGTTACAACAAAGACCTAATGATTCCCAAAACAAAGCACAAGAATCACCAAGCAAGAATGCCATTCCCCGGCAAAAGTCAAACGACTCTCCGTGCAAAATCCCCTTACAAAACCCCCTTTCAGCTAGTGCTCCACCTGAATCTCCCAACCCTTCAAACCACTCTCCATCTTTCCATATTCCCTTCATCAACATTCCAGATATCCTTTCAGAAAACAAATTGGAGGAGAATGATGAAGCATGTTCTCCTACTACAGCTCCTTCCTTTCCTTTGCCCTCCACCCCTGAGCCACAGCCTGGCACTGTAAAGAGCATCCGCAAAAAACTTGCAAGGTTAAGCAGTGGAAGCTTCCGTATGGATGATGAGGACATTCCTTCACAGAAGGAACCAGAGCTTCAGGTCCTGTTTCACAGTTTGGACCCAAGTCTGCTGCTGGGTGGAGAAGCTTGTGACCAAGTTCTTGACCTAGGGGAAAAGGGCAAGAACAGAGTGTTCCTTATGGCTAGGCAGTACAGCCATAAGATCAAAAAGGCTAACCAGTTACTGAAGATGAAGAGCATGGACCATGAACCCAGTTGTGCTCGCCTTAGGATAAGCAAACAGAAAGACCTGGCAGCCATTATGGAGGAGAAGAAACAAGGCGGTTCTGCTATTGGTAAGAGATGTTTGCATGGTTAAGGTCATTGTTTCCTAGTTTTGGAAAGTGCAATACATAGACATGAACAATAAAGGGTACAATTATTTCTTCTATCCAAAAGTAAGCCGTTGATTGGGTGAATCACCAGAAAAGTGTAAGATACAAGTTATTAGTTTATGTGAGTCATTTGCTTTTTAAATAATTAGTGGCTTCTTTCTTTATTTTGTGCAGGTGCAAGAATAGCTGAGTACTCTCAGTTGTATGACCATGTGGGTTTCAAGGGATCTCCCACCACTCCTCCACTACTAAAGTCATCTATCAGCATTGCAGGCCCCCATCCACTTTTCCACAACACCACCTCCTCACCTTCCTTGTCTGAGAGCTTTACACAAGAATCTGACTGGTTGAACTGTACATACAGTAATGGGGAACTTGCTGGTTTCCGCCGGCCAGCAGAAACACCAGCAAGCACTTCAGTCTCACCAAAAGGACTAACCCCTGCATGCTCAACCCCTGCCTTGAAGAAACTTCCACCCACTCCAATCATGCCGCTCAATCAGCGTTGGAGTGCCTGCGTGACGACACCATGTAAAGATGACTGTGATCACATTTACTCTTCAATAGGACCACGTATCAGTAAAGTTTCCTCCTACAATCGCTGCCAGTCCTCATCTTCACTGATAGACGAGACTCGAAAAGAGACTGGCACGGGGCTGTGCGATCAAATGTGTGAGGTGCATGGAAGTGAATCAAGGACACAGATGCCTCGACAACACAGCCTTCCTGAATACCCTGGCCAGGTAACCTCTAACCTCTCGATGCCCTGTGATATCACTCTGCGGGACTCACAGCAAGTACTGGTGCTGAATAGACAGGCACCACTGAATGCGCAAAGTGCCACTGAGAATTATCTGGCCAACTTTAAAGACAACGGAGATGACGATGATGACTACGTCGAGATCCGTTCGGAAGACGAGGCCGAAGAACAAAAACAAGAGATGCCCATACCGGCACAGCTGCACAGTTTGCCTGGAACTGCTGTTGACTACGGCAGTCAACCTCAGATCATGCAAACCCTGAGGAATGGACAGGAGGTTTCAAATAGCCCTGAGAAGACGCTGGAGGGATACCAGTGGAATGATGCCCACTGCAGTCAGGCTGTAAATCAGCCCAAAATTGTCCAGTCTATGAGAGAAAAGTTCCAGTGTCTCAGCTCTAGCAGTTTTGCATAAAAAAGCAGGAAGAAGAGACAACATGCCATTAAAATAAGACATGGCAAATGTACATTTCCACATGGAACATGTTACACGAATATGCAACACAGATCATATACTGTATACATCATTTTAATTGTAATGTACTTCAATAAGACAAAAAATAAACAACAAAAACAACATTGCATGTAAATGATGGATTCAGCATTCTTCTGCTCATGTTCACACTTGAATTCGGTTGCACACGGTAGCAGTTATAGATCTTTTAGTTATTTTACCTCTCTTTTCTTTTATGTATAGACCCATAACATAAAAAGCACAACTTTAATGTTTTCAAGATTGTTTTAAATTAGGCCAAAAGGTTGAATCGTAGGCATAATTCTTATATCAGACAATATTCTCATAAACTACTGGATATTCTTTAGAAGATCATGTATATACATATCACATCAAACTAGGATATGCCATATAAGGAGCACGTGATTGGTAAAAATTTGGCATCATTTGTATGTATGCTCAGAGAAAACCTTCATATGAAAATAAATAATGCCAAAATTTCATTCTTACTGTATAGAATTATTCCATTAGTAAATAAGATTTTGCAGGTGGTTGCATCTACAAGAAACTATGCTAACATCAGCCAGTGACAATTCAGTGTGTATATTGTAATATTTGCATGCCATGTTTGCTTGAGGCCAAGACTGCATAGAATCCATATACCTGTATATTTTACTATAATGTACATTAGATATATGTAAATATATCAGACTGGGATGCAATGTTTGCTGAAAAATCAAGTTCATGCTAAAATTATAGTCACAAACTACTACACCTAGCATAATATGAGTAAAAATTATTAGTGGTTTGATTTTTGTTTGATTTGCACTTGACAGAAGCACCACTAGGAAATGTAATTAGCCATAAAAACAGTAAAATGTAATTTATAGTGTCTTAATTTTAGGATAATTTGTTCATGGGGCCATGTTGGGGAATGTGAGAGTGAGGTGTTAAAAGCGTTCTGTAATTTAATGCACATTTGGATTAAATGTTTTTGTTTAAAATATTCAGCATTGGTTGTCTGCCCTCCCTCCACCTACAAATAAAACACTGGTTGGCTTACACTGTCTATCATGGCCAAGATTTTCATTAGCGATCTCAGCAGTGTAGTGTATTTTGTTCTTTATTTATTTTCTTCTGTTATGTTAAAATGTCTTTTTCACTTTGATGAAAGCATATTTATTAAATGTTTAAATTGGATTTTAAGCTGGTATGATTTTTAAAAGTTGGTTTTTAAAAGTGCTGTGAATATTGCATTTCTCCGTTTTTTTCTTTGTATGAGCACTGCTCAATAACCTTAAACCTTAACAAAATGTAAAATTTTAAGATCATTTATCAGACTTGACCTTCTGAATAACAGTGTACATAAATGGAATTAAAACATGGATCTATGAATGAAGTATGTTTATGTATTTGTTTCAGTAAATTTAGTTTTCTGTTTAACTGAAAGGGATTTTTATCCTTCATTTGAATTGTTTCTTGTGCACTTTTCCCCTTTTTTAAAATGAAATTAATGTTTGTAAAGATGTACATTTTCATGAGTATTCCCATTGACCTGTTCTCGTGAATTTAAATTAATTTTTGGCTTTTTTTATAACTGCCTTAGTTGTAATCGTTCGAATATGTGTTTTAGGCAACAAATAAACCTTCACTTAAAATGACAATTACATTGCCTTACAGTACCTTATTGCCTTACATTTTTCATATATGATTCTGTTAGCATTATTATTATTTATTTCAATTATAATCATAGGGGGTGGCTTAGTGGTTAGCACGTTCGCCTCACACCTCCAGGGTTGGGGTTTCGATTCCCGCCTCCGACTTCTGTGTGTGGAGTTTGCATGTTCTCCACGTGCCTCGGGGGTTTCCTCCGGGTACTCCGGTTTCCTCCCCTGGTCCAAAGACATGCATGGTAGGTTGATTGGCATCTCTGGAAAAAGTGTGAGTGAATGAGTGACTGTGTGTGCCCTGCGATGGGTTGGCACTCCATCCAGGGTGCATGGGCGCCGTAAAGGGGTGGAAGGTTAGGATGATTCTAAGGGCCCAGGCTGATTTAGGGCCCAGAAGAGCAGACCCCTTTTTATTTTCCTATTTGTAGGGGACCCAGAAATTTTGGTTTCCATAGGGCCCAGAATTTCTGGCGGCACCCCTGCCAGGGTGTATCCTGCCTTGATGCCCGATGACTCCTGAGATAGGCACAGGCTCCCCGTGACCCGAGGTAGTTCGGATAAGCCGTAGAAAATGGAATGGAATTATAATCATAGTTATTCCATTCCATTTTCTACAGCTTATCCAAACTACCTCGGGTCACGGGGAGCCTGTGCCTATCTCAGGAGTCATCGGGCATCAAGGCAGGATACACCCTGGATGGAGTGCCAACCCATCGCAGGGCACACACACTCACTCATTCACTCATTCACTCACACCCTACGGACAATTTTTTCCAGAGATGCAAATCAACCTACCATGCATGTCTTTGGACCAGGGGAGGAAATAATCATAGTTATAATCATTACAATTAGATATCATATTTGTATTGTTTCTTTTTATAGACTGTTGATAAAAAAGTTCATTCAAATATTTTTGGAAGTTTTGGAAGTAATAAAAACATTTTTGAATGTTTTATTGCAAACCTAAAATATTGTCAGAAAAGTGCTATACAAATGAATTAGCACAAAATTCTTAACCAATTACTTAACATAATTATAATTTGAATATATAACTCAAAAAAAGTTTGAGTATGCCTTAAAACTAAATAAAACTCTAAAGGTATAGTATTGGCTACATATAAGCTAAAATATTGCAATGATTTTAGATATTTCTTAATCACAACATAGTTTCGTTTGTGTTATTTTATAATTTTAATAAGTTTGCTGTTATTATGGTTGGAAAAATAAGTCACCCTACAACATTGTTAACCCCTGACAATATGCATAGCGCTTTTCATAATGTGCATTGTTAAAAAGCAACATAATACCAATCATATATGAAGGCATTGTTAACATTAATATCAAAGTTGCGTTTTTCGTGATTTATCTAGTCCTAAAATAAACTTATTCTATACGTTTCTTCAACTTATTTTGAAAAACCAATAAACGTATGTATACACACTCCACATTTAGGAAATTTAGTGCATTTCATTGTCCAGGTCACGCACCTCGCCACAAGATGCCGCTCAATCTTAACAAGCGTCTGCCAGAAAACCATCGAGTAAATTACGACAGCCGAACTGGCTTGTAGTTTTTCATCATCTAATTGTCTCTGGAGTTATATGTTTTGATTTTAAATACATTTAGATAAATCCAAAATGCACGAAGTCGTCTCCTTACAGCCGTGATATCTGTCGAGTGCGAAATA
Organism: Triplophysa dalaica; assembly: GCF_015846415.1. Taxonomy (NCBI): domain Eukaryota; kingdom Metazoa; phylum Chordata; class Actinopteri; order Cypriniformes; family Nemacheilidae; genus Triplophysa; species Triplophysa dalaica. The sequence goes on along the minus strand of NC_079561.1, from coordinate 14,222,878 downwards.
ACGGTTTGTTATCAAGACTGATCTGGAACTTTCTACACGCAGCCCCTCCCTCACCCATAATACACTGCGCGCCGCTTCATCCATTCTTCTCCACCCTGCAACATGTCGATGATGGAGGGTCCGCTAAACGTGCTCGGCCAGAGAACGACCGGCGAGTCCGTTCGGACTCAAAACGGTAAGTCCGAATTCGGTTACACTCGAAAAAACGAAAACATAGCGAGAGGAACAAGAAACTGGTCGGGCGCGACTATACTGTAGCGGAAGAGCTGCGGCCGGCGTCTCGCGTAGCACGTGCGGCTCGGCGCAGTTAAATTTAGACTTGCGAACTGAATGTAAAGTTAGCGCTGTAATATTTTACACACAGTATACGAATTATGTAGTGTAGACAATATACAAGGCACGTTATTACTGTTTGCAACTGGAGTGTCAATAAACAATGCACGCGCCTACTCGGCACAAAATCTTTAAGTATTCATGTATTCCTTTGGTTCATTTACAGTCATGGCCGCATCGTCCATCGCAAACATCGTGAAGAGCTCTCTAGGACCCGTAGGACTCGACAAGATGCTGGTGGATGACATAGGAGTAAGTGCCAATGTTACGTCACGGCCTTTTAACGAATAGTTCATTCTAAAAATGAAAATTCTATACTCTCTTGGTTATAATACTGTCTTCTGATGTGTTTTTTTAAGGATGTGACCATCACCAATGACGGTGCCACCATCCTGAAGCTCCTGGAGGTGGAGCACCCGGCAGCGAAGGTCCTCTGTGAACTGGCAGAGCTGCAGGATAGGGAAGTTGGAGATGGCACAACATCAGTGGTAAGATGTTTGATCGGTTGCTGCATGATGTTATTTATCAACATGAGCTAGTGAGTAAATGTTTGTTATAGAAGCTTTGTGTTTGCTGTGATGCGTTGTCTTAGTAACGTTGTTACGGATTTACTATTGTCAAGTAAAAACTTAAGGGGTGGTTAAAGCTCGAAAGCTGCTGGTTCACGTCAGTAAGAAGCAAGCCTTATGCCGTCACACCATTTTGCCAAGTTTTCAGATTTTTGCAGGCCAAGTAAACACAGGCTTTCCTTGTCCCATCATATTTTCATCTGCATTCAGTTACATAAAAGGTTAATGGTACCGCTAAAAACACAATCAATGTTATTTAGGAATAACATTGCATGTTTCCTGTTATAGTACCACCCATCTGGCTTTCATCCGTGTGTGTGGCTATGCTAACAGGATACAGAAGCTTTCTGTCAAAAACTGCGGGATTTGCAGGTCCTCCCCTGCAAAAACCACAAGTCTGACAGTACACAAATTCATACTTGAAGTTGAATTGGAGATTAAACCTTAGAAACCCTGCACACTGACATATGTGTTTATGTAGGTTATCATCGCTGCTGAGCTCCTGAAGAGTGCAGATGAGCTGGTAAGACAGAAGATTCACCCCACCTCCATCATCAGTGGATACAGACTGGCCTGCAAGTAGGAGTCACTTTCCTTTGTGTCCAGTTATGTTTTATAAAGGTGTTTTGAATGGAAAAACTGACTGTCTGTGGTTGATAGGGAGGCGGTGAGATACATCAATGAGAATCTGACCATCAGCACTGATGACCTGGGCAGAGAGTGTCTCATCAACGCTGCAAAAACGTCCATGTCTTCCAAGATCATTGGAGTGTATCCTTTGTGTTGTTTGAATTTTGCGTTGACATAATTAGGGATGCTCAGATCAGGATTTTGGGGGCTGATCCTCGATCACTGAAAGCTGTATTGTCCGATCACTGATTGCAGGAGCTATTTGAAGCTTTCTCAGTAGCATTATTTATTTAACTATATTTAACAACAATGTATAGCATGTATTCAAATTAAGAGAAATTCTCATGAATTGACAATTAAATGTTGGCAAGTAACCGCTGCGCTAGATTTTCTTTTTAGAATTTAATTTATATATTTCATGTTTCTGTTAATGTGAGCTCTGCAGCTGAGTGGTGCTTGAGCTGCTAAACTGACCCTCTCTCTCTCTTAGCGCTAGCTAACTTTGAAAACTACTTGCTTCTTTATGTGACTAACCTTCAAATGTTTAATGAGGGTGGTGGTGTTAAAATGTTTTTGGTGCTTCCCACCACGTGGAATGTGCTTGGTACACACGTTCCAGATTGCTAATGTATTGTCTTTTTCACACCTTGTAGAATTGCTAGACCGATGAAGCCATTTTCGGCCAAATTTAGTTTTTGTCAAAGATTACCCACACTATTGCAATCCCATATGCATGAACATGGAAATATTTTTGGGTTATTCATTTCTTGAGACCAACAATTACTAAATCATTTGTACTAGGGATGGGCATTTAAAGCAAAAATAATATTCGAAGATCGATGGGAACTATTCGAAAATGTACACCCCTCCCCCACATGGACGCATCTACAGTATTACCCACACACAAACCGAGAGAGAGAGAGAGAGAACATTTACGTGTTAAATCCTTATGACGGCACACTGCTTTTGTATTATGGAATAGTCAATCTTGCATCAAGCTAAAATAATGTGCTGAAACATTAATATATTAACAACCGAATGACGGCACTTATTAACAGTACGTCGTTCAGCATCAACCACTCAAAATGCTAGGACATTTCCTTGTAAAATATGAGCATGCACATTTATACCAACTAAAAAACAGTGTGATTGATCAAAGAAAATGTATTCAAGCCTTAAAGATTTTAGACCAGACTTAAAACGTGTTAAAACATATTTACCGAATGTCAGCATTTATTAACAGCTCGGAGCGATTTCATGAATTAATAGCTCAAAAGGCTTCCATTTCTATTGTCATGAAAAAGTTTCTCCAGTCTGACAGTGATTGTTTTTCTAGACGGACAGTAAACTCGGGCTGTACAAACTCCATAAGACGCACTTTACTCTAAACCTGTGTTTGGTACGTTACTCTGGAAAAGAAATGAATTACTAGTCAATAATTTCATATTAAATGGGGTAATTAGATTATGGTACAAATTATTCCTCTCCATTACCAATTACTTTATATATTCTTTATCAACCTTGATAAGAATTGATTAAAGGATAAACACGAAACGGCTTATTTAAATAAATTATAAAAACTACATAAATTATTCTTATTAAATGAACGAAGTATATATGTGAGAAGGATATATCAAAGCATACATTTTAAGTTAGACTTATAATTTTGATCTCAGTTCGACTATTGAATATCTTACCGTGTTTTGTTCAAATACATCATAAGTATCTAATTAAATTACAGGAAAATAAAATGAATCCATTACTTTACTTTTTCGTGAAAAATTAATTAAATTACATTAACAAATTAACTTGTAACTATTTTCACCAAACACGGCTCTAAACCCATATAGACTTTGAAGTGAACGGGGCATTTGCGTACCATTATGTAGCCATTTGGAATGCACTTTGCAAAGGAAGCAATGTATTTTCCACATTGTCTTCAGCAGGCATGCTCATGTGAAAATTAAGCATTGTGTATGTCGGCAGACGTTGCTGTTGTAATGGGATAACTTGATCATTTGCAAATAAACATACATTTTATATTTTAAAAGGTTTTCAACTATGCTATATAATATATATATACAGTGAGGAAAATAAGTATTTGAACACCCTGCTATATTGCATGTTCTCCCACTTAGAAATCATGGAGGGGTCTGAAATTGTCATCTGTGAGAGACAAAATCCAGAAATCACAATGTATGATTTTTTTTAACTATTTATTTGTATGATACAGCTGCAAATAAGTATTTGAACACCTGAGAAAATCAATGTTAATATTTGGTACAGTAGCCTTTGTTTGCAATCACAGGTCAAACGTTTCCTGTAGTTTTTCACCAGGTTTGCACACACTGCAGGAGGGATTTTGGCCCACTCCTCCACACAGATCTTCTCTAGATCAGTCAGGTTTCTAGCCTGTCGATGAGAAACACAGAGTTTGAGCGCCCTCCAAAGATTCTCTATTGGGTTTAGGTCTGGAGACTGGCTAGGCCATGCCAGAACCTTGATATGCTTCTTACAGAGCCACTCTTTGGTTATCCTGGCTGTGTGCTTCGCGTCATTGTCATGTTGGAAGACCCAGCCTCGACCCATCTTCAATGCTCTAACTGAGGGAAGGAGGTTGTTCCCAAAAATCTCGCAATACATGGCCCCGGTCATCCTCTCCTTAATACAGTGCAGTCGCCCTGTCCCATGTGCAGAAAAACACCCCCAAAGCATGATGCTACCACCCCCATGCTTCACAGTAGGGATGGTGTTCTTGGGATGGTACTCATTATTATTCTTCCTCCAAACACGTTTAGTGGAATTTATGACCAAAAAGTTCTATTTTGGTCTCATCTGACCACATGACTTTCTCCCACGACTCCTCTGGATCATCCAAATGGTCATTGGCAAACTTAAGACGGGCCTGGACATGTGCTGGTTTAAGCAGGAGAACCTTCCGTGCCATGCATGATTTCAAACCATGACGTCTTAGTGTATTACCAACAGTAACCTTGGAAACGGTGGTCCCAGCTCTTTTCAGGTCATTGACCAGCTCCTCCCGTGTAGTTCTGGGCTGATTTCTCACCTTTCTTAGGATCATTGAGACCCCACGAGGTGAGATCTTGCATGGAGCCCCAGTCCGAGGGAGATTGACAGTCATGTTCAGCTCCTTCCATTTTCTAATGATTGCTCCAACAATGGACCTTTTGTCACCAAGCGGCTTGGCAATTTCCCCGTAGCCCTTTCCAGCCTTGTGGAGGTGTACAATTTTGTCTCTAGTGTCTTTGGACAGCTCTTTGGTCTTGGCCATGTTAGTAGTTGGATTCTTACTGATTGTATGGGGTGGACAGGTTTCTTTATGCAGCTAACGACCTCAAACAGATGCATCTAATTTAGGATAATAAATGGAGTGGAGGTGGACATTTTAAAGGCTTCTAACAGACTAACAGGTCTTTGAGGGTCAGAATTCTAGCTGATAGACAGGTGTTCAAATACTTATTTGCAGCTGTATCATACAAATAAATAGTTAAAAAAATCATACATTGTGATTTCTGGATTTCTTTTAGATTATGTCTTTCACAGTGGACATGCACCTACGATGACAATTTCAGACCCTTCCATGATTTCTAAATGGGTTAACATGCAAAATAGCAGGGTGTTCAAATACTTATTTTCCTCACTGTATAAATATATATATAGCCGAGCCGCATGTGCTAAGCAATTAACATTTTAAATCTAATTAATTACATGGTATGGCGATTAATAAATCTAATTAATCATACATGCATACAGACATTCCAAGAAGCAGATTTTTTTTACCATTTATTATTGAATACAAGCCTATAACTCCGGCTACAAAGGACTTGACATTTTTTATCACTGACTGAACACAAACCTATGAATTAGGTTACAGCGGATATAACATGTAATATATGGGCAGCGCATGGCATGTGATTAAACGGAAGCTTTTTTGTGACCATGTTGCATTCTCGGACGTCCCAGTCGTCGGCCACTGTTACGAACTGTCAGAAAAGTGCCTTGTGACTGATTTCAGCACAGTTAACGCGAAGGACTTAAGTTTCCAGTCACAATCGATGATGTGCACAGTTACACCTAGATAGTTATGATTAATGATTGACGTCCAGTGATCTCCTGTTAGTGCCACATGTTTAGCTAGAGCTAAATTGTCCCCTTTTTTTTATTTCTGTGTCATACAGCTGATTTATTCTCGAAAGTACCGTACCTCTTGTTGGTAGTGTGTAGGTTGTGTCGGAGGAATCTATTCGAAATGCATCCATAAGCCCCTTGTCTTCCACAACACCAGTCCATTGCCATCCATTTAGTATTAACGCGTTATTTTTTCCTGTAATTAATTAATCAAATTAACGTGTTAAATTCCCAGCCCTAATATAAATATAAAGAGAAGATAATGAGGAAATAACTTCGCTTTCTTTGGCAAGTGTATACCAAACGTCTACATAATGGCATGTAAATGCCCTCTTCACTCCAAAATCTAAACTCCAAGGGCTCTGCCCTTTGAAGGGAGTATGGCCTAGGCATGACTTCATTTGGAATTTTCCTCGTGACGCTTTGGGACGAATACGCGTACTGTTACACCCCTAGTATTTACAAAGCCTGAACAAGTTTGAAGTTGAATAAGATGTGAATAATTATCCAAAAAGAGGATATTGTTCCTTGACGTTTTCTCAGTGATGCTGATTTTTTTGCCGACATAGTGGTGGATGCCGCCCTGGCTGTTAAGTTTGTTGATGGTAAAGGTGTTGCACGCTATCCCATCAACTCTGTGAACGTGTTAAAGGCTCACGGACGTAGTCAGAAAGAGAGTTTCCTCGTCAATGGATATGCACTCAACTGCACTGTCGGATCACAAGGTTTGTCAGTTTGCTTGCCAGCCTTTTTGCACCCATTGTTTTTCATCATCATTGTGTTAAGAGAAAAATCTCATATATTCAGGAATGGTGAAGCGTGTGTCCGGTGCCAAGATAGCCTGCCTGGACTTTAGCCTGCAGAAGACCAAGATGAAGCTCGGCGTTCAGGTTGTCATCAATGATCCAGAGAAGCTCGATCAGATCAGACAGAGGTAAGATCAGATTCTTAAGAACGTAAAGAATGCTGTGATTTTTCCCATTTTCATTGCTGCCACACCATCAGTGGTGTGTGTAGTTATACGCGTGGGATAAAGTAATTTCTGCTCAAAGCCACAGTTAGACACGGATGCTCATGTGCGTCTTGTTTTACCTTTGAGCTGTACATTGTGATGTAAAAAGCTTGGTCACCCAACCCTAATGACATCACAGTACACATAATTTATGTGATTTAGTCTAGGAGTGCACAGAATGTTTGGCCGAAAAATGGCATGTTCGGTGTTCGACCGACTTGTCAGTGTTTACCATAGGATTTTGACAGACTTGTGGAGCTGGTGACGATACAAACCAATTAGCATATTTGCAACGTAATCACATCGTGCTAGCTATTTGTTTACAAGAAAAAGTAGACAAAAGCGCTTTTTAATTAATAAAACCCATCATTTACTTTACTTATTAAAAGTAATACAAATTATAAAAAGCACAGTTTTACCATTCAGCTTATGGCTAAATAAAGAAGAATTGTAAAAAGACATGTATTTGGCCAAGTGTTTCATTCTTTTTCGGCTTCGGCAAATAATTAAAGTTTTGTTGCATCCCTAATTTAGTCACCTAGTCAGTGCTTTAGAAATGAAGGGTACTTTATTATGGAAATTATCATAAAGTATGTAACATTATTTCAGTATTGAAATTACTGCGGCCGGTTGACACATTTATGGTGTGGTTTGTATCACCCAGATTATTCTCATTTTCTTCTTGTCTCTTGTGTTTGTCACTTTAGGGAATCAGACATCACTAAAGAGCGCATTCAGAAAATTCTGGCGTCCGGTGCGAATGTTGTCCTCTCAACAGGCGGCATTGATGATATGTGTCTGAAGTATTTTGTGGATGCTGGAGCCATGGCAGTAAGAAGAGTGCTGAAGAAGGATCTCAAACGCATCGCCAAAGCAACCGGAGGTATGCTGGCTGCATTTGTTTCTGTCTGCATTTAGCTTACTTGTAGCCAAATAATAATTTTGATGCTATTTGAGTCTGTTAATAAGAAGAATCAGCCTTTTGAGTTCTGAGAATGAATTTATTCAATGCATGTAGGCATATTCATTTGTTATACAAAAGAGTTTAGCCTTTTGCTGTGAACACGTAAGTAATGTAGCATTTAGGTTTTAAAATTAGATTTTGCGTTTGAAATCCTACAGCAACTGTTTGCTCATCTCTGTCCAACCTGGAGGGAGAGGAAACGTTTGAGGCAGCCATGTTGGGTCAGGCAGAGGAGGTCCTGCAGGAGAGAGTGTGTGATGATGAACTCATCCTTGTCAAGAAGTGAGATTATCATTCTTATATTTCTAAGATCAATACTTTTGAGACTTTTTGTCAATGCTAACTAAAAAAAACTTCAAACATTTTTTTTATAACATAACAAAATATCTGACGTTTCTCTGTATCTGTCTTACAGCACAAAAGCTCGTACATCTGCCTCTATAGTCTTGCGTGGCGCAAACGATTTCATGTGTGATGAAATGGAGCGTTCTCTGCATGATGCTCTGTGTGTTGTGAAGAGGGTTCTGGAGTCTAAATCTGTGGTACCAGGAGGTGGCGCTGTAGAGGCAGCACTGTCAATTTATCTGGAGAACTATGCCACCAGCATGGTGAGGATTTGGTTTATTTGTATATTTATGAGTAAAACCCGACTTGTACAAAATAATTCTTATGTACATACCAGTGCCGTGTTTACCAGAGAATTTAGAGAGATTATGGGTGCTCATACTAGTTTCCTCTAGGGGGGGGCTGGTGGCATGCTCCCCCGTAAGAAAAATTTGTATATTTTAAAGGTAAATGCTGCAATCTGGTGCGTTTTATGAGCAAAATTATGTGACTCAATCTATAAAGAATACAATAGCTGTAGTAGTAATTTATCATTGGCTCTATAGATATAAATGTTGATAATATGGCACAACAAACGTTGAAATGGGAATTCACAAATAGCTAGCAAAAAAGTGTTCAAACGTTGAACTAATTAATTTATTACCATACATTAATTGCATGTATGTTGTAAACTAATATAAGAATTACTTATTATACATTAAACTTTTATTTACAAATTTGGCACCCTCTTCCTGAAATATTTACAATTCCTCATGTTCTGAAAAAACAAGAATATAGAAATATTTTTAAAAAAAGTAAAGTTTTAACCAGTAGCATTACAAACAAATAGCAAATAATATGCCATTTAGACTCTGAAAATAATTAAGTTAGAACCAGTTGTAATAACATGTAAAATCATTTTCTAACATTTGTTAGAAGCACGATCTGAGCGATGTGGAAAGGGTTTAAAGAAGTGCTTTTGGCGCTACATAAGGATGTTAGAGGATATAGCTTAGAGAGATCATCATTATAAATGTCATGGGTGGGCGTGATGCTAACATCTCTGTTGTTTAAGCACGCTGCTCATGTACTCTAGTGCTTGTTTGTGTGCAGAGGCAACAGAGAGAGCAACGTGGCAGTCAACGGTGCAGAATTTAACATTATAATTTTTTTTAAGACCGTGGCGGAACAAAATAGAATAGGGCGGGCCGCCATGGTCTCATCAATGAATGGGAAACACTGCAGTGTGCACATTGTTGGTTGCTTATTGTAGTAAAATAAGCAAAATCTTGACACAGCAGACCAACAAAATGTCAGTGTTTTTTGCAACATGCTCAACAAGCAAGTTTATTTAAAACAGGATCTCAAAAGCAAAAAAGTAAGGCTTCTCGTTCTTGTCAAGTCTCTTCTGTTGTGTGCAGAAGTATGTTGACTTTTGTTTAAACAACAGAGATGAATTTTGTACTTATTTAAGATAAATGATCTGCAGAATAAATATAATTATGGCATCTGTGTAAGGAAATGCATATATAGAGTTCAACCCATACAAATTTACCTAAAATGTAATGGGGCATTTTGAAAATGTGCAATAATTCCTTGTACTGATGAAAATATTGTTGCATAATAACTTTTTCTTCATTTAATCTGCCGAAAAGAAAAACTTTTTTTTGTTTTAATGGCTTAATGCACTGTTTTATTCCATGTAAATTTGTCTTTTTGGCTGTACTTTTCAGACTTGTAGATGATACTTTGATTTGTAAATTTCATGATGGCAGGAGAAAAGTTGCATTGAATCAGTCACTTTGCATTACACTGATGTGCAGTGTTTCCATGCGGTGTATTGGTGCTAGAGAGCCACCAGAGGGTGTTTTTTATCTATAAACCTGATTAATCATAAACGTTGTGAAAGTGTAAACCTTCATATGAATAGTTACGTTTTAAGTGTCAGATCATTTAACTTTTTACTTTTAAATCTCCTCCCATTAAAATTGCTGACATGCCCATTGATGGCATGTACAGTTATACGCGTGGGAGACAGCAATAGTTTTGAGAGATGACGGAGCAGATAAACAGCTCTGCTGACAGCTGCATCCATTCTGCTCAGAACAAACATATCTGATATCTCTTTGTATATGTGCACTGCAGCAGAAACTAATATCCAAATATATCAGCTGCTTTAATGTTACAGTTAGAGTACAGTTTCCATTGGTTAGCTAGTGAAATTATGAGCATGCATCTAACTATTTTCTTTTTTTGTGTTTTGGCTGCAGGGCTCCCGTGAGCAGCTGGCTATTGCTGAGTTTGCTCGCTCTATGCTCGTCATTCCTAAAACTCTGGCAGTGAATGCTGCACAAGACTCCACTGACCTGGTGGCCAAACTCCGAGCCTTCCACAATGAGGCTCAAGTCAACCCTGAACGCAAGAACCTCAAATGGTAAGTGTTACACCCTTGAAAATCATAGAAATATGAGTTCAGACTGATGAAAATATGCAATCGCACATTTTTTTACTGTGAAAGTAATATATGGTGGTGGTTTATATGAATTGTGATTTTGAATGGGGGTTGTTTTATAGTTGAAAAGGTTAGTTCTGATCGTGATCTGGAAGCACTGTGGGTCAAAGACTTTTTTAAGACGTGTTTGTTATGTCTTCCCTAGGATCGGATTGGACCTGGTCAATGGAAAGCCACGAGATAACAAACAGGCGGGTGTGTATGAACCAACGATGGTTAAAACGAAAAGTCTGAAGTTCGCCACCGAGGCAGCGATCACCATCCTTCGAATCGATGACCTTATCAAGCTCTTCCCTGATCAGAAAGAAGGCGGGCCCTCCTACCAGGACGCCATCCAATCAGGCTCGCTGGAAGGATAAAATCCATTTGCATTGAATCTGGAGTCATTTTGTTCAGCTTTGTATTTATGTCTGAATCCAACTGATGGGCTCTTAGTGTAGACCGTGCACTTTGTTTACTTTTTGCTAATATAGTAACATGTTTGATTTTCTCCATTTCAACCATAATAAAGCAGAATCTGTTGATATGTGTTCACTTTTTGGTTTCACCTTTTATTGAGTATAAGATCCTTTTTTTGTACTTGCATAGTATATTGTTCACTCCCACAGTCAAAGGAATATTTTTTTTCTCATGAAAGAGATCATGTTAAGGTTTTTAGCAACACGACACATTCAGTGCTTATAGCAGAAGTAAAAGTCACTACTTGTTCTATATCGGAAACAGGAGGTCTGATTTGCAATGAAAGGGGTTGAGAAAATGTTGACGAAACTTTTATTTTTGGGTTCGATGTTTCTTAGCGAAGTACGATTTTGAATAAGTCCGGCTGTTTTGCTTCATTTTTGTAGTTAATTGAATTTCTGCGAACTTTGCTGGAGATTTGAACATAAACATGCCAACGATCTCAAATTTGGCCTTTTAAACTAATAAAAACTACAGCGTCACTTTCCTTGCAAAAAATTATACAAAAGATGCTTTGTATGTGCAATGTCACATTTTTGGCCCCAAACAGCACCAGTTTCTGAGGACCTGTTGACGCGTTACATGTTATAAACATAATAACACCAGTTTACAGTGACTGGCATCTCCATGTATCCAGTTGCATATCTGGGCATATCATATTTTGCAGATGTAATTCTGACTGCCACATTAAAGTCTTGCTGTGTACCATTTACATTCACCCACTGGTGTCCATAAAACACCAATAACCTTTCTCCTCCACTTTGTTTTTCTTCCCCATTTACCGTCGGGCTCTTGGAGCCGTACATACACTCCAGCTCCACTAGATCCCTTTTGAGCATCACAGAACTGGTACAGTAGATAATTTGATTCCTCTAAGACCGAACAGAAACGGTAGACCACGTTCCCCGACTGATTATCAAAACCAGAGAAGTGAATTCTTCCAGCTGGGATGTCTTCAACTATGCCAAATTCCATGTATCCCATCTTCTGTGGTCTTTTCAGCTCCAGTAAGGCGTAATTATAGTCAGGTGAGACTTAATTTCCCTCTCTGTTCATCCAGCCAGTTGGCACTTGTGTTCGTTTGACACGCGTCCACCGAAACGTTGGATGCCTGGAATCTGTCTCTAGTAATTTGGACTGATCTGAATCAGACTTGCCTCTGATACGGTTCTTTCTCCGGTGTTCCTTGTCTTTTTTATCTGCTTGTCCTTCAGTGGCTACATCTTTTTCCGTATTTTTCACTTGACTATCTTTTATCTTCTGTCCTCTCCTCCTGTTCCCTTGCTGCCGCCCTCTCTTACGTTTGGAGCGAAGCTTCATGATACCCACTCGGAGTCTCCTGCTTCCTTTTAGATAGCCTTGTCCGTCGTGAACACAGTGAGCTGCGGTCAGAACGTGTCTTGGGGACACCAGGATTCCAGAGCAGCCGGTGGAGAGCTTCACAGAGGCAGAAAACGGGTAATTGGTGCTAAAATGTTTATCTGTGATCACAAATCGCCATCTATGCCATACACCTGTCGTTTCCTGCGCTTGAGGTGTCCCGGCTTGCAGACAACAGATGTGTTTTTTAAATCGGTGACCCCATTCAGTTTGATTTTGGTGACTTTCCATTCTCGTAGATTGTTTCGTATGACAGCAATCGTTCCAGCTCCAAAGGCCTAAGGATCTTGCTTAAGGTCGCATCCTATTTTTCACAATATCTTCTCCAAATCATTATGTCCACGGCAAGAAGACGTTTTATTGTGTTCCATTGATTTAACAATGCACCTCATGGTACATGTAACAGTGCAGTTCCTTTAACTATACACTTGTCCTTCAGAGCCTCATGGTGAAGTACAACAACTTTACAGAACAACACATCTTTTCAAGTGTTGTGGATTGACATAACACGTAGTCCAACAGCACTCACATTTTAACTGAAATTGTTACTATGCCTCTGGAGGCGCATTAAAAAAAAAGTTGTTGAACGAACTTAATTGAATTAAGGAAAACTTTTCCACGAAATTGAATCACATTTTTCCAACAAAATCAAATTTGTTTGAAACGATTCATTATAATCTTGTTGTATGAACTAAATGTTTTTAGTTGTCTTGATTAAATTAATTGTGTCTTACCTACACTGAAATAAATATGTTCAACATTTTTTATATTATATATTTGTAACAGTAATTAGACATTACTTAATTTAACTTCAATAAGCAGATATTGAGCCAATAGAACCCACCAAAGGCTACCCTTTTCTGAACAGTGGTAACCACAAGACTCAAACATCTAACAAACCCTTAAAAACTTATAAAATACATAAACATTAAACACTAACAAGTGTTTATTTTTACTGAAAAAATGCATAAAATAACACTTATTTAATAAAATAATCCTCAAAATGCAGTTATACGCAAAGCATGCTGGGAAACAAGTCCTCTGCCCAATTATAAAAAAATTATTTTGACACAACAAAACTTCTTTATGTTGCCCCAACATGAATGGATTCTGTTATATGACTAAACATTAAAATATCATGTTGTAAGCAAGTTAAGTTAATTGACAAGCAGCAAAAATATTTTTTTGAATGTGAAAGCATTCGGGGTTACTGTATAGAAACTATTGTGTTATTGGTATGAGAATGTGTTGTTATGCTGTTTTGTTGCATAAAATCCAAGAGTTACGAGACTGAAATTACAGTCTTGGAGACTAGCCTGAATAATGATAAGCTCAGAAATAGCCTGTGCAAAGATGTAAGAAAAGCTTTTGAATTAGTCTTTAAATAAACTTTTTTAAAAATAAGAAAAGAGAACTGGTGGTGGTATATCACACATAGCCAAACAATGTACACACTCACCTTCAAAGTTCATGAATCCGATCACAGATGATAAAAGTTCACCTTGACTGACACTTTTTACTAGATTGATGACATTTATTCATGTGTCTTGAGCTGAAAGATCTGTGGATGTGTTAGAAAGGATGGGTTGAATAATTAATGACAGAATTTTTATCATTGTGTGAAAGCATTTTACATTAGATATTAAAGCTGCATTTAAGAACATCCAGGCGTGTCTCACACATCCTGACAAATGAAGCGAATGAAGCCCCCTGGTGGCTGACTGCAGTATAGCTCATTAACACCCCAAACGTAAAAAATCCAATTGCACTTCAAATATATTTTGGCCAAAAATAATCTAAATTACATATAAAAATAAATTTTTACTTTCATATCCAGACTGATCTAGAAAAACTCTAACTTTAACATTTAATTCAAAAGAATTCAGTCCTTAGTAATACCATAGTTACAAAAAGGTATTCTAACCTTTTAAGGTGTTCATGGAACTCAGACAATGTTATGGAAAAATCTTATGGAAAAGTCTAATTAAAAGTAACAAGCAGCAAATGTGTTTCACATTTATAAAACATGTTGCTAGAAGTTCTTAAGTTGAAAATGAAAAAAGGCTATAAAATGGGTTCATATTAATCTTGAAATCTCGAAAAAACAAATAATGACATATATTTTTTTAGTAAACATTGAAAAAGCATCCCACAGACTTCAGCACAAGGGTTAATTATGTCATTTGTATAACCCAGCATACCTTTCGGCAGCAATATTCCATTTAATATATTTTTTATTTCACAATCCAAAATTGATCTGAATGTCCGGTGTTAAAGCGGTTCTATGACTGGCAGGAACTTGTATAAAAAAAAAATGTTTTATTGAACTTGTGACATTTAGTGGGCCTAAACGACTTTTATACAGCCTGAAGAGAGAGAATTGAGAATGTCAGGAGAAGTCTTTAAAAAGAGGTTTAAAAGTGCTTTCCCAACAGCATTGCAAACAGACTGTGAAGTGGTAGACTTGCTCATGAGCTCAGCATGCGTGAAACCCGATCGTATTGGCATGGTAGTGTGAATGGCCTCCCTATTAACGCATTACATACACAGGTTTCACAGATGGCTAACAAAACAGTTCACATGGAGACGCATTTAAACGCTCATAAATGCCTTTCATGTCTGTGTGAGTAGCCGCAATGCCATAGATCTGTAATTCTCATAATAAACACTAATTAAATAAAGAGCCACCCTCACTGGGCTACAGCATAAATAGTGATGTTTTGGTCTGTGATAGATTAGGTCTTATGAGCTTTACAAGTTTGCAGGCTGAGTGGATCTGTTCTTGATTCTGGTTTAGACAGCTAGTTTATGAACAGAAGGAAAATGACTCACAAATGAGATTTGTTTATGAATATATCTAAGGTATCTCAGACTTACATCAGTTATAAAGATGACACACCCACATGGGTTGTACATTCACAGCCCCTTTTTTGTAATCCGACTTTTTTTTCAAACAAAACAGAAAATTAACTTAAAAAATTTTTAGAAAACGGTCAGATCTTATTGGGAACTGATTTGCTCAGCAAAAGTTTGAGCAAAGTTTGTAGTGGAGGACTATGGTCTTTTCCTCTGTAAAAACACTTCGACCGTAAAAACTTTACTTTTGTGATTTGAGCCAAATAGGAGGCTTTTGGGAACCCTTTCAATGACTTTCTACAACTAAAATTTTAACTTAGGTAAACACACGCATATAAAACATTTCTAGAAATAATAATAAACAAGATTTGTTCAGACAGTGTAATGGATTTTTATTTACTCTGCCAAGGAATTGACCTAGGAGGCATACTCACATGGCAGTTTCCATAAAATAACAATACGACATAATTCATTTTCAATGATAGTCTGTAATCCCGCGCAAATAGGGCATGTGTAACATTTATCATAATGAACATAACACAGAGAGAAAGATCAACTGATGATACTGTACCCGTCTGTATTTACACAAGTGAGCTGCGTTTTTTGTTTGTTATCTATTGCCACATGTGACATACAATTCTCAGCACCTAAGAACTTTGTACACACTGAAGTTATCAGACTATCAGTCTACTATCAATCACAGAAGCCCTGCAGCTAGCCAAGGCGGAATCTAAATCCTCTGTCCTGGAATCTAAATTACTAGGCCCTGGTAATCTCAAGGTTGGACTACTGCAATGCTCTCCTTGCTGGTTTTCCTGCAAAGGCTTTTAAACCACTCTAGCTGGTTCAGAACGCATCAGCACGCCTCGTCTTCCAACAGCCAAAAAGGGCTAATGTGAAATCCCTTTTCATCACTCTACACTGGCTACCGGTTGAAGCCTGTATCAGACTCAAGACACTTATGCTTGCCTACAGGACTACCACTGGATCTGCACCGGCATACTTTCACACCCTCCTACACCCCATAAAGAACCCTGCGTTCAGAAAACCAGCGGCGTCTTGAATTGCTTTCTCACAAGGGCAGTAAGTCCTGCTCATTCTCCTTCCTGGTGTAAAAATCTTCCTAACTCAGTCGGGTCAACCACATCTGTCACAATATTCAAAAAACTACCTTAAACCCATCTCTTCTGTTTTGACAAAAAAAAAAAAAACTTACTCAACTCAACTTTATCTATATAGCGCTTTTTACAAATTTCATTGTTACAAAGCAGCTGTACTTGAGACACATTGAATACAAGAAAAACAACTAAAGGCATATACCTGTAAAAACAAGAAAAAGGTGAAAACAACAAAAGACAGAGATGCAAATGCTCCACACACACAATATGCATACATACTAGGGATGAGTCACGAATTTCGAATATTCGAATAGTATATTTAATTATAGAATTTTGAATATGTGTGCGATCTTAAAAAACTCGCCGTGTTTTCACGTGTAACACGTCATGTACCCAAAGGGTGGCGCTACCAATAACGACACAACTTAAACCTAAAGGCTGTCAATCAAGAGACAGTACAGGAAAACATTTTCCTACAAGAATTGGTAACAAAGTTACGCACACTGTA
Source organism: Triplophysa dalaica (assembly GCF_015846415.1). Classification (NCBI taxonomy): domain Eukaryota; kingdom Metazoa; phylum Chordata; class Actinopteri; order Cypriniformes; family Nemacheilidae; genus Triplophysa; species Triplophysa dalaica. The sequence continues at coordinate 14,206,064 of NC_079561.1, read as the reverse complement.
GACCCGCGTGACATAACGGAAACGGTAAATTGAGACGATGTCAAAAATGTGTTTTGTGTGGGGGTCCTTTAATAAAATTAATGAGAATAAAGTGCAGTGCAAACTCTGCAATGCAAAGCTGCCTTATCATGGATCAACAACTACGATGCACAATCATTTCAGGGCGAAGCACCCAGCAGGTCCATCCACAGGTCAGCAATCAGTTGCTAGTTTATGGTCAGACCAACCAATTTGGTTGCCAGACGGGCGGAGCAAATAACGGCTCTAACTAGCAAGATCATCGCTAAGGATATGCTTTCGATCCATCCATCCATCCATTTTCTACCGCTTATCCGAACTACCTCGGGTCACGGGGAGCCTGCGCCTATCTCAGAAGTCATCGGGCATCAAGGCAGGATACACCCTGGATGGAGTGCCAACCCATCGCAGGGCACACACACTCACTCACTCATTCACTCACTCACGCACTCACGCACTCACACCGTACAGACAATTTTTCCAGAGATGCCAATCAACCTACTATGCATGTCTTTGGACCAGGGGAGGAAACCGGAGTACCCGGAGGAAACCCCTGAGGCACGGGGAGAACATGCAAACTCCACACACACAAGTCGGAAGCGGGAATCGAACCCCCAACCTTGGAGGTGTGAGGCGAACGTGCTAACCACTAAGCCACCGTGCCCCCCATGCTTTCGATCGGGTTTGTCAAAGGAGAGGGTTTTAGAAATCTTATGGAGTTTGTACAGCCCGAGTTTTCTGTTCGTCGAGAAAAACGATCACTGCCAGACTGGAGAAACTTTTTCATGACAATAGAAATGGAAGCATTTTGAGCTATTAATTCATGAAATCGCTCCGAACTGTTAATAAATGCCGTCATTCGGTTAATATGTTTTAACGCGTGTTAAGTCTGGTCTTAAATCTTTATGGCTTTAATATATTTTCTTTGATCAATCACACTGTTTTTTAGTTGGTATTAATGTGCATGCTTATATTTTACAAGGAAATGTCCTAGCATTATGAGCGGTTGATTCTGATCGACGTACTGTTAATAAGTGCCGTCATTCGGTTGTTAATATATTAATGTCCCAGCATGTTATTTTAATTTATTGCTTGATTTAAGATTGCATATTGCATAATACATAAAGCAGTGTGCCGTCATACGGATTTGAAGCAAATGGTCTCACTCTCTCTCCGCTTTAAGTGTGTGTACTGTAAATGCGTCCATGTGGGGGTGGGGTGCGAATTTCGAATAATTTTAGAATAGTTCTCATCAATCTATTATTTTTGCTTTAAATGCCCATCCCTAATACATACTTACACACATTGACATAGACGCACACACGCAAACACACTCGCAGACACGCACAGTCAAAGCACACATTTTGGATAAAGGAGAGAGAACCACATGTCAAATATTAAACGGACTATAAATTCTTATATGCAATATTATTTATGTTTAACTTCTAAATTCTAAAGCAGCCCCCCCGGCCAGGCAAATAGTGCAAAACAATATGCAAATGGTGGCGAGGAACCCAAAACTCCAATCGAGAAAAAAAATCTCAGGAGAACCCAGGCCCAACCAGGGGATTCCAGTTCCCCTCTGGCAAAAGCTGCTGCCTCTGCACAAGGTCAACAGTGCTTGCACAACAAGGCTAAATAAAATAAAATAAAAAAATTACGAATAAGGTCAATTATAGATTTAAGATTATCATTAACAATCTAATAGCATTTGAAGTGTTGTAGGAAAGACAAAGTTGCCGCGTCCTTTATCCAGTTCTATCATCTCAGCTCTTTTCAGGTCACCGCTTCCCATTCTCAGCTCTGCCATCAGGTCTGGGCATGAACTGCATCCTGCGGTAACCTTGGAACAAAAAGACAAGACTGGCTGGGAGTAGAGTACTGTTCTGCACTCTTTGATGCAACAAGTACATAATTTGTTGTTGGATGTGTTCCTGGTTCCGGTTGATCTAAATAATGCAGCCTAAATCCTTTGAGGATTAATATTATGGAAGAGTAGCGTATGCAAGATTAAAAAGATACGTCTTTAGTCTAAATTTAAACTGACAGAGTGTGTCTGCCTCCCGGACAGTGCAGGGAAGAATATTCAAAAGTTTAGGCGCTAGATAAGAAAAGGATCTACCCCCTGCACTTGATTTTGAAATTCTAGATATAACTGACAGGACGCCTGAGAGCGTAATGCAAGTGGAGGATTGTGATACAATAGAAGTTCATTCAAATACTGCGGCGTTAGACCAAGATCTTAAAGCTCCTGCGATGCTTTATAGGTAACCAGTGCAAGGTTGACAGAACCGGGGTTACATGCTCATACTTTTTTGTACGTGTAAGAACTCGAGCTGCCGCGTTTTGAACCAGTTGCAGTTTTTGTAATAGGCCTGCAGGGCAACCACCTAAAAGTGCATTACAGTAATCTAGTCTTGATGTCATGAATGCATGAATTAATTTCTCTGCATCTGACAGTGACAGCATATGACGTAGTTTAGATATATTCTTAAAATGAGCAAATGCAATTTTACAGGTGTTGGCGACATGGCCCTCAAATGACAGATTACTATCGAATACAACGGCAAGATTCTTAGCTGACGACGAGGATTTTATGGAGCATCCATCAATAGTTAAGCAGTTGGTTGTTACGTATGGCGGTTTTAGTTCCAGTAAGTAACACTTCTGTTTTGTCTGAGTTAAGTAGTAAAAAACTGTTACTCATCCAGTTTTTTAAATCGACTATGCATTCCTTTATTCGATGGAACTGCTGGGTTTCATGAGGCTTCGAGGAAATATAAAGTTGAGTATCATCAGCATAACAGTGAAAGCTAATTCCGTGTCGCTTTATTATATCTCCTAGAGCAGGGTTCCTCAACTCTTACCCTGGAGGTCCGGAGCACTGCAGAGTTTAGCTCCAGCCCTGATCAAACACACCTGAGCAAGCTAATCAAGGTGTTCAGGATCAGTAGAAAATCAAAGGTAGGCGAGTTTGATCAGGGTTGGAGCTAAACTCTGCAGTGCTCCGGACCTCCAGGGTAAGAGTTGAGGAACCCTGTCCTAGAGGTAGCATATATAATGCAAAGAGCAGAGGCCCTAAGACTGAGCCCTGTGGTACACCGTACTGGACTTGCGATTTGCGGGACACATCATTGTTCATTGCTACAAATTGAAAACGGTCAGATAAATAAGACTTAAACCATTTAAATGCTATTCCATTAATGCCAACATACTTTTCGAGTCTGTGTAGGAGTATGCTGTGGTCAATGGTGTCAAATGCAGCACTGAGGTCTAGCAGCACCAATAACGAAATACAGCCACGGTCAGACGCTAAAAGCAGATCATTTGTAACTCTGATCAAAGCAGTCTCTGTACTGTGACATGCTCGAAATCCAGACTGGAATTCTTCCTTAATGTCATTCCTTTGGAGGAAGGAGCATAACTGAGTTGAAACTACTTTTTCAAGAACTTTAGATACAAAAGGTAAATTCGATATAAGCCCGTAATTCCCTAGTTCTCTTGGGTCGAATTTGTTTTTTTTGACAAGGGGCCTTATAACAGCCACCTTAAATGATTTAGGCACATGTCCTAATGTCAGAGATGAGTTAATAATACTAAAAAGAGGATCTATAATTTCCGGGAGCATTTGGAGGTATAGGGTCTAGCACGCATCTTGTTGATTTGGATGATCTAATGATTTTAGAGAGTTCATCATGATCTACTGTAGAAAATAATTGCAATTTCTCCTTAGGGGTGCAGTAGTTAGTTTGTTCAGCGGGTTTCATTTCTGACAACTTATTTTTTGTTCATTTAGCCACGGTATTAAATAAAAACCTAGGGGTTGTGATGGTTTTCTTCTATTAGTGTTGAAAAGTAGGCGGATCTAGACGTTTTTATGGCATTCCTGTATTTTCGAGTACTATCCTTCCATGCTATACGAAATACCTCAAAATTAGTTTTACTTAAAGTTCCGCTCAATTTTACGGGACGCTTTCTTTATAGCCTGAGTGTGTTCATTTTACCAAGGTGTTGGGCTGCCATTTTTTATCTTTTTTTTAAACACAGAGGAGCAACTGTGTCTAATGTTTCCGAGAAGGTACAGTTAAAATTTTCAATAGTAATGTCAAGATCATCATCGTTTTTACTCATGCTAGATATTTGAGACAATTCAGGCAGATTGTCGAGAAACGCATCTTTGGTAGTTGAAGTAATCGTTCTACCATATTTGTAACAAGGAGTTTGATTTGCAGCCGTAGGCCAGTGAAGCAAACATAATATCAGATAATGATCCAAAATGTCTTCACTTTGGTGAACGATTTTAACATCGTCCATATTTATACCATAAGATAGTATTAAATCTAAAGTATGATTATGAAGGTGAGTGGGTCCTGACACATGTTGAATAACGCCCATGGAGTTAAGAGTGTCTTTGAAAGCCATTCCCAAGGCATCTGTATCATTATCTACATGGATGTTATAGTCTGCGGCCAGTACTAGTTCTGATAAGAACCCACCAAATTCTTTATTCTCTATTTTATGTTGTTTGTGAGAATGGATTATTACATGTTGTATATTTTGTGTATTTTGTAACGTGAGACGGCAAGCAGACAGTTGGTTAAGCTATTCTGTCTCCTTCCTGACCTGGGCCCCAGGTAGTCAGCCTTTAGCATTATTAAGACTGTGTGCCAAATTTCTAGAGAGGAGGGAAACCCCATCCCAGGAGGGATGGAGACCATCTCATTTCAACAGGTCAGGTCTGCCCTCAAAACTCTTCCAGTTATTTATAAAATCTATATTATTCTGCAGGCACCACTTAGACAACCAGCCATTTAGTGATGATAATCTGCTATAAATCTCATCACCACTGTAAGCATTGAGGGGGCCAGAGAAAACTACCGTGTCTGACATCGTGCTTGCGAGCTCACACACCTCTTTAATAATATCTTTAGTGATCTCTGATTGATGGAGTCTAACATTATTTGTGCCGACGTGAATAACAATCTTACCGAATTTACGATTAGCCTTAGCCAGCACATTTAAATTTGACTTGATGTCAGGCGCTCTTGGCTCCCGGTAAACATTTGACTATGGTGGCTGGTGCCTCTATGTTAACGTTCCGGACAGTAGAATCACCGATCACCAGGGCACTTTCAGCAGGTTTCTCAGTCGGTACGTCACTGAGCGGGGCAAACCTGTTCGAGACTTTAATCGGAATGGTTGATTGATGTTTTGTCTTGCGACTATGCCTTCTCACGGTCACAAAGTTTCCCAGCTGCAGGGGATTTTCAACCAGAACCGAGCTGTTTGCGCTAACATTGCTCGCATCCAAAGTATTTTCTGTGGTCCTTACACTCTTTCTATCCTCAAATAAAGATTGGATGCGAGACTCTAATTATAAGATCTTCTCCGTCAGCCTAACTACTTCCCTGCATTTATTGCATCTAAAAGGTGGAATGAGTTGGAGCTAACAACAATATGAATAGAAGCCATGACTCACCGGGTATGAAGTGCAATCCTAATTTACCAAGGTTGCTTGATGAGTCTTCGTATAAACGCTTAAAAAGAGAAACAGTTAGCACAAAAAGTTAAAAAATAATTCGGCAACGACAGTGATAGGTAACGATAGTATAATACACTAACATTAAGACCAAGAAAAAATGTGAGGTGAAACAAGTGTCAGAAGATACAAACTAGCCGCCGGCAGCGATGCAATCAGAAACCGGAAATGTACAAACTGATTAATTGATTAAATGATTAAGATTTGGCGCAAAATATTAATTACATTAAAGGCTCAGAAAACCAACCTATCAATGTTGAAATGTTGTTATCCTCGTCTGTGTTATTATGTGTTAGGCGATTTTTTATCAATGCATTAAATCTTGTATCGCTATGGATGATGATTACTCAGTTTATGAGTGCAGTTACTGTACCTGTCGTTATATCTAGCCGCGTCTAGTGGCTGTATTGTGAACTACACAACCATGTCTTCATAAGCAGACAGCAAAATCACAAGTGTTGAAATTTTTTTTCTAAATGAAGAAACAGTCATTCATATTTATTTATAGAGCACATTTAAAAACAACAGCTGTTGGCCAAAGTGCTGTACAAAATGTATGCATATAACAAAATGCAAAAAGTAAACATAGAACACAGCGACAAAAGTAAGCACAATGGGATAACTGTAATACACTACAGTTATGCCACTGTGCTTACTTATGACCATATGCAACCGTAAATAAATAAGTTTTAAGAAGAGACTTAAAAACACTGTAGGCTGTAGACTATAAATAAATTACTTTCTTATCTTTCCTTGTGGTTCTTGAAATGTTGGATGAAATTGACGCTGTGGTTGTCGTTTCAGACATTCTTGCGTTGCATACTCTGCATCTGGCAAATCTTTTTTTTATTGGCAAGGTCCAATAAAGTTCTAAGTCCTTATAGCCTAACTCGGAGCTCGACTGTTGTCTGCCATGTTTGCCGCAGTTTGAGTTGTGCAGCGTTAAAGACACAGGCGCTAATTAGTGCTGCTGAGTCACAATAATTATTTCTAAAACGAATTGTATTAATTTATTTTACTTTAAGACATTGTCGAGTCTCAAGTCACTTGCACTTTAAGTCAAGTCAAGTCATTTTCTTACATCAATCAAGCATGTCCCAAGCCCTTAAAATTGTGACTCGAGTCCATGTGACTCGAGTCCCCCACCTCTGAAAATTACATTAATTAATGTCCTGTTACAATGAACATGTAACATATTTCTAAGGAAAACAGGATATTTTGTAGAAAATGTAGGATGAGAGTTTCCACCTGGGATGGATTATAAAATTGGCTGTACATCCCAGGTATGAGACGGGTTAAAAGACATCATAGATGGCTTGTTAATGAGTTTTGATCATATTGACGTTTTCACAGGTGGTATCTCTTTGATAATATAAAGCATCCACCTCCAAATAAAGATATTTTGTTTAATAAGGATGTGTTGTTATTCTTCTCACCACCTAACCAATGAAATAAACATCACTTGATGTACACATTTGAAAAAGCAAACTCTCAGTTAAAGCTATATACTACAGCAGAACATATAGTGATTTACCTCTGGGACAAGTTTCACACTTTTTTTAACGAATATGTAAGGTCGCTGAAACACAATGGAGGTCAAGAATTAACGTTTGGGGCACATAACAGTTGGTTATGTTGTTGCCAGCGAAGTGGATATGTATGAACATGCATGAAATTTAACAATGGTGTACTCAATTGTTTTGTTTAAATATTAGTTAATGTTTAAATATGTGAATTTAATTCATGCTGGTTTATTATTTATTGTAACCATACCTAACGTTTTACAAATGATTATAAGAAGACCAAACAATAAACAAGGTAACTGTATACACATTATTTAAATGAAACGTGTATTTGTCAAAAATGTCATTAAAACGCATGTTTGACTGCTGAGCACTTCAGTTACACACCCATTGACCTGCACTTGTTTGTTCAGCAGCTGGTAAATCTTCATCAACGGGAATATGGGTATTGTCCCATATACATGAGTTTGTATTCCTGGCAGTACTGAATGATGGGAAAGGAGAGTAAGCTGCTTTAGAGGTTTTGTTATGTTCTTTATAAATTCGTGAAACCACCCGGGAGTTCAAGTGATTGTCAAAAGGTATAGTGATGGATGGAGCTTTCGCTGATGAGATTAAACAACGTGCTTCGTAATAACTTTGGCGGCTCATCATTGTGAGAAATGGACCAGAGCAAACTGTTACAGCTAACATTATCCGCGATCGGAGAGGCGAAATAACAAAATGGTAACATGTCAGAGATGGGAAAACTGCATTTATTTGCCTTTACCCTCGACGACAGCCAGTGTTGGGTAAGTTACTCTGAAAAAGTAATTAATTACTAGTTACTCATTACATATTCAATAGTGTAATTAGATTATTGTCCAAATTACTCTGTCCAAAAAGTATTTAGTTACTCAATACTAATTACTTTCTATATCCTACATCAACCTTGATTAGTTAAGTGATTCAAGGATAGACATGAAACAGCTTATTAAATTCATTCAAATAAATAATATTATTAACTGACCAAAGTATTACAAATGTGAGCACAGATTTTAAAGACTTTGAATTTTGATGTCAATTAGACTATTGCACATGCATATATTTCACAAAGTATTTAGTTTAAGTACATCAAAAGTAACTGTAATTAAATTACACAAAACATATGAGTAATCCCTTACTTTACTTTTTCAAGGGAAAAGTAATTAAAATACAGTAACTAATTACTTAGTAACTAGTTACACCCAACACTGACGACAGCCCTCCGCTGTGTGTGAATGAGTAAACTGTGTGCATAGGGCTACCACATAAAGCCTCGACTAAGTGACATGATATGGAAAATAACAACAACAAGAATGAACGAAATTTGCAAATAATAATCAATAAATAAAAACGTGTTTCATTTTGTTAGCATTTCTGCTGTGTTGGACTATGATGTCGCCACTACGTCAAAATATTTCTCAAACGGCTGTCCTCCCCCCGCTGAAGACTCGACGCCCCTCCAGTAGATCTGTTCTGGATCCGACTCTGTAAAGTAGGCCTAAAATGTAACATTAATTTTACATTTTCAACTTGATTCTCATCTCCAAGAATATTATGTTAACTCCATAATAAAAATATCTGTAAAATGTTTAGTCTGGAATGATTCCAGATGATTTTTAATGTTAAAATTAAAATCTTTATAAAAGAACAGGTAGATTCCCTGATCAGAACCTGTGCTTCCTGATTAACATTACCAGACCCAACAGTTTTGTGGCCATCTGATATTCTTAAAGAGTTTTAATAACATTAAAAATAAATATCCACAAATGAAAACAATAAAAATAAAAATATATTTATGTAAAAAAAACTTGAATCGTATGGAACCGATGTACATGATTAAATTGATTAATTTAATTCAAACCTTGTTTTCAATGTAATATGTACTCAGAGTATTTACAGGTGCTTTCAAGATGAAGTACAAGTCGTTTTTTCCCATATTTTGGCAATTACCGAACTAGTGATTGGATTGGCCATAATTTATAGCTTTGCCTCTGATACAAAATTTACATCCAGAAGTTTGTAAATGTACAGTGTTAGAAAATAAGTGACAAATGCAGAATGCACTCCAACAAATACCGAACTTAAGAAACAAAATGATCTTCATACAATAAAATAATATAAATCCATTACCCAAATGAGAGAACAATAACAAAGAAAACAAATCCAAACATATACAATAATAAAATTAAAACTACATTAGGTAAAAGTAAGTAGAAACTTTAACAATATGTGAATGAATGAGAAAATGAACTTAAAAAAAAGACATTTCAGCGACACCCTTTTACAAACAAATGCACATTTTGCATGCACATAATAAAGAGTCAATGAAAATGTGTTATTTCCTCATATATAAAATAAATAACTTACAGGTCGTAGTCACATCTTTTAACTACTTAAATACTTGAAAAACTTATTTTACTTTTATGTATGATCATTCAACAGTCACCAGTAGCAAGTCAAATATTGTGCACAGATGCACATGCTTTCAGTTTGCCTCGGTCTCCTCCCCAAAGTAACCATATATGGATCTTAAAACCGCAATTTTTATGATCTCATTGCATATATGATCCGTAAATCCTCACACAGACCCTGAAAATACATTTTCTCTGTACATTGGCAATGTTCTTGGGCCTTTATAAAACTTCCCATAGATTTAATCTTAATTATGTGCACACGCACTCAACAAACCCACATGTCTAATGAGTAATAGTACTTTTTATAATGCTTTTTATCCACCCTGTTTTAACGTAGGCCTAATGGTGTCTAAAATGGACATGATTAGAGTACTTTCCATTCATGTTCTGAGCATGGATGGTAATCCATGAACATGATTTGTGAGTCTCATAAGAGTTCCATCTGTAGCAGAAGTAAAGACTACATCTCCCATCATTCCACTAAACGGTCATCACAGTGTTATTAACCTACGCCCCTGTTATTTGTTATTGTTTTGCGACCTATGGTGATAAATGCAGCACAGAGAAACGGAGGAATCAGTATAAATCCTGAATCCAGCAAACAGTGGTTCTGTGAATGTGGAGTGAAATGTGTGCAAGTGTGTGAGTTTGTCAGAGATGCTGTAGAAGGACAAAGTACCAGCGGGACAGTCCAGATAAACTCCTACCCTGTTGTACAGGGTTGAAGCAGCATCTATATCAGTGCTGTTTTTATTGTGCCAAACAGTGAAGGTGTCATCAGTGCAGTCAATGCTCCAGGAGTTTTCATTAAATCCAAACCTACAGTCATCACCTCCTCCTTTCCTGTTGATTCCTTTATGTGTCACAGATATAACAGCTCCTTTCCACCCGCTCCATTCAGCCTCCCAGTAACAGCGAGCAGACAGACTCTCTCTACACACAACCTGAGGCCAGTAATCAAATCTCTCTGGATGATCAGAATATGACTCCTGCTCCTTTTTCAAACGTGTGACCATTCTGTTCTCCTCAGACAGACATAGATGAGTGTTTACTGTGTTTGGATCCAGTGTGAGATCACAGGCATCTGTGCACAAAACAGAGATAGTGGCACAAAAATTATATTGTGTTTGTTTGAATGTGGGTTTATCAACTTAATTATAATGTGATAACAATGTGTACACAAAATTTAGCAAGATTGACAGATTCTTGCTAACTTTAACTCTGAGGATGTCTTCTTTTTTAAAAACACTGTCAAAATAAAGTAAACAAACTAAAGTCTGGGAACAATGGCAGATCACTCAAGAGACAATATGACTGACAGATAAAGCAACCAATAGTGTTTCATTTTGGGACACTTCATTATCAGGGGCATGGAAACGTCCCCACAGTAACAGACCGGTGTGCATTTATGAACGTCTCTAAAGTTGATAACTTTTATGACCTGAATCTACCATATACCTTTCCAAATTCAGTGTTTAGTAGATTATTATGAATTCTTATTTTTAACTGATGTAAACATAACAATATTCTTCTTCGATCACACAACGTTGTGTTATTTCCTGGATATCATGCAGAAATGTTGCCTCCTAGCACGGAATTTAATAATCCCACATTCTATGCGTTTCGCCTTCCAAAGCCACGCCTCCACCAAACGCATGAATGTATTTCCTAAATCCACATAATGAAATTCAAACTAAATCCATTAAATTCTTCTCGAAGCATCTACATACCTGTCCAAAAGAAAGACAGCAACCATGATATCTTCTTTCAGACCCTTTGCCTGCCAGAGCTGTCTCCATTGTGTAAAAGCTGAACCGTTGTAAACTCAAGTTTTTCCTCGTTCATGATCCAGACGTTTTTTCGTCACTGCTTTTTCAAAAACTAACTTTCTATTTGTAGATTTGTCTGTTCCGCAGGAAGTTTGATTTTTGCTGATTGTCCGGCATTTTTCCTACATTGACACAGCCGATGTGAGCACGCTGCAGCGCTGATGACGTATGATGTCTGCATGAACAGCGTGCGCAGTGGTATGCAAAATACGTTGGCCAGACACAGCGTTCGGCCAGAACGTTTTGATTGGGCAAAGTTTTTTTGGTTCTACTCCGTTCAAAGACGAAATATAATTATAAAATAATTATTTGACCACGTTACTTCTTGATTGCTATCAGGATGTAAAGAGATTTCCAACCAACATGACTGAAAAAATTCTGGACAGGACCACCCACCATGCTTTTAAGTGTGCCGTATGCATCAGATGTGTGTGTGCACTTACACTTGTGTAGTCCGGCTCTAATCCTGACCTCTCCAACATGATCCACACTACAAAAACAAATTTACATTCTGTTTATACTGAATTAAGGACCAACAAATAATATTTGAAGTATTAAAAGGATATGGTGCTTGTGAAACTCCTTAAAACGTTTTTTTTAAGTTGAAGTTGTTGAAGAACAATAAAGTATTTAAATAAAAATGGATTAAGACCAGTTTTCCTCCAAAAGTGTAATCAAAGAGAATCTCAATGTAGTGTAGTAGGCGGTGCGAGACCGTGGTTCGAGACCGGTGAGTAATTGTTAATGAGCGCCAGCTGTGAGCACACCGGTCTCGAACACGTAGGGGATCGGGAGCATATAATAGAATGAGCGACCGGACCGTCGAAGAGAGAGGACCGGGCCCGAACATGTTTGTTTTTGTATTTGTTTTGTTCGCCGGCGGTCGGCCGTGAGGGGCCGCCGGCTGTTATTACTTTATTAAATGTTTAAATGTCTTCCGGTTCCCGTCTCCTTCCTTCCTTTTATGGAGATTTGTTACACTCAATATTTTTCAAAAAAGCGCAAATGGGAATGGGTGTTTTATTGACAAAGCGCATATTAAAACACAAGCGCAATCTAAGAACAGTGCAAATTAGCACAGGGTTTTAAGACATGCTTTTTTGGGGCATTAAACAATGCCGCAAAAATACCAGTACAATGACAAATGCAAAACTAAATTTAATAAATCCCCTCTACGTGTCTTTAATAAATCCCAAAAGTAGTTTTGCGCTGATTGTTAGTAATCTGTCGTGTTTTTCATGAATGCTAATGAAGTAATCGGATTGACATGTGTTAAATGTTACAGATTTCAAATCGGATATATGATCTAATGACATGCACGCATACACAAATATACATGCTGTTTCAAAATGAGAATTTTAGGCATCCTTATACCACTGCTTGTTTATTTTGCTTTGTTAATGACATCAAAAACTGGATGGCCAACAACTTTCTTATGCGACACTCTTACAAGACAGAGGTGTTCATTATTACACCAAATGCCAATAAACATAAAACGGTAGAGTGCAAGATTTCCTTTGATGGGTTTTCTTTTGTGTCGTCATCCACAGTTAATAACCTGGGTGTTTTGCTAGACAGCAGATATCGTTTGATATCTTCCATTTTAGAAACATCTCTAAACTGCGGCGAATGCTTTCTGCTTTAGACGCGGTGAAACTTATTCAGGCATTTATGACCTCACAAATAGATTATTGTAATGCATTGTTGGGTGGATCTCCTGCAACGCTTCTGAAAAAACTCCAACTGGTTCAAAATGCATCTGCCAGAGTACTTACTATAAAAGTAATTTGACCAAATAAGCCAAATTCTGTAATTAATGCACTGGGTGTCTATAAAGTTCCGAATAGACTTCAAAATCCTGCTAATAACTTAAGCATTGAATGGTCTAGCGGCTCAGTATCTCTGTGAAGAGTATCTATTGTGAGATAACAATCCATTGCGTACACTTGGGTCGCAAAACCAAATATTTTCGCAAAATCAAAATATTCTAAAGGTGGTCGATCCTTTTCATTATTAGCTTCTAAACTTTGGAATAGCCTACCCAGGTTCGAGATTCAGACACACTCAATCAGTTTAAAACTAGACTAAAATCTCATCTCTTTAATATAGCTTTAACCTAACTCAATGAAAATGTAACAGGACTAGGTGATTGACAGTTGCATTAGCCTATCAGCAAGTAGTATCGTCTATTTAAAGCCTGATTGGTTGTTACCTCGGATGCGTCACGTCCGATTTCACCGTTTCTTTGCTTGTGTTGACGGAGCTTGTAGGTAAGCGTGCTGTGTGGTTTGAATGGTTGATAACTGGTTGAATGGTTTGATATCAGCTGATCAACCATCGAGTAGTGTGACTCTATTTATATGTGGTCATCTACTGAATTCAAGTTCTACTGAATTCAAGTCCCATAAAGGTAAAAAATCTCTCTCGCGCACCTTCTCCGGATCTGTTCCACCTATGTGGAATGATCTGCCCACTGCTACAAGATCTGCAGATTCTGTAGCCATCTTTAAGAAACGCCTGAAAACACATCTCTTCCGCCAACATCTGACTGATCTGTTCTGACTCTTTTCTTCTCTACTCTAAAAAAAAAAAAAAAATGTATGAATGAATGGTTCCGTATACTGTGTTAGGCTATATGAGACTAGTCTTCTTTTTGATTGCACTTATGCTTTTGTTGTACTTATGCTGTCCTAATTGCTTGCATTGCCTACCCCACCTGTAAGTCGCTTTGGATAAAAGTGTCTGCTAAATGACTAAATGTAAATGTAAATGTAAGTTGTTTTGTAGTAATCTCAGGTGACCAATTATTTGATTCTTTTGTTTTCTGCCTATATTTGTTTGTTATTGACATTCATTGCTGTCAGGACTAGTTTCATTATTGATGTCTACATTATCATTTTTATAGTTTCTTATCTGTTTATTGCAGGAGCTGGGATCCCACGGTTAGATTGCCCTTCCTCCTTGTGGTGGTGGTTCTTTATCATGTGTGGTGTACACTGTGAGTGCTTGATAGTGTGATTAGACTGCACAGGTGTGCGTGGATGTGTGCCTTGTAAAACCAAACTCCACATTTATTACGGCTCCAAATTAAATCCTACTTTTGGGAGCCTCAGCCCTGCTGGTGTTATTTAGTTTTTGTTTTCTTTCGTTTTGTTGAAGTGGGGTTTCAGTGTCTCTTTTGTTTTAAATCATTTTTGTATATTACACACCTCTTGTATAATTCTATGAGGGAACTGAACATGTGTGCTTTAAGTGTTTGAGTATTACTCCTAGGGTGGCGTAGTCGGACTTTCTTATTAGACAACTTGGGCTTGTCTCAAATCGCAGCGCCACAATAACACTGATAACTAAGTAGTCTATGCCGCAATATAGTTAGCTTGTCAGAATCGAACACAAACACATCCATCATAATGTGAGACTTTCTTACACTTTCTGTTAGGGGAATCTACGCTAATGTCAGTATTTAGATTTTCTTGTCCCGTCCTCGGGTTCCCGAGGACACGACAGGTCATCAGTCCAAGCTCCGGTTCTGGCTGGATGCTCTCTCCAGTTCACCCAAATGCCAGTGATGAAGGGAAGTCCACCCAATGGCAACTTTAACCACAACCTATGATCCCGAGGGCACCAAAAGTCGTCAGTCCAAGCTCAGGTTCTGGCCTGATGCTTTTCCCAGTCCAGTCAGACGCACGTTATGATGGGCAAATCGCCTGAGGACAACTATAGCCACAACCTAGGTATAGTCATCCAAAACCAGAATAAAATTGGACAGACCATAATCTATATATTTTTCTATCCTCACTATTTCTTTCCTCTACTAACTTACCAGCCCGGCAAACTATTTTCCATGAATCTGTTCACAGTATTTCTCTCTTTAGTTGCAGCAGTGCTATTTAATATGCCAGAGGAGGACTGGCTCTCCTGGTTGAGCCTGGCCTCTCCCAAGTTATTTTTCTCCACTCTTATACACATACATCTATAGTGGAGTTTTGGTTCCTTGACTCTGTTACTCACTGGGAGACAGCTTAATTAGTTTAATTCATTAATATAACGAACTTGCGTTGAACAACACGCATGCACGTTAACATATTTTAACAAATATATTCTTTCCGCACGTTTTGGTATTAATGCAAATTGTTTGGGTGTACTGTAATTTTAGGCTCCAGTCCTGATTACAATATTTAAAATAATAAAAAACCTAAATTAAATATACTTCGATTTAATAATTTATAGTTTCTGACAATCCACTGACAGTGTACATCGCACAGAGAAAACTTTCAATAATAGAATGTATCTTAATACCATATGCTCTCTTAAATTTTTCCCCTAGTATTATTTTTATTATATTTTTCGTTTTTATGTCTGTAAAGCTGCTTCGCAACAATAAAATTGTAAAAATCGCTACATAAATAAAAATGATTTGAATCGAATTGATACAATCAGAATACGGTGGTCGATGGAAATGCAGTAAATGACACAATTCCATATTAACAGAATTTATCTTTATATTACGTTTTAATGCCACGTATACCTGATACAATCTAGTTTGCATTGTTTGTCATCCAGCAGATCAGAGAGAAGCTTCATTCCTGAATCTCCTGGGTGATTGTAGCTGAGATCCAGTTCTCTCAGATGTGAGGGGTTTGATCTCAGAGCTGAGACCAGAGCAGTACATCCTTCTTCTGTAACCATACAGCCAGATAACCTGAAGAGACACAGCCCAACATGCAAGGATAAACTGGGGTCTTCTGAAGCAGCTAGGTGGTCAAGACGAGAACATATTTGAGTAAATATGGGTTCCTAAATACCTCAATATCTCCAGGTGACAGTTTGGACTCTTCAGTCCAGCAGAGAGCAGTTTTACTCCTAAATCTAGCAGGTCATTGTTACTCAGGTCCAGCTGTCTTAGTGAGGAGTCTGGTGATTCTAGAGCGGATGCCAAGCCCTTGCATGATTGCTCGGTGAGATTACAGTAGGTCAATCTAAACAGAACAACAAAAATCTAAAACGATAACACAGCTGTAGAAAAAGAAGAACCTGGTAAAAGCAACGTTTAGCATATGAGCCACTGTGTTTCAACCACAGCAAATTGCTCCAGATAATTTGCTCGAAATAATGGAGTGATCCTTTAAAACTCGTATTAACAAGCTGCAATGATACTCTTCTCATTAAAGTTTGACATTTTCTCGGCTATAATTGTTAGACCAGGGGTCTTCAACTACTTTTAGGGAAAGATTCCAAAAGTATAAATCGGATGCAGGCGGTTTTTTGAGCATATCCTCATTTCTTCTATTATTTTGTATTTCTTGAATTAACTGCATTTTGTGTCCTTTTATGCTCTTTTTTGCTGTTACTTATAGGTCATATATTAAAACATGCACACAAATTCTCAATCCAGTATCTTTTACCTTTTCATGATATTTAATTAAGGGATATTGTCTTTTTATTCGTAGCCCATGTTATTTTCCTGAATGTACCCAAGATGATGTTAATTTACTTACCCTAATTCAATCCAAGATGTGGGTGGCATTGTTTTTTCAAAAACACAACACAACAGTTATTTCAACAGAAAAGTTGTTGAAGTGCATTATGGGTATCGCCGTCATTTCTAAGATATCAACGCCGAGATGTTCTGTCTTCTTCATTCAATTTTGCTTCGTTTCAAGAGATAAAATGGTACATTCTTGTTGTGTAATATGTGGTAATACTTGGACATACGATAGAAATAGCTGAAAGCTTCCGCACTAGGAACGATTTTTTAGTTTTCCCCTTGTAATAATATGTAATCACATTCTGTTATGCATTTTAGCAGTGTTGCTTAAGTATGTTCAATCGAGTATGTAAAAAGTAATTTTCATAAATGTGTTTTTGTTTTTTATCAGTATTACTTGTCAGCCAAATTAATTTAAACAGGGTAAGTTTTATTGGTAACGATGGAGACTCGCATGATGTATATTGCTTACATTTGTGTGTAAATCAATGGTGGACAAAACAGTATATATAATTAAGTATAAGTAAATGTACATTTTTATGCCATAAAGAAGATAGAAATTTCAAAAAATGAGGTTGGAGGCTGCATTGGCACTCGACTATTTAGTATGGATCTGTGTTGTTGACTAATTATATAAATTACGGTTCCTGACATCTTAAGGGAGATTATTTTGTTACCGTGCGTACTTGGTTTGCTTCTGTTTCTCCAATAGGATGTTTAATCGGTCTTTACTGTACCGCTTCCACTTCATATACATTCAGTTAACTGCTCAATGCCGCGATACCTCCAAAATGGCGCCTCAATCACGTCAATCACAATAAACCCACGTGACTGACAAAGACCGATTAAATGTAGCAGTGTTTTAGACTTTCAAAGATGTGGTGTCTCAGGACGTGTATTTCTTAAAGCACACCGCTCTTCTTAAAGTCTTTCCAGTTATGTTAATTTACTCAAGTTAAGGCGGGCCAGATCAAGATGATTGGTGGGCCGCCAGTTCACTAGCCCTGCTTAAGACATTCTGTTTGTGTAAGCGCTGATGTGTTTGTCTGCTGCTGCTCTTCAGTCTTTGAGTAATTATATTTATTGTATTTTATTTCAGCCCACCTGACAGCGGATGTATACTTTGCTGCACTAGAGATGGTGAAGCCCTGGTTTTCTCATAAGGATCATGCAAAATTAGATTCATAATATTGACTGAATTCAGTTATGCACTTACATGATCATCAACCAATTGTTCCTATTTTATTTTAATTTGAAAAATTCTATCAGGTATTTGTTATTTAATGTAGATTAAGTGTTCTGGTTGCAAACTAGATGTCTCCAGTGGATTGCTTCTAATCTAAAAGGACTTTTTGTAATTTAGGAAAATCATCCTCTTCATCAGCTCCTTTACTATGCGGGATACCTCAGGGGTCAATTCTAGGACCATTATAACTTTTCCTGCATATGCTTTACTGGACACTATCTTTGAATGATATGGAATCCCTTATTGTTATTCAAAAACACATTTTATTTCAGTGTGCTTGGACAAAAAAATATTTGGGACAAGAACATTGAACTGGGAATGCCCAAAATTGCTTTATTTAGGCATTGACTACAACGCTCTCTTACAGTTAAAGGAGAGCACAACTCCTTCTTCAGGAATAGTTCATTACTCACCCTCGTGTCTTAGTGGTATATGACATGCTTTTTCCTCAGATGGACAAAATTTGAGAAATTTAGAAAAAAGGTCTTAGCTTTGCAAATGCATTGAACAGTGCCCTTGTTTTGAATCTCCATAAAAGTGAATGTATCCATCATGAAAGTCATCCACAGGACTCCAGGGTGTTAATAAATACTTTTTGAAGTGAAACAATAAATTTGTAAGTAAAAACTTGACTTAATATTTTGAGTTGCTTCAGATTTTGGACGTATAAAAATTCATAGGCATTCTTAGAACAATTCAAAGAGATTCAAAGGTGAAATGTGTGAAGGTGGACTACCGTTATTACAAGCATACATTTCTCATCTATAAATGTAACCTTGTCTGGTAGATCCCTATGTCCTGGTGGAATTTGCGACCCATCACACATTTTAAATAGAGTCCAGTTTTTCCCAATCCTAGTCCTCGGGGCACCCCTCCCAGAATAATTTAGTTTTGTCCCTATATGAACCTGATTTAATTTATCACCTTGTTAGTGTGTTAATTAGGGAGATATTTCTAACATTCTGGGGGAGGCTGATGTGTTGAATCCAGGGATAAAACATTCTGGGAGGGGAGACCCAAGGATTAGGATTGGGAAAAACAGATGTTATGTTGTCAATGGTAGCGTTTTCATTTATGTGTGGTGTAAGCCACAAATACTTTTTTGTTAGTTTAAAAGTATACCTTAGTGCTTCTAGTTGACAGTGTGGACTTTCCAGTCCAGCAAAAAGCAGCATACTTCCTAAATCCTCCAGGTCATTGTTACTCAAATCCAGCTCTCTCAGGGGGGACTTTGGTAATTGCAGAACAGAGGCCACACTTTCAAATCTTTGAAGAGTGAGATCACAGCCTGCAAGTCTGTAAAAGATGAAAACATAAAATAAGATGATTTATGTGTTTGTTACTTAATTAAATCAATTAAATATATTCATGAGTAACTGTACTAATTGCATTTTTTTTATTTTAATTGTATTTTAATTTGTGTTTGCAATAATGTTTTCATAGTTTTGGACACCTTATGAAAGTGCAAATTTTGTATAATTTTCATTTCAATACACACAAATATTCAATTTCAGATTGAATAAAAAGGAAAATCCATTTACAGTTGCATTTCCCATGGCTATGAAACAGGTCTAAAGAAATAGCACCAGTAATGACATTGTTTGCTTTTTATTTCCACTGCGTGACATGGAGCGTGCTAAATTAAAATGGAAATGTATTGAAATATATTAATACTCACAGAGCTTTCCTGCAGTTTATTATAGCTGGTATCAGTCTCCATTTGCCTTCCTGTGTTGTGTTGTATTTGTTGAGGTCCAGCTCATCCAGCACCTCCTCTGACATCTGAAGCATGTAGGCTATTGCTGAGCAGTGGGAAGCAGAGAGCTTATTTTTTGAATGTTTGTCTGATATCAGAAACTCCTCAATCTCTCTGTAGATGGACTGGTCGTTCATTTCAAGCAGACAGAGAAACAAGTTGATGGATCGGTCAGCTGTTAAACATTCGTTAGCTATAATTTGGCTCTTAATGTACTGTGCAGTGTTCCTGATGGTCTCTGAGGTGTTCACGGAGTGTGTCAGTAAATCCTGTAAGAGTCTCTGATTTGACCCCAGTGAGATGCCCAGCAAGAATCGTAGGAAAAGATCCAGATGTCCATTTTCACACTCAAGGGTTTTATTAATTACTGCTTCTATTATTTCAGAGAGAGAGATTTTCTTATGTCTATACCACTCTTCATGCAAAAACACATAGAAAGCAGCCAGAAACTCCTGAAAGCTGAGATGAATGAAGCAGTAGATTTTCCTCTGAAAAATGACAGATTCCCCCTTAAAGATCTCAGTGCAGATGCCAGAATACAGTGAAGCTTCAGCAATATCTATGCCACACTCTCTCAGATCCTCCTCATAGAACACCACATTGCCCTTCATCAGCTGTTTGGAGGCCAGTTCAGCCAGTTTCACAATCACTACTCTGTTGGACTGCAGGAGTTTCCCTGGATCTTTCTCTGGATCATATTTCTGATTCTTCATATTGATCTGAAACAGTAGGAAGTGGATGTACATTTCAGTCAAGGTTTTCGGGATCTCTGCGGTGTGGTCTTGATTCAGGATGTTCTGAAGCACAGTAGATGAGATCCAACAGAAGACCGGTATGTGACACATGATGTGGAGGCTTTTCACTCTTTTAATGTGTGAGATGATTCTGTCGGCTTGATGCTCGTCACTGATTCTCTTCCTGAAATATTCCTCCTTCTGAGCGTCATTGAATCCTTGGATTTCTGTCACACGTGTGATGTATTTAGAAGGAATCTGATTGGCTGCTGCAGGTCTGGAGGTGATCCAGATGTTAGCAGAGGGAAGCAGATCTCCTCTGATCAGGTTTGATATTATCACCCCTACTGATGAAGACTTTTCCATGTCAGAAACAATTTCACTAACTGTAAAATTCAGTGTAATTCTGCTTTCATCCAGTCCATCAAAGATAATCACAATTTTACACTTGTTATAAATCTTTAGATCTTGAAGTTCAGGATGAAAGTTATGCAGAAGTTTGTAAAGACTATACTGCTCATCTTTTATCAAGTTTATCTGACGGAATGGAAGCACAAACATGAAATCTACATCCTGATTGTATTTTCCTTCAGCCCAGTCAAGAATAAACTTTTGCACAGAGACTGTTTTTCCAATTCCAGCGATACCTTGAGTAAGAACAGTCTTAATTTTTGCATTCTCTTTACATGCCAGTTCAGGTAAATGTTTAAATATGTCATTGTAGCTTATTAGGGTGTCTTGTATGTGTTGTTTAAATGTTTGGGAAGTTCTCGCTATCTTTAAAACCTCATGCTCTTCATTCACAGCTTCTCCAACTCCATCTATGATGTAGAGTTGTGTGTAAATCTTATTCACCAAGGTTTTGCTTTCTTGCAGTTTGATTCCCTCAAAAAAAGTCTCATACTTCTTCTTCATGTTGAATTTATGAATTTCTTTTACTCTCTGTAGCACATCATCAACTGTTTGGACAGAATCATGCTGGAGGTATTCAGTCTTCTCCAGCAGTGTGGGTGTCTGCCAGTTGGAATCTGTTTCATGCTGCCCCGTGTGGTTTTGACATCTGGAGTTGGTTAAATATGAATCTTTCTCATCTCTGCAGAGACAGTAACATAAAACAAGACATAACCACACAAAGATAAAGAGATTCAAAAGAGATTTGATTCCTTGACATCTAACATTTATTTTTAAAGACATTTAAAACTAAAACAAATTTAAAATACTTGTTAAAATTACTTAATAATAGAATGATCTCATGCCGTCCCTGTCAATGTTAGGTTTAGTTTAATTGTTGTTATCATGCGTACCTTGTGTTTTCAATTAACTTATTTCCACTCATTTATTAGTCAGTTAAGTTCTCATGAAATAAGACTCATGTCTTATTCTCATGTAGCCGAGATGCCAGGCAGAGAGGGTGATTCAGCCACAAAGGGGGAATAGTAACATGGTAAGACCATGCAGAATGTCCTTCAGACCTGGGGCCTCGTTTACAAAACTGTGTTTGGAACCCTTCCTAAAAGGGATCATAAGCCAGAATGCTAAAAAGGGCGTACACAAACAAAAATTTAGATTTATAAAACCTTGCGCACGCATGCCTGCATGCAATTTTCAATTTATAAATCACAGTTCCCTTTCTGTCGTTGTGTCGAGAACGACAGATGGGGTTTCTCCCTTGAGAACCCATCAACTCTGACTACTATAGAAAAGGCCAATGAAATTTGGCGAGTAAAATTTGCATGCCAGTCTCCGCCCCCGGATGTCCAGCGTTCATTTACCTTTTGTACTTCAGAGCCTTCGCTCATGATTACGAACAGAATGAATTCAATGAATTCTTCTTCTTCTTTTACATTGCCGGATCTACGACGCAGAGCAGCGAATCGTCGCTACCTGCAGTGACCTTCCCCTGGGCGTCTCGCCGGTTAAGGAGGTGTTTTTCTAAACAGGTCATTTTCAGGACTGAGCATTCTCCAGCGCGGCATGTCCAGCTCTTCTCTTGGGTCTCGCTGTTCACCCTCATCGAGGAGGGGGATGGACACGATCGCTGCATTAGGTGTCTGGGCATCCAGCACGCTGAAGCAGCGTTCGTTGACACATCTTTCCCGCACTGCGGGCAGATTGTCATTCAGAAGTTGCGGTCACGGGTGACTGTCTTCCTACGGGAACCAGCCACCATTTCGTCTGCTACCCGGGCTGTGACATCTGTGGATACGGCCCCGATGACCACCCACGTTAGCAGCGTTAGTGATATGGGGAACTCTGCGAACGTAAACCCGCCAGCCAAGTGCTCACGGCCGACCGCACCCCGATTCGCTCTTCTGAACGTTCCCCAACGGGCGGTGACATACCGTCCGGATCCTCAGGCACACTTTCGGAAATGATGTGTGATGTAGATTAGATGTCGCTTGCAGCATCGAAGGGAGACTTGCATCCGACTCTGATGAATCCGAGCTCCACCCCCAGTGGTCGAGTTCAGGAGGAAGCAGAAGTGATGTCATCCGTGCTAACCCGGGGATTCGTGGTTCCTGAGGTCAGAGCGCGGGACATGTTTTTCCCGGAGGTGCATGAGGAGCTGTGTAGAACTTGGAACACTCCACTCACGGACCGTTCCAGTGAAACCAGCTCCGGGTCCCTTACTTTCCTCGCTGGTGGGGCAGCCAAGGGCTACGCCGAGATCCCCCGGGTGGAAAGTCCGCCTGCGGTGAACCTGTGCCGCAGACAGCTACCACCTGGGGAGAATCGCCACGCCTACCGTCCAAAGCGCGTAAGACTTCGGCATCATTGGTGTCGAAAGCTTGTGATACCACGGGCCAGGCTGCCTCCTCTCTACGACATGGCCATCCTGCAGGTCCGCCAGGCCAAGGCGTTGAGAGAGTTGCACGAGGGTAAGGCCGACCCGGGTATAATGCAGGATCTCAGTGCTACCACTGACTGCACTCTACGGGCGACCAGGGAGGTGGCATGGGCCCTGGGTCGGACGGTCCACGGTAGTGGTCCAGGAGAGGCACCCCCGGCTGAACATTGCGCAGATGAATGACACCGAGAAAGTCCGCTTTCTTGGTGCATTCGTCTCGCAGGGTGGTTTGTTTGTAACACCGTCGAGGACTGCGCTCAGCAGTTTCTTGACGGTGAAGCAGACAGTGGCAACTAGCCACATTTTTTCAGACCGCGACTCGGCTGCCTAGAGGCCTCCGAGATCCTGCGTGACGTCTGCTTCCCGGCAACCCAGGACCCCTTCAACATCGGCTCCGGTTCCTGTGCCTCCACAGGCGGCACCCCGGAAGCAGAGGTCGAGGGGGAAACCTCCACCCTGTCACCCTTCTCACGTGAAGGGACACTGACGGGAATACCCCAGGGAGAACAACATTGGGCCCGACCTTCACAGCCACAGCTCTGATCGGTTGGTACGGGGCGACTCCTGCCTCGTCGCCAAAGCCGGGCCCATTTCAGGGCCTAGCGCCCACTTACTCACAGAGTTTTTCCGTTCTCCCTGGGTGTACTTGCAGCCGATCGCACACTTCCCCCGCCTTTGTTTACGATCTCGACGCCGCCGGTTAGCACTTCCGCCCGGCCGTGTGGGGTGCGTAACATCGGGTGTTCTGGCGATCTCAGGGACAAGTTGAATGTTGCTGATAAAACTTCCGGAAATGCGCAAACCGATATCCAAAAGCTCATGCCGGGTGTACGATGTTAATGCACAACTGTTCTGAACGAACAGGCCCGAGATGAGCAAGAAAAACACTATATAAATGCTAAAACTGGAGAGACGCTGAGCCTCGCGATGTTCCCGCGCCGCCATCTAGCTCTTTATTGTGTGGACCGACCATAAGAACCAAACGACTGAATGCCAGATAGGCTCATTGGGCATTTTTCTTTTGGTGCTTCGAATTTCCTCCTGTCGACACCATTCTACCATCTGATCAGGTGGCGATCACCTGGGGAATCGAGCGGATTGTTAAGAGAGCTCTGGTTGGAGTCGAAGCACCCCGAGAATACCCAGCATCATCGTGACCAGCCTGCTGGGAATGATCGTATTAACGGAGAGCTGTAGTCTACACAGAGCATCTTTACATATGTATCGTTCTGCTCCTCTGCGGATCTGTTTGACCTGTATGTGTACTGATGTTTGTCAAATGTTGGAGGGGGGATGGATTGAACATATCCCAGGATGAGTCTTTCAAAGCACCTGGATATAGTGGGCGTTAGTGCTATTGGTCTATAGTAATTCAAGGAAATTATCCTGGACTGCTAAGGGACTTGAAAAATGGTTGCTGTTTTCAAGCAGGCTGGAAAAACAGCATGGGCCAAAGAGAGATTAAAGATATCAGTAAAAACCTCAGCAAGCTGATGTGTACAATCCCGGCGGACCCAGTCTGGGATCCCATCTGGTCCAGACAACTTTTTGGCATTCACTTGTAGGGGATTTACAGTAAAAGACCCGTAGACCAGTTGTGATGAATGATTGACAAAGAGTCAGGAATACAACCAATGTAAGATCATTTACTGAAGAAAATTTGTTTTTAGTTTTGACTCAAGGAGTTCCACAGGCTGTCCTGCCTTGCATCCAAAATGCAGTAGTATTTAAACTTACAGAGTGTAATTACTTAAGCTAAATTACTTAAGTAAATTAAGCTCACATGATTGGCTATCAATGGATTACCCTGCCACACAGGGTCACATGAATATATATATTTTTAATTCTTGCAACTTTAACAAAGTTTTAAAACAGGAGTTTTCAACATATTTTAGGCCAGGACGGTTGCACGATTATCCCCCTCTCCACTGCCCCGCTGGCCTGCGCACATATTTTACTTTACCTATGTAGTAGAGTAGGCGGGGCGAGACCGTGGTTCGAGTCTGGTGAGTAATTGTGAATTAGCGCCAGCTGTGCGCACACCGGCCTCGAATCACGTAGGAGATGGGAGCATATAAAAGGAACGAGCGACCGGACCATCGAAGAGAGAGGACCGGGCCCGAACTTGTATGTTTGTATTTGTATTAATATTATGTTTTGTTCGCCGGCGGTCGTCCGTGAGGGGCCGCCGGCTGTTATAGTACTTTATTAAATATTTAAATGTTTGCCGGTTCCCAACTCCTTCCTTCCCTTTTATGGAGAATTGTTACAGCCATCTACCAAATGTGTAAATCAGAGCTATTTAAATAAAAACAACCAATAATGTCACAGCAATATTATGTTAAGACAATACATAATCACTTTTATGCATTGTCATATGTGGCAGTACACAAACAAAAAAAAGGTTGTCCTGCTCCCCTTGAAGCCACATAAAACTTAATACCAGACAGAGAACTGAAGCAAATACAGGGCTTAAATAACAACCAAGGAAACTAATGAATGAACACAGCCGAACTAGAACATAGAACTTAACCAAAACAGAACCGTGACAGTTCACCCCTCCAGACAAAATACAACAGAGGAGGGAGGGTGGGGGCTCAGGAGGTGGACGAGGGGCAGGCAGGGCGCCGGCAACGAGAATAGGATGGAGCAAGGGTGGTTATAATGGTGGAAGGAGCCATGGAGGAGCCCGGAGCAGGAGGAGCCTGGTGGATGTGCAAAGACCAGTGGAGATGGGAGCAGCGACACAAGGGGGCCGACTGATGGAGACAAAGGCGGCAGTGGAGGAGCCAGGGGTGGAGATGAGCAGACAGAGAATCAGGGTGACTGGTGTGTCAGGCAACTGAGGCGGAGGCAGGCATCTGGAAGACCATGGTGTAGCCAAAGTGACCGAGGACGAAGGTGGAGCACGGAGGGAAGGAGGAGCCTGACAGAGCCATAGGGACGGAGGGATGAGGTGCAGCCTGAGGATTGAAGTTTCGATGCAGCTCTGGAGGGACGAGGTAGCTTGGTGGAGCTGGTGGGATAACGGGCCATCGAAGAGATGAGGGAGCTACGAGCCAAGGTGGAGCCAATGGGTCGGAGGGCCAAGGTGGAGTCCAGTTTTCGGAGGCTGGAGGAGAAGACATGGGGTCATCCAACCCCAAGGTAGCTGATGGCTGGAGATCGCGGAGCTCATCCGAACTAGTGTCAGCCTGAGACGCCATGGATCGTTGGCTAAACTTTTTATGCACAAGGCACACTTTTGTGGAAACACTTCAGCAGATTCAAAGTCGTCATCTGAATTCCAAAGGATTTCCGGGAGACCTGCGAGTTCTTTAACGGTCCGCCTGGAAACGAAACGAAGCCGTATGATCAAAGAAGTAAAAGTGTCATGTTTACAATGGTTGCTATTAGAATTCATAACGATCGACTAAACACTTAATTCTTTAAAGGATGTGAGGTTCACAGCATAAACTTATAATCATTTTGTTGCTGTTAACTTTTGACACGTTCGTAAATGTGCACCGGTCTGTTAGTGCACCTCTAAACATAACACGGCACAAAACGAAACGTGATTGGTTGCTTTACCTGTCAGTCAAATGGCCTCTTGGGCGGGACTTGGCCAAAGAAAGCAGCGATACGTTCCAGACCTTCAGTATAAAGGCCTGACTACGCGAGACAACGTCCGACCTTATGGCGCTGGCGAGCTGAGAGTGAGCTATGGGGTTTTCAGGTGCCGGTAGGTCCTAATTCCATAATTCCTCTTCAATAGCCCAGTCAACAATGGCAGTGTTCAGTAGCAGCTCACCCTCTGAGGCAGGAGTGTGGGTGTGGGCAGGAGTGTGGGGGCCCAGGGCTTCCCTCTGGGCCCTCGATCTCTCCGAGAACTCCCAGGGCCACGCACGGTGTTGCCGAGTCATGCACCTGGTCAGACCGTCATCGAAGGAATTTAGCAAGAAGCAGGTCTTAAATTATAAATCACTGGAAACTTGGAGCCACACAGCAACCCCGGTTACTGGCACAAAGACTATTCTAGTGGAGTTTATTTGGATGCGAAAGAAATCAGTGAAGATGTTATGCATACTGTTATAAAAGCAGGACGTTTTTACCTGTGTGTTGCAGACCGATTTTTTATAATCCTGAGCTCCGATGTCTTTCTCTTAAACCTGTAGTCGTGGGGGTTAAACAAGTTTTTCTTCTGCAGAGCATCATATCAGATTAAGGAGAGCAACATGCAATGGGTCGCAGCATTTTTGGGGCAACTTGTTTGACTTGCACTATCAGTATAACAAGGTGCGTACTAACGCACAGGCTTGCATAGGCTGAAGCCTAGGAGCCCTACGTGTGCAAGGGCCCCTGATTGGAGAGATTTTAACATTTAATTAGAAACTTTTTTTAGCACGAACAAAAATACCCTCACTTGCCCATAAGAATAGCAAAAAATAAGCCGGTTATTGGATAGATGTGACCTTTGGGTCATATCTGTCAGGGTTTGCAGGGGAGGAAGAACCCAAACGCAGGCAGCAATAAGGGTTGACACAAAAACTTTTAAAAATAAACAAAAAACCACGAAGGGAAAACAAGGACCAAACTAATAATAATAAACAGAAACAAAAGACTTCCCACGAGGGGGCAAAAACAAAGGAAACAAGATAACTCGACTTACAAATAACACGACTAGGTAAAAGAGAAACATCAATACACAGGGTAAAGTAATCCAAGGGTGGTGATCTTCACGGTAGCAATAAGTAGACAAGGCAAGGCAACCACGCAGACAAGCAATGAGGTAAACAAGCACAAGTAGGCACAGAAGTACATTCAGATACATACAACGAACGAGCACAGGACAATAGACACAAGGATGTTTTATAGGGGAGAGAGACAAAGGATAATTAACAGGGACCAGGTGACAGGGATTAAACACTGAGCGAAAGCTAACGAGGAAACGTGTTGGCGGGAACAAAGACGCAGACCGGAGACAGATCATAGCAAGCCGATAGGATCACTATCTCTCCCTTCACACACAACCTAAGGTTATGCCATGACTCCGCCCCAAGACCAAGAATAGACATGATGGTGGAATCATGACACATATCTGTCTAGTCAGCTGCTAGTAAAAGTTAATAGATGCAGCAGGATTGGCATCTCGCATCAGCTAACATTGGTGCTGCGTTTGAAACACCTGCAGTGGGATCCTTAGCTGTTGCAGCAGCAGCTAGCTTATAATGTCATCAGTAATATTTCAGGGAGTTATTCCACAATGACATGCATATTATACTGGATGTTTTTTAATTATTTAATAAGCTTTGCTTTCTGCACAGTTGATTTAATGCACGGTAGTTTGTGTGTCAGTAAATATCCATCGAGGCGTTTTTAGCGGCATTCATTCAAAAATTTTATTACTGAAAGTTTGAGGGCAAATTTTTATTTGCCCTGATACAAAAAAGCTTGTGTCTCATATTAATTTAGATATGCATTTACATTAGAGCATTTTTGTGCACAAGTGATGTTTTTTTACACAAGAGTTAAATATGTTATGTTTCAGACACAGTATTGTCTGTTTTCTAAGTACTGTACATACATTTTTATTGATGTGAATGTTTGGAATAATTCCCTCTTTTATGAATACATCTGCAATAACGGTTGCGTTTCTGATTAGTTACACAAGGTTTACTTACATGTGGTCTGAAGTCACCACTTCATTATTAAGATTAGGAGGCTGCCAAAGGGAATCATTACTCTTCATGGATACACAGCTAAATCCTGGAAATGCTGCTCTTCTCTCTCTGTCCCTGGTCAGATCATCAGCAAAGACATTTAAAAAACGTTCAGGTTCTATTTAGCACATAATGTGCTTAAATACTTAATAGTTATTAAAAAATATTTCCTTTTTTCCAGTAAGGCTAATCTAACCTGGTGTGAAGTGCCTCTGTTCCATCACTGAATAAAGGGGGATCAGGCATTGTGTGCTTACTCTTCATTGGCACACAGCTGGTCTCTAGACATAGTGGACTGTAGTGAACATCCTTCACCTCTCTCTCATCCTCCTCCACCTCATCCTCATATAGGCTCATTTTACAGACATATTCCAAGACTGTAAATAAGATAAACATATCTTAAGAAACATTAATGTGCAAGAAAAAATTCTCACAAAATACGCTTTCAAAAACAGCACAAAAAGTTTTCTGTTTTTTGTACAGATCTTTTTTAAGTTTTCACTGCTGCTGTCCAATGCGAAAACTATGGAAGCCCGTTTCCGCCAGGGTTGGGAATTTCGACTTAGTAAGTCATAATAATGACTTAGTATCTCATAATAATGACTTATTTCATAATAATGACTTATTATCTCATAATAATGACTTATTATCTCATAATAATGACTTAGTAAGTCATAATAATGACTTAGTATCTCATAATAATGACTTAGTATCTCATAATAATGAGAAACTTTCTCATGATAATGACTTAGTAGGGGGGCGGACTGACCAGTAGGGCATTCTGTCAAAGTCCAGAAAGGCCGTGCCACCGACTACCTGCGGCCGCGACCATTGACGAACTTGGGGACTGCACGCAACGCGAAGGCATTAGTGGTCCGTCAATCATCTTTACCTGATTTAAAATTTCAAATAAGTGGAGTGACCTTAAGAACGGTTTGCTTTAAATGCACGTCTTCCTGAGACCCCACAAGTACCAAATGCTGCTACATACAAAAGTAATTCCCGCGGTTCATAATGATTTACATCTTTTAAAGCGATTTGATCGGTCAGTCCAAGAAACCTAATGTTATTTACAACGTTATAATCAGCAGTGCATTGCACAGCCACATGCAATCGGTTTGCACACTCGATAGGTTGGGTTCTAAAACGCTTTTTGTGCCCTTGAAAGTAGGTTAATTGTAAGAAGGGTACATCACGTGAACGGTTGTCTAAGATAAGGGGAAAAAGATGTTTTGTTTGCATTCATTATGTATAACGGCTATATTTAAGAAAAACAGCAGTTCATATCCCCCAGAACTCGCACTATACAAAGAATTTGGCCTGTAAGTGCATGGGGCACATGAATGCGATTGGATTTCACCCGAAGATGTGATAATAGCGTTCAGTTACAGATCAATTGACTCGCTTTATTAAACTCTAATTTAACGTCACGAGGGTAATTGTAATTAATTAAACCAAATAGCTTCATACATATCTTCTTGAAAAAATAATGGCATCCACATATTGGGTAAAGAAACGCATTAAGGAATATTAAACACAATTAAAACTATAATATCCCTTTTAATTTAAAATCATGAAAAGGCACAAGTGATGTACTGGAAGCAATATTTGTGTACATGTTAATATATGGCCTATAAGTAACAGCAACAAAAACACTATAAAAGGAACAAAATGCAATAAATAACAGAAATGCAAAATAACAGAATAAATGAAGATATAGTAAGCATCCAATTTTATACTTTTGGAATCTGGCTCTCAAAGAGAAGTAGTTAAAGACCCCTAAAGTGACGCAATACACACGTAACATGCAATCAATCCCCACCCCCCCCGAAATTTCGACTCAGTAACTCATTATTTTGAGATAATTAAGTCATTATTATGAGATACTAAGTCATCATTATGAGATACTAAGTCATTTTTATGACTTACCAATTCTAAAAAAATTCCCAACCCTGGCGGAAAAGGGCTTCCATAGAAAACTAATATATACGTTTTTAAAAACATTTTCCTTAGTATACATAAAAAACTTCACACGTCTGTAATGCCATTAAAAAAATAATAATTAAAACATCTTAATTTGACCTTAAAAACCTGATCAGGAATTGTTGATAATGAACAATCAGTGTCAGTAGCTTATAAGATTTAGTTTACAGTCAGGTTTCGTAAAGGACTAAAGAAAATCTGTCAAAGGTAACAAACACATTAGTATAAATATTTAAAAATAAAAAACTTACCCTAAGATTTGATGTCATTTCAGGAAAAGCTTTTAACACTCTAGGATGGCTTCCATGAGTTGAATTCAACAATTTGCTTTTGTACAGTTGTGCAATGAGTAATTTACTCCACCCACAAATCTACCACAGAAAATGTATTGCAAATATGTGAGGGGATCTGGGAAAAGCCTTCATGGTGAAGTTTTATAACAGGTTTTGAAATTATATAAAAGCTTGTTTTAAGCCCTATCCAAATTTCTTTTGCAAGTGACAAAAGTTTTGGTTACCTGAAGTAACCTGAAGTAACCTGATCGCTATGATTTTCTATAACTGAATGTTGAAAATGAAAACCCCAATTGCAAACCACACAATAAGGGGTGGTTTCCCAGACAGGGCTTGAACCTAGTCCCATACTATCTGAAATGTTAGAGGCGTCTTAAATGAAAACAAGACTGACACTTCTTAAAATATATCAGTGAGATTAATTGTCTCAAGATGCACATCAGTATTTTTTTTGGAAAGTATGTTTTCTAACACAATTTAAATATCCTAATTTAACCAAGTCCTGGTTGAGATTTCTACAGAAGACCCTGCGTGCATATAGTCTATTAAGCTATTTGTGGACATACCTGAAAGTGTTCAAGCACGACACACCCAGACAGGTATTCCCAGATTGCATCACATAAAGTATGTACAATAAACATCACTTATAAGTCACCCACACACAGTTTAGCATGGGAAGATATCTAGTATGTTTTCATTGTTTTGACAGCAGGTATCCACACCCTTTTCTTAAAAGAGTTTCTCAAACTGTACAGTCACCAGTGTTTTCATGAAGCAGGTTCTGACAGGTTTTGTGTGATAGTATTACGTTTAACACTTAAGCATCACACAGACATTTGGAAAGCAACTTGCAAAACGGAGAAAAGGGAGCAAGGCGTAGATGAACCCGTTTCCTCTCCCTACTTTAGGTTTCACTGGGCACTGATAACTTAGGCTGGAGCTCATTGTCTCCTTAGACTTGAGGAGTATCTAGTCCTGATCATTGCACTGTACTGGCCCAATCATGCAATCATACTTGTTCAAAACTTCCCTATGGCCAATTCGAGACCTGGGTCACTGCAAGATGAGGATTTTTTCAATTACTGAGCATTTTCAAATCAGGACAGGGGTTTTCAACTCTTGACTCTGATTTTTAAAAATCTTGGATTAGAAATCAAGTGGAGGAAATGGGTTTCTGCCAAATCTTTATTTGATGGTTAAGAGATTTCAGTTTGGAAACGCCCAATAATTGAGAAACACCCCCTTCTGTGTTCTCTCAGAGACATGTACTTTGCCGATTTCCCTGGCAAAAGACCTGATGAAACACCACTCTAGAGCTCCATGTATCAGGCATCTCAACACTCTTAAAGGTGCTTAAACATAATTTTTTGAACCTCTCAATAAACCTAATCCTACTAAATTACATCAATTATTTTTGTATCTCCAATTAGTTGTTTTAAGTCAGTACAACTTCTATTTCAAAAAGTTGAACAAGTGAACAAGAAAACAAGAAAAAGCAACGGGATTCAAAGATACAATGTGGAGATGTAGATTTGAATTATTTTAAACTATTCTTTTGTGGTTAACAAGAGGGAGACTTTCAAGACTTGACTTACCATTTGCCCTCATTCCTGTTAACACATCTGGAGTCCATGTTAGTGTCAACGACCCCATCCTCCCTGTTGGGATTTATCCTGGTCAATTGATGGATGTGTTACACGAGGACAGTTGGATCAGACTTGCTGGCGCCGATTAGAGTTCCACTGAGAGGTCATGGTCTTAACGGAGAAGATCTTAGAATTAGAGTCTCCCATCCAATCTATATTTGAGGATAGTAAGAGTGTTAGGACTGTAGAAAACACTTCGGATGCGAGCAATGTTAGCGCACACAGCTCGGTTCCGGTTGAAAATCCCCTGCAGCTGGGAAACTTTGTGATGGTGAGACGGCATAGTCGCAGGACAAAACATCACTCAACCGTTCCGATTAAAGTCTCGAACAGGTTTGCCCCACTCAGTGACGCACCGACTGAGAAACCTGCTGAAAGTGCCCTAGTGATCGGTGATTCTATTGTCCGGAACGTTAATATAGAGACACCAGCCACCATAGTCAAATGTTTACCGGGAGCCATAGCGCCTGACATCAAGTCAAATTTAAATGTGCTGGCTAAGACTAATCGTAAATACAGTAAGATTGTTATTCATGTCGGCACAAATGATGTTAGACTCCGTCAATCGGAGATCACTAAAGATAATATTAAAGAGGTGTGTGAGCTCGCAAAAACGATGTCAAACACTGTAATATTCTCTGGCCCCCTTACTGTTTACCGTGGTGATGAGATTTATAGCAGATTATCATCACTAAATGGCTGGTTGTCTGAGTGGTGCCTGCAGAATAATATAGATTTTATAAATAACTGGAAGAGTTTTGAGGGCAGACCTGACCTGTTGAAATGAGATGGTCTGGGTTTCCCTCCTCTCTAGAAATTTGGCACACAGTCTTAATAATGCTAAAGTCTGACTACCTGGGGCCCAGGTCAGGAAGGAGACAGAATGGCTTAACCAACTGTCTGCTTGCCGTCTCGCGTTACAGAATATACAAAATATACAAATTGTAATAATCCCTTCTTACAAACAACATAAAATAGAGACTGTGTCTGTCCCCCGGAGTAGCAAGCATAAGATATTGCGTAAACCTCTTGAAAGTAATTTAATAAACGTTAAACAAATCAAACATGAACAAAATACAGATAATCAACTGTTACGACTCGGATTGCTTAATATTAGATCTCTCTCAAATAAAGCACTTTTTGTTAACGATATAATAACCGATCATAAAATAGACATGCTCTGTTTGACAGAAACATGGCTAAAGCCAGATGATTATATTACTCTAAATTAATCCCTTCCCCAAGATTATTACTATAAACACGAGCCTCGTCTAAAAGGTAGAGGGGGAGGTGTCGCTGCACTTTACAATAATTATTTTATCACCTCTCAGAAGTCTAATTTTAAATACAATTCTTTTGAAGTCATGGTACTTCACGTATCGACACCTAATACTAAGGACAAAACATTTTAAAAATTTATTTTAGCTATTGTATATAGGCCTCAAGGGCACCACACAGATTTTTTTAAAGATTTTGGTGGGTTCTTATCAGGACTAGTACTGGCCGCAGATAGAGTCCTTGTCGTCGCTGACTTTAATATCCATGTAGACAATGATACAGATGCCTTGGGGCTGGCTTTCAAAGACACTCTTAACTCCATGGGCATTAGTCAACATGTGTCAGGACCCACTCACCTTCGTAATCATACTTTAAATTTAATACTTTCTTATGGTATAAATGTGGACGATGTTAAAATCGTTCACCAAAGTGAAGACATTTTGGATCATTATCTGATATTATGTTTGCTTCAATGGCCTACGGCTGCAAATCAAACTCCTTGTTACAAATATGGTAGAACGATTACTTCAACTACCAAAGATGCGTTTCTCGATAATCTGCCTGAATTGTATAAAATATCTAGCATGAGTAAAAACGTTGACGATTTTGACACTACTATTGAAAATTTTAACACTACTTTATCGGAAATATTAGACACAGTTGCTCCTCTGCGTTTAAAGAAATCTAAAAATAGCAGCCCAACACCGTGGTATAATGAACACACTCGGACTCTAAAAAAAGCGTCCCGGAAAATGGAGCGCAACTTTAAGAAAACTAATTTAGAGGTATTTCGTATAGCATGGAAGGATAGTACTCGAAATTACTGGAATGCAATAAAAACGTCTAGATCCGCCTACTTTTCAACACTAATAGAGGAAAACCATCACAACCCTAGGTTTTTATTTAACACCGTGGCTAAATTAACAAAAAATAAGTCGTCATCGACTTCAGATTCTGATTATCAGCATAACAGTGATGAATTTATGAACTACTTCACGAGTAAAATCCAAGATATAAGAGAAAAAATTATAACAATGCAACCTGTAGTGAAATCCGCTGAACGAAAAAAACTACAGCACCCCTAAGGAGAAATTGCAATTATTTTCTACAGTAGATCACGATGAACTGTCTAAAATCATAAGATCATCTAAACAACAACATGCATGCTAGACCCTATACCTACAAAACTAATGAAAGAAATGCTCCCAGAATTATAGATCCTCTTCTCAGTATTATTAACTCATCTCTGACATTAGGACATGTGCCTAAAGCATTTAAGGTGGCTGTTATAAGGCCTCTTTTAAAAAAAAAAAAACTTGACCCTAAAGAACTAGGGAATTACAGGCCTATATCGAATTTACCTTTTATATCTAAAGTTCTGGAAAAAGTAGTTTCAACTCAATCATGCTCCTTCCTCCAAAGGAATGACATTAATGATGAATTCCAGTCTGGATTTCGAGCATGTCACAGTACAGAGACTGCTTTGATCAGAGTTACAAATGATCTGCTTTTAGCGTCTGACCGTGGCTGTATTTCGTTATTGGTGCTGCTAGACCTCAGTGCTGCATTTGACACAATTGACCATAGCATACTTCTACATAGACTCGAAAATTACGTCGGCATTAACGGAATAGCATTGAAATGGTTTAAGTCTTATTTATCCGGCCGTTTTCAATTTGTAGCAATAAACAATGAGGTGTCCCACAAATCACAAGTCCATTACGGTGTACCACAGGGCTCAGTCTTGGGGCCTCTGCTCTTCGCTTTATACATGCTACCTCTAGGAGATATAATAAAGCGACACGGAATTAGCTTTCACTGTTATGCTGATGATACTCAACTTTATATTTCCTCGAAGCCTCATGAAACTCAGCAGTTTTATCGAATAAAGGATTGCATAGCTGACTTAAAAATGTGGATGAGTAACAATTTTTTAAAACAGAAGTGCTACTTACTGGACAGAAAACTGCAATGCGTAACAACCAAGAATACTGCTCAACGATTGACGGATGCTCCATAAAATCCTCGTCATCAGCTAAGAATCTTGGTGTTGTATTCGATACTACTCTGTCATTTGAAAGCCATGTCACCAACACCTGGAAAATTGCATTTTTCCATTTTAAGAATATATCTAAATTACGTCATATGCTGTCACTGTCAGATGCAGAGAAATTAATTCATGCATTCATGACATCAAGACTAGATTACTGTAATGCACTTCTAGGTGGTTGCCCTGCGGGCCTATTAAAAACTGCAACTGGTTCAAAACTCAGCAGCACAAGTTCTTACACGTACAAAAAAGTATGAGCATATAACCCCGGTTCTGTCAACCTTGCTCTGGTTACCTATAAAGCATCGCATTAACTTTAAGATCATGCTTATTACCTATAAAGCCCTACATGGTCTAGCGCCGCAGTATTTGAATGAACTTCTATTGTATTACAGACCTCCACGTACATTATGCTCTCAGGCGTCCTGTCAGTTGGTAATACCTAGAATTTCAAAATCGAGTGCAGGTGGTAGATCCTTTCTTATCTAGCGCCTAAACTTTGGAATATTCTTCCCTGCACGGTCCGGGAGGCAGACACACTCTGTCAATTTAAATCTAGACTAAAGACTCATCTTTTTAATCTTGCATACACTACACATCCATAATATTAATCCTCAGAGGATTTAGGCTGCATTATTTAGATCAACCGGAACCAGGAACACATCCAACAACAAATGATGTATTTGTTGCATCAAAGAGTGCAGAACAGTACTCTACTCTCAGCCAGTCTTGTCTCTTTGTTCCAAGGTTACCGCAGGATGCAGTTCATGCCCAGACCTGATTGCAGAGCTGAGAATGGGAAGCGGTGACCTGAAAAGAGGTGAGATGATAGAACTGGATAAAGGACGCGACAACTTTGTCTTTCCTACAACATTTAAAATGCTATTAGATTGTTAATGATAATCTTAAATCCTTAATTTTTATATTTTATTAAGCCTTGTTGTGCAAGCACTGTTGAGCTTGTGCAGAGGCAGCAGCTTTTGCCAGAGGGGAACTGGAATCCCCTGGTTGGGCCCGGGTTCCCCTGAGTTTTTTTTTTCTATGGGAGGTTTGGGTTCCTCACCACCGTTTGCATACTGTTTTGCACTATCTGCCTGGCCGGGGGGGCTGCTTTCGAATTCATACTTGTATTCAATGTGTCTCATGTACAGCTGCTTTGCAACAATGAAAATTGTAAAAAGCGCTATATAAATAAAGTTGAGTTGAGTTGAACAGTACACAGAGACCATAACACAATAGAATACAGTACAAAGATGATTTAAATAAGGGACTATGGGTTAAAAATTAAGAAATACAATAAGGACAAGATAAAGTTATAGAGAGTAAAGCTATGTGTTTATGCAAATATTTTCAAGTAAAAAATACGAATAGACTATTGTAGTACAAGGTATGTGCTATATACAGCAGAATTAAATATAATTTACAGAAAAAGTTGTATAAAAAATAGATAGTGTACTTTTTCTTTCAACTGTATATATATATATATATATATATATATATATATAAACTCGGCAAAAAAAGAAACGTCCCTTTTTCAGGACTGTGTATTTCAACAATAATGTTGTAAAAATCCAAATAACTTTACAGATCTTCAATGTAAGGGGTTTAAACAATGTTTTCCATGCATGTTCAATTAACCATAATTAATTTACATGCACCTATGGAATGGTCGTTGAGACCTTAACAGCTTACAGAGAGTAGGCATTTAAGGTCACAGTTCTAAAAACGCAGGACACTAAAGAAACTTGTCTACCGACTGTGAAAAACACCCAAAGAAAGATGCCCAGGGTCCCTGCTCATCTGCGTGAACGTGCATTAGGCATGCTGCAGGGAGCCATGAGGACTGCTGATGTGGCTAGGGCAATAAATTGCCATGTCCTCACTGTGAGCCCCTAAGACAGCGCTACAGGGAGACAGGATGGACAGCTGATCATCCTCGCATTGGAAGACCACGTGTAACAACACCTGCACAGGATCGGTACATCCGAATATCACACCTTCGTGACAGGTACAGGATGGCCACAACAACTGCCCGAGTCACACCAGGAACACACAATCCCTCCATCAGTGCTCAGACTGTCCGCAAGAGGCTGAGAGAGGCTGGACTGAGGGCTTGTAGGCCTGTTGTAAGGCAGGTCCTTACCAGACATCACCAGCAACAACGCCGCCTATGGGCACAAACCCATCTTCGCTGGACCAGACAGGAGTGGCAAAAAGTGCTCTTCACTGATGAGTCATGGTTTGGTCTCACCAGGGGTGATGGACGGATTCGTGTTTATCGTCGAAGGAATGAGCGTTACACCGAGGCCTGTACCCTGGAGCGGGATCGATTTGGAGGTGGGGGGTCCGTCATGGTCTGGGGCGGTATATCACATAGACTGAGCTTGTTGTCATTGCAGGCAATCTCAATGCCTTGCGGTACAGGGAAGACATCCTCTTCCCTCATGTGGTACCCTTTATGCATGCTCATCCGGACATGATCCTCCAGCAGGACAATGCCACCAGCCATACTGCTCGTTCAGTGCGTGAGTTTCTGCATGACAGCAATGTCAGTGTTCTGCCATGGCCAGCAAAGAGCCCGGATCTCAATGAGCACGTCTGGGACCTGTTGGATCGCAGGGTGAGGGGTAGGGCCATTCCCCCCAGAAATGTCCAGGAACTTGCAAGTGCCTTGGTGGAAGAGTGGGGTAACATCTCACAGCAAGAACTGACAAATCTGGTCCAGTCCATGAGGAGGAGATGCACTGCAGTACTTCAAGCAGCTGGTGGCCACACCAGATACTGACTGGTACTTTTGATTTTGAGCCTACCTTTATTTAGGGACACATTATTCTATTTCTGTTAGTCACATGTCTGTGAAACATTTTTAGTTTATGTCTTATGGTGTTGACTCTTTTAGTGTTTATACAAATATTTCCACATATTAAGTTTACTGAAAGTAAAAACAGTTGAAAGTCAGAGGCAGTTTCATTTTTTGCTGAGTTTATATATATATATAAATTATATTAATAGATTATATGTTTTATTTAAAAAAAAAATTGTTGTTATTAAGGTACTCTGTACGTTGTTAAAGGTTGTTTATGCAGTTTAATTTAATAAATGTTGATTTATTTAACCCCAGTTCTTGTCCTTTCAGCAATAACACTTGGTTTTAGACTTATTTCCATTCAAAATAACAAAGAGGTTAGGAGAACGTTATTGTTACATTCCCCTAACGTTAGTACAAAGGTAACGTTCCTAACCTAAAGGGAACGTTCTATTAACGTCAAGAAAACGTTCCTGGAAAACCAACAGGGAACGTTAGAATATATAATCTGGACGTTCTGGGAACTAAAAACTGTTCGCTTGGGCTAGGCAAGATGCAGTGGAGTGTTGTTGTTACACTTACTTTGCTTTTACAAAAAACGTTTTATGAAAAGTGTTGTTCTGCAGAAAACTCTGAATAAATACTGGTAATATAGAGTTTATTTCTAATATTACCCGTTCTGTCACCATAAGCGATTCTTGTAAATAATATGCAAACACCGTTAAATCCATCAATCCATCATGAATAAAAAATAAAACCACCGAACTACGGGACGTGAGAAGGGACAAACTGCTTGTGCTTTTTCAAACCTCATTTAAATGCAAGTTATTTCATTAAGTTCTACATTAAGATGATACGTTGCAGATATACCATTCATGGATTACTGGCCCTGTAAACTGCATTAAGCAGTCTCTTAGATTTAAGAATTTGAAATGAAAATGATCAAATGTTAGATATAAGTAATTAAAAGATTTAAAACAACTTATAATAGAGGGGTACATGCCCTATTTGCCGACCACAACCTCAGTTAACTAGAATTTACAAAACTACCCTGATAATACACATACATCTGACTTACGTCTTGAATTTCTTTAGCATTATTTGGCATTAACTAACAATAAAACAAGATTAATAAATGGTGACAACTGTATTGCTCATTGCTGGTTTCATGTTAATGTAGGGGTTCCCAAATTTTTTAGATCGGAGAATTATAATCTCTCAAAATCCTCCAGAAATACAGGGAAAACGCACACATTTGTTCCTTTTTAGTAGTTTTCTTATGATGAAATAATAAGTTTAATTGTAATTTTAAAATACATAAAAGTAGGCCTGTATAATAATGTCAAAAACTATATTAGTCCCCTTGATATTGTAATGTTGATTATTAATGTTGATTGGATTTTACATTTAAGTATGTTTAAACTTCCTACACGCAATAAACACACCACTTGTCAAAACAAGCATAATAAACGTGTAAACCAATGAACAAGTGTCATTCCTTGGTGAAAAAAACTTTTAAAGCTATAACAAACACATGATTTTAAAAAGAACAGGGCCCCGAAAACATCAAGCCCTGGGGCCCCCATTTTTTATTCTTAACAGCATCGAATTTTTGCTTCCATTAATTATTAACATTCACTTAAAAGGCTCGCCTATGGCACAATCACTTCAGCTCTGGCAAATAAATAAATAACATCATCACCAGCTCAAAATACGTTCCCGAGGCTATAAATGGCTCACTCCACCCGTCCCACCTCCCTTCCGAAGCACTATGAAGGCCGACAAAGAAATAAGATGTCTTCCGGATTTTTCCTCTTTGCCGAAGGAGATAACAAATTTACAAAACACGCTCTGTTGAGCAGTTTATCTGTTTAGGCTAAAGTAGAAACAGCATGGCGAATTTCATGTAAGGGGACACCCGGTGTATTTAGATTAGGTAATTCTAAGAAAAACATAACACTTCATTACGCTCTTTATACACCTCCGAAGATGTCTTACTAATGTATATTAGTTATTTAAATTAAATTTACGCATTTGGTAGACGCTTTTGAACCAAAGTGACCTGCATTGCATTGTATTTTACATTTGTTTCTGACAATGTGCAGTGGCGCTACCAGGAATTTTGGGCCCCATGACAAAAATTGTAATTGGGCTGCCTGTCCCAAATGTTCCATAAAAACTCTTATATACTCTATAACTCTAATTTAAGGCTTGCAACTGTCTTGCTTCTTGTAGTTCAATACTCATGTGGAGTGTAATGCTATAGCCATTTAAATGTAATAAAAATATTGTTTTAAATGGCTCTTAACATTTAAAATGAGAGTTCACCCAAAAATTCTGTCATCGTTTCTCAACCTTTGGTTATTTTTAAACCTGTATGATCTTTGGCAGAACAAAAAAAGAAAATATTGTGAAGAATGTTTAAAAAAAACAAACAATCAGTAGTGGTTTAGTGTCCATACAATGGGTATCAATGATTTTTGGTTACCAAGATTGTTCAAAGTATCTGAGTTCTGCAGAGGGAAGTAAGTCATACAGGTTTGAAATGACAGGGAGGTGAATAAATGAAGAGCTCATTTACAAAAGCAGATAACTATAAAAGAATGTGCATTGTGAATTTAAAGTAATATAATTCAAACGACAGAGGGGTTGTTTTTGTTAAGTAATAGTAACGAAACAAGTAAACACCGCTAACTAACACACTAAAACACAGAAAGAAAACATGATTTTAGAATTTTTTAAATACTTTATCTGTTATGGCAAATTAACTCTTTAATTGATAACAGAATCTTAATTTTTGAGTGAACCATCCCTTTAATACGATACAGTATTGCAAAAATGGACAAGATTAAGGAGCACATTGTCTGTTGGTTAAAGCAAGAATACAGTAGATATTAGTCGCAAAGGCTTTTGTGTTTTTGTCGATAGCCTGTAGATTTTTTTACCCTCAGCAGTGAATACACAAACTGACATTTTTGGTCACCAGTCGCTGTGGCAAGTGGTTTTCCAAACTTCTTTACACGGAGAATTTTCGCTAGCCGCAATAAAATTTTCAGAAATTGTTCAGTGTTGATTAATATTGTCTAGCATTCTAAAGTTACTTCCGCTAGACACTATTAAATGTGAATTACCCCTGGGCAAACCAAAACCCAATCAAATATCTGACTCTGAAAAGATTGTAAACTTCTTACAACACACATTAAAAGTACTTTAGTTTGTAATAAATAAAAATATGGTTGTTGTTTATGAAATATTTAAGAGAACATCCTGCTAACTGCTGAAGCGTATCACAAAATCTCATTCTGACACAAAAAAACAGAAGAATCAGTATAAATCCTGAATCCAGCACATAGTTGTTCTGTGAATGTGGAGTGAAATGTGTGTAAATGTGTGAGTTTGTCAGAGATGCTGTAGAAGGAGAGAGTGCCAGCCGGGCAGTCCAGATAAACTCCAATTCTGTTAGATGGGGTTGAAGGAGCATTAACAATAGTCCTGTTTTTATTGTGCCAAACAGTGAAAGTGTCATCAGTGCATTCGATGCTCCAGGAGTTTTCATTAAATCCAAACCTACAGTCATCACCTCCACCTTTCCTGTTGATTCCTTTATGTGTCACAGATATAACAGCTCCTTTCCACCCGCTCCATTCAGCCTCCCAGTAACAGCGAGCAGACAGACTCTCTCTACACACAACCTGAGGCCAGTAATCAAATCTCTCTGGATGATCAGAATATGACTCCTGCTCCTTTTTCAAACGTGTGACCATTCTGTTCTCCTCAGACAGACATAGATGAGTGTTTACTGTGTTTGGATCCAGTGTGAGATCACAGGCATCTGCAGACAAAAATAAAGAGTTTTTAAGAGACAACATTTATAACACAAAACTGGATAAATGACTGTGTAAGTGTCTTGTGTCTATTCTTTTGGGGATTAAATGTGAACGGAGGCAAATGACGCGGTTAAAACGAATATTAATCGCTTGCGTTATATGTAATGCAATGTGTATACATGATTTAAGGCTGTATTTTCTACATATCGTGCTTGTTTGTATATCCTCTTTGCCCAGCCTCTGTGAAACTAGTGATTTTTAACAAAGCTCATCGCTCTGAAAAGCGAGGTGTGCTATGATTGGCCAGTTAACCAGTGCATAGTGATTGGTCAAATACTAAAAGCTTGTGACAGAAATGTTACGCCTTTTACCATATTTGGAACATCAGGTTCCAAAGCAATGTTACTGACAGTACTTTCTTGTGTATACATTTGGGCGGTCTTAGTAAACTCATACCACGAACTGACGTGGATTTGTGGTGATGTGGTTACACAAGGCATTTCAGGCATGTATGGGTGAGCATGCGCTTTAAGATATATATTGCATATTTTGTTACGAACCTTTCATTTTTGCAATTTTAAGGGTCTAATACATGCATGGACAATTTATAACACAACCAAAGACACAAAAAAACACGTGCTCACGCCCTTTTAACCTACAATGTGGAGACCAGTCAGCTGCCCCCCAAGGGATATTGATTAAAACTAGTGGTTGGCCGTTAACGTGCTGCGTTAACGTGAGACTATCGCGCGATAAAAAAAATGTCGCCGTTAATCTATTCTCAAAGTTGGGTTGGGAGCTGGGTCTATACTACGCAAGCTATGATGACTTTCACCTTGATATTTTAGCGCGGATGTATACCGCGTCACTCACTCGCGTCACTCACTCGCGTCGCCTCATCATCTCTTGACCAGGGCTTCATTCGTGCGATTCGCGCCGCAAGTAGGTCTATGGCGTCTTTGCATTGACTTAACTTGCAAATCACTCGTT
Source organism: Triplophysa dalaica (assembly GCF_015846415.1). Classification (NCBI taxonomy): domain Eukaryota; kingdom Metazoa; phylum Chordata; class Actinopteri; order Cypriniformes; family Nemacheilidae; genus Triplophysa; species Triplophysa dalaica. Next base: position 14,162,073 of record NC_079561.1, on the reverse strand, counting down.
TGGTCTGAACACAACATAACGTTACTGTGAAATTACCACATCAAACGTGACGTGCTAACATGGATGCACCTTTGAAGCCGCCGGGTTGCTTCAGGGAACATTTATTTTTAAGAAGCTTCCCAATGGAAACATCGACTAAGGTTGTTTGCACCTTGTGCAATGCGGAATTGGTTAAAAATAAAAAACTTTCTCTCAACAGGTAGTGGTCTAGCTTTAGTTGAGACCAGTAAATTTGTATTGGCACCTAATGTATTATGCCTCCTGTATGACATATCGCTAGTTGCTCCCTAACTCTTTGTAAATTGCTTTGGATAAAAGCGTCTGCTAAATGACTAAATGTAAATGTACTGTAGGAGCTCTTCCAGTCTCAAGTACCACCTAAACGCAAAGCATCCCTTATCTAATGCGGAAGTAAACACAAGTACATCTTATTGAACATAATTTAATTTTCATCACCAATTATCATAGTAGAACAGCTTTCTCAAGTAGTTTGTGATGCATTTTGGAAACAAGAGATGAGCCCCTGGTCTAATGCGCCACCTGGCATGAGACACACGCGTTCTCAAAGACTTACTTTTAGTCATTATTTGGGTAGTTGGGTAAAATTCAAATGAGCCATTTTAATCTAGATTAATCTAGATTAATTCCAAGATTAATATAGATTAAAAAAAAAAATCTATGGCTACCACCAATTAAAACAAATGGAATGATGCTTATTTGAAAATGATAAAATGAAAACTTCAATGTAAATGTTAAGATCAGAGGTTTAGTTATAGAGGCAGGTTATAGAAAATAACCATTAGGTCAGTAAAAAATAATGAAAAAAATCAAAGAAAATGGCAAGTCCCCACAAAGCTACCCAAAAAAACTTGTTTTAGTGTGCGTTTGTGTAGGTGCGCTTACACTTGTGTAGTCCTGCTTTAATCATGGCTTCTCCAGAATGATCCACACTAGAGAAGAAAAAAAAAATCACAATGATATATAGCTAATATCACAATGCCAATTGTTAAAAAAAAGAGAAAAGAAAATAAGCCTGCACAATGCACAGAAAAAAAATACAGCTGCTAGCTTACTCTTTCTTCAAACAATGAGATTGTGAGTGTTTGTGTCTACCTTACTTATTGTGGGACACATTTGTGGTCTAGTTGGAGTTGAGAGAATATAATGGATATAGACTCACAGATTTCTTACAACGATTCTGTCTTTTAAACATGATTAGTTTACTATAATATGTTTTCAGGGCTGTAGTCGAGTCCACCTTTGACGAGTCCAAGAAAAGTCCTAGTCGAGACGGTCAAGACCGTGGTGATAAGGTGGGCAACCATGTGTGGACTGGCGAATCGCGACGGCGAGATAGAGATAACCCCCAGCTGCTCCGCCATTGAGAACAATTAGGGAGACAGAGCCCATCTGATGGGAACTTGCGTGAAGGGGGTGTACCACGTCTTTGTGAGCTCCACATTCACCCCCGGGAAGAATGACACCGGAGCTGAACACGGCATGGCGATGCGCTTAGCACTCAGATACCACGCATCCAGCCGTGAGCATGTAGGGGAAGGCATGCGCCGGTCCAGACAAGCGTGGCTGACATCTGCTCGTCCGCTTCATCCTGGGATCCACCATCCAAGGGCGGGAGCTTCAGGAGATCTTCTGGCTCCAATGCCACCAAATCACTCTCCGATGCTGCAACAGAGAGCTCATCCTCGTCGCGCACCCAGTGCATGGAAGAAGCCGCCTTGTGAGGACGGGTAAGGCGAGTGGCACCGCCTAAGAGTATGCTGATGTGGTAGTGGCTATATCCAGGCAGAATACAGCCATCCGTGACGGAAACACCTTTATAGCCATCTGCTCACTGTGTGGGCAGGAGGTATCCACGAACGCCAACTCAGCATGCCCAGACATGTGAAACAGACGTCGTTCCTGTCCCCATCCAGGATGAGCCCGCCGCATCCTCGAGCAGTGACAAGACATGTAGAAAGACAGCACGCTTTAGAGAGAAAGAGATTGCTCTTTTAAACACCTCAGCTTCTGCCGAAACACCCATGGGAAAAGTCACTGAGTAAAGGCCGTGTCATGCATGACTTTCCGTGTTCGTCTCACGCACGTGAGAGTTCAACACATGAGCAATACAAATGGTTTTGTGTGCTCTACCAGACCGTTAGAGGGCAACGCAGAGTTGCGCAATTTACAGACATATTGACAAATCAATGATTGAGGAAGTTTTTTGCCATTGCGAAATAATTAGAACAACAACCAAACAGTTTGGAGAAGGATATGCTTCCAAGCTTACTGTTCTTGGTTTCAGTGTGTTGGTTTTGTATCAATCTTCTTCTTCTGCACACTTTCTGTGTGTGTATTGACCCCTAGTGGACTAGTGGACATTTTTGACCATGCCCTGTTGTCGGTCTCAAAAAATAGGCTGCACGCGGACGGGGTGTGCGTACAACCGCAGACCCTTCTAATGACGAAAATTGTGTCATGCGGATAGACGGATGGACCATACTTCCATCTTAAGGGGACAAATCCGCTGGCCAAGTCAAAAGTCCAGCAGATGAATATCCTCTTGGCATTAAAGAGCCTCGCGGGTTACGAAGAACATAAAGTGAAAGAATGCCATCTTCCTTTATACCCGTATGTACGGGGCAGAGGCTGGCATGCTGTAGCCATTCACCAACTTCATTGGCCTTTTCAAGTTCAAGTCAGAGATGATAGGTTCTCTAGTTCAAACCCCATTCTGTCGACACAATGTTGAGAGACTTAAAGAAAGGGAACTGTCAGTGTCCATTGGGAGCACAAAACATGACTATATGCTGATATGTTGCATGTATGCTTTCTTGACACATTAACTTTTGTTTAGCTGCTTTTGAGTCTTTTTCAACATGTTAAACTTGAGTAAAAAATTTGGTTAAAGTATGTACACCTAACAAAATTATAAACGCAACACTTTAGGGTTTCCCCCATTTTTCATGAGCATAACTCAAAGATCCAAGACTTCTTCACCATTGTGTTTCATGGACACACATGTAGCAGTTTGTTTATTATTGATCAGTTCTGTTTCTTTTATTTTTTTGAGAGAGAGAGAGAGAGAGAGAGTCTATAAATAGTCAAGACGTCTTACCTTCACTCTCTCTTTAGTCTCAAGCATCCCACCACCACCCCGGCTCCTCACCTGGAGCCCCTCGTCTCCAGCAGGACACAAAAGGGGGGGTTCTGGGTTCAGGCTAATGCCGGATTCGGCGCCCTCTCCCCGACAAAACGCCAAATACGCATACCCTCAAAACTACTCTATTATCTGCATAGGCGAACTCGTGAACCGTGTTGGGGGGTCTGTGAGGTCCAAAATTTTGAGCTGAAATCAAAATTATGCATAGGTATGCCTTAGGCTGGCAACAATAAAAGGCCAGTCTAAAATGTGCAGTTTTATCACACAGCACAATGCCAAAGATGTCGCAAGTTTTGAGGAACCGTGCAATTGGTATTCTGACTGCAGGAATGTCCACCAAAGGTGTTGCCTGTGAATTGAATGTTCATTTCTCTGCCATAAGTGTTTCAGAGAATTTGGAAGTACATCCAAGAGCCTAACAACCGCAGACCATGTGTAACAACACCAACTCAGCACCTCCACATCCAGCATCTTCAACTCCAAGATCATCTGAGACCGGCCACCCGGACAGCTGGGTAGGCGTATGTTATGGACAACAAACATGGGTGCATTTTATTGATTTTGAATGAACAGAGATATCGTGATGAGAGAAATAGGCCTTTTGTGTACAGAGAAAAAGTATTTGATCTTTGAGTTCAGCTCATGAAAAATAGGGGCAAAAACAAAAGTGCTGCGCATCTAATTTTGTTCAGTGTATAATTTTGAGATGTTATTACCACAAAATTGATTTAGCGGTTTATTGCAGATAATTCCCCCTGTAGAAGATGTACTGTGTGCATCCCTTAAAAGTCATCTTTGACACACCGGACAAGAGGAATAGGCATTTTATAATGGTCAACGTACTTCAGTATCTGAAGTTTAGAGTGTGGATCCTCCAGTAGATCATAGAGCAGCTTCATTCCTGAATCTCCTGGGTGATTATATCTTAGATCCAGTTCTCTCAGATGTAAAGGGTTTAGTCTCAGAGCTGAAGCCAGAGCAACACAACCTTCCACGGTCACCATACAACCAGATAACCTGAAGAGACACCACACTGAATAAAATGTATTTTACTACATTAAAATACAGAATATGACTCATGGAAGACTGATGGCAAACGTGTGGGAGCATAGGTGCCCATTTATGTTTCTGCTGGTGGGGGTTAAAACACACAAGCACGTTTTTTTCTCTAGAGGTAGGCCTACTTTTGTATTAAAACCTTACAACATACAGCAAAAACCATAGCAATGAATAACTGTACTGCATATAAAGTTGTTAATGCAAAGCTGTGGAGAAAGAATGTCCCCCACTAGGACATTAATTCATGTCTGCTAAACGAATACCAATAAAAATGCAGACATGACAAACAAATATACAGTAGTATTCAACCTGGCCACCATCGACATAATAACAGGATAACAAGATCCGTTCGGCAATCAATGTTACGCGACAGTGAGTCGAGTTAACCGCTTCCGACATCAAAGTAGTGTGAGATTGAATCAAGAAAAGACAGCTCCATAAAATGGAGTCATCCTCGCAGTGCTTTGATGTCATATGGTTTAAAGCAGCTTGTGGTAACTTTATACAGGGGCGCCGGCAGGAATTTTGGGCCCCATGACAAAAAATCTAATTGTGCCCCCTCGGAGCAGCTGTTGTCACCACATCTCCAGGACCTAACTGTTCCGTCAAAAGCTTTACATAAGTCTAAATTGTGATTAAATGTAGGATAACACTAGTCTGTTGCTAGCTAACTTATTTCACTGTGGACGTTAAGCCAACAGGTTAATACCACTAACAGACTATAGGCTACCCACCTTTCTTGGTGTAAAACTGGGTTATAGTTTGACACCCTTTCCTTTGTCTTTCCTCTCTCTCTCTTTTCTCTCTTTCCTTTTTTGAAAACCAAATTTTGATTTTACGTTACCAGGCAACATCGTGGTCACTGTAGTTCTGGCGCATCTACTGACTGCAACTAAACACAGTCACTGAGAGGGCTAAGGCAGGACCAAACCATTTCATGCAGATGCAGGGGGGTGGTAGGTCAATATGGATGTTTGCTTTCTGGTCAATGGGGAATTTTAACTTTTACTGCCAAATACAAAGAGATCTTTAATTGTATTATTATATAAATATATATACTGAATGATGATGGGTTAATAATATGATATTAGTTTTTACTTATTTTTGGGATCCCTGTCAGTTATGGGCCCTTCGAATTGTCCTAACTTTCCCCCTATACGGCACCCCTGACTGCATGCATGCATATATATATAAAACATTTCATGAGTCCTTTTAAAAATACCTCAATTTCACCAGTTGACAGTTTGGACTCTTCAGTCCAGTAGAGAGCATCTTCACTCCTGAATCCTTGAGATCATTGTTACTCAGGTCCAGCTCTCTCAAGGAGGAGTCTGGTGAATCTAGAACTGATGCCAAGTCTTCACAGAATTTATTACTGAGATTACAAATGGCCAATCTAAACAGAACAATAAAAAGAAAAAAGGTCACACAGTGATACAGTTTTTTTCGTTTGCTAACACACAATTCATGAAACAATTCTCACAACTATAAACACATTCTCAGAACAATACACCAACTTGTACAAACCCCACACACAAAGAGCCTCATTTTGCAAAGGTTTAACCATGTTCTCATTCAGAAAACACAAACACACAATAATGAACTGAAGCATCAAGATGTTAACTCAAATAGCACACGTTTATCCATCAGTTAACGTTCAGTAGCAAAACTGATGACACACCAATCAGAATCTCAGGATCATGTAAATAGGAGCACAGGTAATTGTGCATCCTAGAATCATTTAGGATTTAAACCATTTAATGTAAACATACAGTATAATCACACAAAACACTTTATATGACAGACATTTTCTTTTCTTCTTTGAGAGGTTTTGTTGAGAATACGAGGCATAATTAAAAAAAAATGTTTAAGCAATCGAGAAAAACTGTAACTGATGAATGTGATGATCAAATCTGCCCAGTGCGAGATGCAAATACATTTTCGATGCAAATAAAATTTCAATGCATAAAATCAAATTAGACCATGTAGTACTGTATATGATTGTTGTGGTAATGTAAGGCCGCCTACCAAACCCTTTCAGACCTCTATTTTGCAGTGTATCATTTCAGTGTTACATATTTGTCATGAGAAATCTAAAAACCTCAATTTCTCGAGCATATGGTGTCCACTGTTCACTTCGAAATCCTGCAAATCATTGTTACTCAGGTCCAGCTCTCTCAGCGGGGAGTTTGATGATTGTAGAGCTGAAGCCAAAATTTCATAGCACTCCTCAGGCAGATTACAACCTACAAGTCTACAGTGTAACAGATGACATGATTAAGATAATCAGGAGACTGAATCAGATCAAACAATGCTCCGTACTATAACATACCATAACAAGAATCATATGGAACCAACGCAGTCTTTAGGTCTTTGCTGCTTTCTGACTGTCAAAAACTTAAATCATCTACAGCCATTCAATAAGACAAACGGTCTTGAAATGTTCCTTTAAGGATGTTTCTAACTTATATAATTGTTTAATAGAACTTAATTGGCCTACAAAAAGCCAAAACTAAATCCCACTGAACTCCGAATTAGGATGTTATTGGATGTTAAGTATTTTATTTATGTTATCATGCTCATTGATTACATTGGACTCTTTCAAAATATTTTGTTTGTTAACTGGGTTCTAGATGAATTTTTTTTAGCTTAAGCAAAAGCAAAGAGGTCTTAAACATCCAGAATACTCACAATGCTTTTCTGCAGTTTATCACCGCTGGTATCAGTCTCCATTTTCCTTCATGTGTCGAGTTGTATTTGTTGAGGTCTAGCTCATCCAGCACCTCCTCTGACATCTGAACCATGTTGGCTATTGCTGAACAGTGGGAAGCAGAAAGTTGTTCTGATGGAAGAACCTCTTGAATCTCTCTGTAACGACACTGATCCTTTAATTCAAGCAGACAAAGAAGCAGATGGATGGATCTGCCGGGATAGAGATCACGTCCATCCTTGATTTTGTCTTTAATGTACTGCATGGTTTTCTTGATGTTCTCTGAGGTGTTCTCCGTGTGCGTCAGAAGATCCTGTAAGAGTCTCTGATTTGACTCTAGTGAGATGCCCATCAAGAATCGAATCAAAAGGTCCAGATGTCCATTTGCACTACCCATGGATTGCAAAAGTGGTACTTTTAGTAACTCATAGAGAGATCTTTCATCAGACCTATACCGCTCGTATCTATAACCCAGAAACAGCTGCAGTGATTCTGTGTTTTCAGAGACATGGGAATAAAACACATAGAAAGCAGCTAGAAACTCCTGAAAGCTGAGATGTATGAAGCAGTAGATTTTCCTATGATGAATCGCAGATTCTACCTTGAAGATCTCAGTGCAAATGCCAGAATACAGCGAAGCATCTGTGATATCTAAGCTACACTCTCTTAAGTCCTCCTCATAGAACATTACATTACCCTTCATCAGCTGTTTGAAAGCCAATTCAGCCAGTTTCACAATCACTTCTCTGTTGGATTGCAGGAGTTTCTCTGGATTGCTCTCATCATACTTGCGATTCTTCATATTGATATGAATCAGCAGGAAGTGGATGTACATTTCAGTCAATGTTTTAGGGATCTCTGCAGTGTGGTCTTGATTCAGGATGTTCTGAAGCACAGTAGATGATATCCAACAGAAGACCGGTATGTGACACATGATGTGAAGGCTTTTCACTCTTTTAATGTGTGAGATGATGCAGTCGGCTTGATGCTCATTGCGGAGTCTCTTCCTGAAATATTCCTCCTTCTGAGCGTCATTGAATCCCTGTATTTCTGTCACACGTGTGATGTATTTAGATGGAATCTGATTGGCTGCTGCTGTTCTGGAGGTGATCCAGATGTGAGCAGAGGGAAGCAGATCTCCTTTAATCAGGTTTGATATTATCACCCCTACTGATGAAGACTTTTTCATGTCAGAAACCTTTTCTCTGTCTGAAAAATTAAGTGTAATTCTGCTTTCATCCAGACCATCAAATATGAACACAACTTTACACTCTTCATACATCTTTGGGTCCAGATCTTGAAGTTCAGGATGAAAGTCAAGCAGAAGTTTGTGAAGACTGTACTGACAATCTCGAATCAAGTTAATCTGACGGAATGGAAGCACAAACATGAAATCTACATCCTGATTGTATTTTCCTTCAGCCCAGTCAAGAATGAACTTCTGCACAGAGACTGTTTTTCCAATTCCAGCGATTCCTTGAGTAAGAACACTCTTGATTTTTGCTTTATTATCTTTTTTCGCCTGGTTACATCTTGGTTTGGGTAAGGGATTAAAGATATCATTACAGTTCATTGGAGTATCTTGCAACTGACTTGTTTTAGGTGTTTTCTCCATATTTAACACTTCATGTTCTTCATTCATTCCTGCACTCTCTCCCTCCATGATGTACAGCTGTGTGTAAATCTTGTTTAAAAGAGTTTTGTTCTCTTGTACTTCGATTCCCTCAAATACATTCTCACACTTGCTTTTTGTGTTGGTTTTGTGTTTCTCTTTGATTCTCTGTTGTATGATGTTGGTCTCGAGTGAGACTGTACATGTCAGATGTGCTTTAACAGGTTTTGAATGATCCGTTTCATCACTGCATAGACAGCAACATACAGAATTAAGCAATGAACTTTAACTGAAATTTATTTAGTTCTTCAAAGTTCAAAGACATTTTAATGTGAGGTGCACCTAAAATGGCATGAGGGTAAATAAATTATGAGTTAAACTTAATTTTTGGGTAAACTAATCCTTCAAGTTATGTAATTTGATTATGGATGCCAGGAATTTAATTGGCACCACCTTTAGGATCAGAGACAAATTAACAGTCTGGCCAAATGAGCAAGTGATCAAGCCATCCACTTTTATCCTATATGCCCCATTACACTTAGCACAAATTATGGGAGTAACTTCCAGATCGATGTAAAAGATTCTGCAGTGTCTAGTCACAGCAAAATGTAACCTCACACATTAGCATAATGGAATACTAGGATTACGACTTTTAAAATTTGGCTTCAAACATCCTAACACAAATATGTGGATCAAGAAAGTCATTTTTAGTTTTTGGACTTAGGTAATTTAAAATTCTGCATACGGCCCTGCCCTATTATTTCTAAATGACTGTATCCAGCAAAAGACCTTTCAGAATAAATTACACTGTATTTATGCAGTTTATTATGTTAACAATCGTTACGTTTTTACTCACATGTGGTCTACGGTCACCGCTCCATTACGAAGATTAGGAGGCTGATAAATGGAATCATTACTCTTCATGGAAACACAGCTAAATACGGAAGATCCTGCTCTGCCTTTACCGTTCCTTTTCCTAAAAAATAAATAATTCAGACTTTCTTAACAATAAAAAATTGTGAAGTAAAAGCAACTAAAAAGCAGGGCTAGATATCAAACCTTGTGTCAAATGTCTCCGTTCCATTACTGAATGAAGGGGGATCAGGCATTGAGTGCTTACTCTTCACATACACAGAGCTGGCCTCCGCCTCTCTCTCATCCTCGTAGAGGCTCATTTTACAGACTGAATTCAAGACTAAATGTGAGAAAAACAACGAATTAAAAAACAAAAAAGAAAAATGTCATGAAATACAGGCAGAACCCAGGCGCAGACAGAGTGGAGTCATCAGAAAGCTTTATTAAACCACAAAAACAAACAGAAACCCACGATGGAGAAAATACTCAAAAACAAGACTTAAAACAAACAGCTCCTGCAGGGGAGGGACTAAAACAAAGGAAGTCCAAAAGATAACAAAATAGACAAAAAGGCAGGCAAGAGCACTCGAACTTGGACGAGGGAACTCACAGGGTTTGGCACATGGTGGATAGAATTAGGCACTATCAAACACTGACGGGAAGATTACACTGGGCAGGTGAAGGGAATGAACACTAACGGGAAGATTATCTGTAAAATTCAGTATAAAAATTAATGAAAGATCATTGAGGTCAAAATCGTTAAATATAAGGGAAATATTTATTTTGTAACATAAGATGTTAGTTATATCTATTCCTTTATGTCGAAAGTTAATCTACACCCAGAGACCGTGAAAAAGAGAGTTGCAACACACTTTGATCTCACCACCACTGCAGTCAATACAGATGTAGGGCGCTCTCCATAGTTCCAATCTGTCAAAGCGAGGGATTTTATTTCATCCACATTGCTACCTGTCTCTGTTCTTGACTGTTATCCAAGTTTTGTTCTGCCCCTGGAAATATAGTTCAAATATAGTTAAGATTAAGTACATTTGATTGTAAAAAGTATGGCAATAAGTGTTAAAGGAGCCAGTCTTTTGCTATTTTTGAGGCTTTGATTATGTTTTTTGGGAGTTTAACAATTGATGTTTATGTTTCTAATTTCAATAAAAAGTTAGGGTTCGGGTAATTTTTCTCTCAAGTATGTGAATGTTGCGATAGATGTGGTTGAGTGGACTGAGTTAGGAAGAATGTTCCACCAGGAAGTAGTTGTGAAGAAGAATGAGCGGGAATTCAATTTACTGCCCTAATGAGAAGGCAATACAAGACGCCGCTGGATTGCTGAACACAGGGTTCTACATGGGGTGTAGGGGGGTGTGAAAGTATGCCGGTGCAGATACAGTGATAGTCCTGTAGGCAAGCATTAGTGACTTGAATCTCATATAGGCTTCAACCAGTAGCCAGTGGAGAGAGATGAAAAGGGGTGTCACATGAGCCCTTTTGGGCTGTTGGAAGACGAGGCGTGTTGCTGCATTCTGAACCAGCAGGAGTGGTTAAATTCTTTCATGCACTTCAATATTAACTACAAGTCTGTAGTTAACGAAATATGTGCATTGTGATTTTTAGCTCAAAATAGCTCAAACTTTAAATAATTAAGTCTATTGTTCACCGCTGTCCCACTTCCAACAAAACGACTGGATTTCTTCCGGTCTATATAAAACGCTCCGATTGGTAAACCATATCAGCGAGCATCTGCTTCTCAGGCTGTTGTGATTGGTCGGTCCTCTTCTCTTTGCACGTGTATTCATAAACTTTGGCTTTCAGCAATAAACCATAATAATGGCGTCAACTTCACTTTCCATTCCATTCCATTTTCTACCGCTTATCCGAACTACCTCGGGTCACGGGGAGCCTGTGCCTATCTCAGGAGTCATCGGGCATCAAGGCAGGATACACCCTGGATGGAGTGCCAACCCATCGCAGGGCACACACACTCACTCATTCACTCACACACTCACACCCTACGGACAATTTTTTCCAGAGATGCCAATCAACCTACCATGCATGTCTTTGGACCAGGGGAGGAAACCGGAGTACCCGGAGGAAACCCCCGAGGCACGGGGAGAACATGCAAACTCCACACACACAAGTCGGAAGTGGGAATCGAACCCCCAACCCTGGAGGTGTGAGGCGAACGTGCTAACCACTAAGCCACCGTGCCCCCCCTTCAACTTCACTTTATCAGTTAAAAACATGCGGATCAATCGAAGTGTTACGGAGGTCTGCTAGTGCAAGTGGAAAAGTTAATCTTTGTTAGAGATCACATTTATTTCCTACTATGGTGAGGGAAATGACACCAGACCGAAACACGTCAGACCGGTTATATTAATTAACACTAATAACAACAGAAGTGTTAGTTTCGCCTTTTTTAATTGGACCAGAGTTGGATCATAAAACAAGCAGATTTACCAGGAGACATTTGCAAGCAGGACTTCAGAGGACATTTCATAGAAGTGTTTAAGACGTATGCGTACACACACACACACACACACAATATAAGTGCTTTCAAAGCCAATGTTGAAGTCATGGTTAATGAAGTCACAATGTTTATGAAACTAGAAAATGTTTGCGTATGTGTATTGTTTAAACGAAAGTCTTAAAGACTGTTAATGTTAATAACATTAAATATTTTGGTCCAAAAAGTATGACAGATTTTTCGACTCGCACTTACTGGATTCTCCGAAAAGGACACGTCAAAACAGCACAAATTTTATTCACGAAAGTTAAAATATGAAATTAATTATCAATTTTTTTTAGAAGAACAACTCAACTCAACTCAACTTTATTTATATAGCGCTTTTTACAATTTTCATTGTTACAAAGCAGCTGTACATGAGACACATTTAATACAAGTATGAATTCTAAAGCAGCCCCCCCGGCCAGGCAGATAGTGCAAAACAATATGCAAACAAGCAAGCAAACAATTCCGAGGACGTTTGTGAAACATGAAAATGCTCCGCTGCAAAATCAGGTTAATATTGTTGCTATTTGTAAAAAAATCTGTAAGTTTAAAAATGCTTCATAAATCTTACAGGTTAAATATTAATGTAATCAAATTTTAAATTAAAGGAAATTTTAAAAGGTTATGATTCAAGAAACACCGGAGTAAAAAAAACTTTTTAGACTGAAAAGGGTGAAAACCACCAGACTACCTGCCCCCTAGATCCCATCCCCACTCATATCCTCCAGGCCATTTCCCCATCGTTTGTTCCCTCTCTGACCCACATTATCAACTCGTCTCTCACCACTGGTACATTTCCTACACTCTTCAAAGAGGCCCGTATTACCCCACTACTAAAAAAACCTACTCTTAATCCTGAACTGTTAGAAAACTACAGACCGGTATCCCTCCTCCCCTTCGTAGCACAAACTGTAGAACGTGTTGTATGTAACCAGCTCTCATCCTTTCTCAGTCAGAACAACCTCCTAGACAGCAACCAGTCTGGTTTCAAGAGCGGTCATTTCCACTGAAACTGCGCTGCTCTCTGTCATTGAAGCCCTAAGACTGGAAAGAGCTTCCTCTAACTCATCTGTTCTCATCCTTCTGGATCTATCTGCAGCCTTTGACACCTATAACCATCACATCCTCCCGTCCACCCTCAAGGCTATGGGGGTCTCCAGAATGGTGCTACAATGGTTCAGGTCTTACCTCTCAGGTAGGTCCTTTAGAGCATCTTGGACAGGTGAGGTGTCGGAGTCCCAACATCTCAACACAGGTGTGCCTCAGGGCTCAGTGCTTGGTCCGTTGCTATTCTCTGTAAACATGACATCCATAGGCTCTGTCATTCAGAAACATGGCTTTTCCTATCACTGCTATGCGGATGATACACAATTCTTCCTTTCTTTTCGCCCAGACGATCCGACTGTTTCTGCACGCATCTCAGCTTGCCTAGCCGACATTTCGCTCTGGATGAATGGCCATCACCTGCAGCTGAACCTTTCAAAAACAGAACTGCTTGTAATCCCGGCCGATACAAAGACTCATCACAACCTCTCCATTCAACTGGGCTCATCAACAAATCACATCTTCCAGAAAGGCAAGAACCCTGGGAGTGGTGATCGATGATCAGCTCAACTTCCCAGATCAAGTTGCCAGCACCGCCCGGCCCTTTAGATTCATCCTCTACAATATTAGGAAAATCCCTCCTCCATTCATTAAGCTACATTGGCACCCTATAGTCGCTCGCATCAAATTCAAGACTCTGCTCCTGGCCTACAAGACCACCACTGGTTCGGCACCACCTTATCTTCACTCGCTAAGGCAGACATATGTACCCGCCAGATCCCTACGCTCTGCAAACGAACAGCGTCTTGTGGTGCCATCCCAAAGAGGTAAAAAAAAAAAACTCTCTCGCTCACCTTCTCCGGATCTGTTCCACCTATGTGGAATGATCTGCTCGCTGCTACAAGATCTGCAGATTATGTAGCCATCTTTCAGAAACGTCTGAAAACACATCTCTTCCGTCAACATCTGACTGATCTGTTCTGACTCTATTTTCTTCTCTATTCTTTAAAAAAAATTAAATAATGAATGAATGGTTCTGTATACTGTGTTAGGTTATATGAGACCAGTCTTCTTTTTTTGATTGCACTTATGCTTTTGTTGTACTTATGCTGTCCCAGTTGCTTCCATTGACTACCCCACCTGTAAATTGCTTTGGATAAAAGTGTCTGCTAAATGACTAAATGTAAATGTAAAAGAAACATATACAAAAGCGCTTACAATCATCTTGTTTTTTCCTGAAACTAAAGAAATTGAACAATTTCTGGCAACTGCAAAGAATACGAGTGCCAAAGCTGCTTGATAAAATCCCACCAGAAAACGAAACTTCAGAAAGGACACATACAAAAAAAGTGTAATGATATTGACATAAATAAATTGAATATCGGTGTTTGTTTTACATTTTTAAAGCAGAACTGTCCATTGACATGTATTGTAACTGGAAGCTGATCTTACTTAACAATTGTTAATTATCCATCAATATTTAGCTTCTGCAAAAAAAATGAATTGAATTTAACATTAAAAAAAATGCAGCTACCAGCGTAAACTAGATTTGAGTGGTCTAACCAGCTATAGCTACCATGTCCCATGAACAGCTTGAGCTGGTCTAGCTGGTTTTTCCTAGTAGGGTAATGGCGTAAACAGATAGCTATATGCAACAAAAAGAATCCCGGCTGAGCCTCTTTCTCCCGAGGTCTTTTCTCCATTAATCAATCATTTTAGTTTGGGTTCCTCGCAACAGCAGGCCAGTGTTGGCTTACTCACCGGGAGACTTCATTCATTTATTAACTTATTTATTAATTAGATATTATTCATTATAATTATCTTGCTCGTTCTATAAACACGATGCACGGTGCTGTGTTTATCCTTTTCGGTTTTTCTGTTTGCCTTGTAAAGCTGCTTTGGAACAATGCACATTGTGAAAAGCGCTATATAAATAAACTTGAATTTAATTTAATTTAATTTTTCATCCAAGGCAAACAGGCATTATATCTATATGGAACATTACAATACATATAAATATACAAAGCATAATGCCTCTAAACTACAACATATTATTACACAAAGTTTAAGTTACCTCAGAAATCATGTCGCGACTACATATCCGTTCACTGTCCACGCCACCATTCACCTGAGCTAATACAGCTGCACCCATAAATAGGACATCAGCTCGAATGAACCGTATTCACCCTAATACATGTGACTACCATAAATAATGAAGTATTTGCGACTATTACGTTTAGATATAACATTCATTGATGTTTTAATGTGTATAAGAGTGATTTTATCAAAGGCTTCATTGTCAGGAGCAGTGCTCACATTGGTTTCGGTGACACGTAATTCAAGATAGACTACAATTTAGAGATGTCTGTGCTGTATTTCTTTAAAGTGAAATACAATTGTGTTGCCTTGAAGTGTGCTACAAAGTTGCTAATGCTACTTGTAAAGTCAGCTTCTTATAGCTTCTAAAAAACAGTAACCTGATTGCTTTTTGTTTAGTGAGACTATGGCATGATTCTGGGACCGACAATGTGACAGTGATCTTAATCATTTTAGCCACCACATTTAAAAGAACACTTTCGACTGGTGCACCAGAACTGTCCGTTTTTAACATTCTTCGAAATATCTTTCTTTGTTTTCAGCTGAACACAGGAAGTGTATACAGGTTTGGAACAGCTTGAGGATGAGTAATTCATGACATAATTCTATTTTTTGAAGGAGTATCTCTTTAAGAGCGATTCAGAAACAACCTGGACCAACTCTGAGATAGGAGAAGACTTTGGACCTTAGCGGTCTTGACCAATCATGTACATGACAGGAAATAAGAGCGCAAGTTTGTCGCATGCCTTAAACATGTTAAAAAATGCATTTTTAAGGCATGCGACATTGACTTGACCATTCGTTTATTTGTGGAAGTGGGCTTTTAATGAATCGCTTGACACAAAAGCTGGTCAACTGTCGCCACCTGCAGGCGTGCCTATGTAAGTTCTCTCGTGCTAGCAGGTGTTAAAGAAATATTATAACTAAAAATTAAAAATATGTCTTAACTCACCCTCAAGTTGTTTTACATTTTTTTAGAACTGCTATGACAATTTTTCAAATACTTTTAACATTTTTTCTAAACTCTTCACACAGTTATCACAACATCTGGCTGTGTAGGCAATACAATTAACACATTCTTTTTGCTTGGACACAAAATACATATTTTTTACTCAAATCAAAAATGCTTTAAGTTCTTTAACACACAAGCTCAACCAAGACGAAAACAAAATGACAAAATTTTGTTTTACCTATGTGTTTTTCCGTTTTTCCTGTTTGCTCCTGTAAAGCTGTTTTGGAACAATGCACATTGTGAAAAGCGCTATATAAATACACTTGAATTGAATTAACAATAAAAAACAAATTGAAGTTATGCAAATAAAGTATATAAATCTATAAACCCGTAATCTATATTTACGCCTTCTGTCATACACATGTGAAGTGAGTGATGTTACAGATGAACGTTTTGTGAGGGACCACTTCCTAAAATACATATCCATGTATCATGTGCAATGAAACATTTACATTTTATTAGATAAACACTGAATGTGATGTTACAGAAAAAGACAACATATCGTTTTCAAACTTACACATATTGTTTGCGGTATATAACCCTGAAGAGACATTTCAATATGTAGTTGTACTGCAGTACGTAACTTTCACCTTGAGTGCGAAAAAAAAGGAAATATTCACTTGAAATATACAAATAGCTCAAAGCCAAACTCGGTGTACTTCTTTAGTCTCATTACCATGTTTTAGTAAAAGGGGATAGCTTGAAACTGATTTTGGTTGGAAATATGGAACACAGAAGACAGGTTGGTGGGGAAAGAGGAGTGGTACGAGGGAGAGTGCGTGGAGGACAAAGGAGAGGAAGACAGTGATATCTGATAAAAGAAGTGTCACAATTATTGACCATGTTGTGAATCATGGTATGACGGGGTAAGAGACACGACACACACACAAGATGGCGTTACAAACAACCCCAGCGGGGAATTTATTAGACAGCTTTATCTCACGCGTCCAACAATAGTATCCGGGGTGCTTTGCTCTTTAAAACTCGCCAGTCCGTGCTCATGTTGGGGTGCCTTCTCTCTGTCTCCTTCGCGGTTCCTTCACTCTCGTGCTCTGGTGGTCAATAAGGTACAGCGGAGAGTGCGGCCAGATAAAGGACCCAGAGTGCTGGGAGCACGGGGCTTTTATGTGGGCCGTTTCCCAGGCGACGCTGATCTCCGATCTGTGCCTCGCCACACATGGTCTCACTTTGAGAGAGGCCGCTCAACAGTTGCGTCAATAGTACTTATTTTCCGGTAAACCAACAGGTGAGATTTCAAAATTAACTGTAATATATATATAAATATTACAGTACAATACAATATGTCAAAATTTTGAATACTTTTACAATACAGTATTTTATGTGTTTTAGGATCCAAAGGTTGCCTCAGAGAGGAGGAAGAGGCAGAATCTTTTCAGATGTGCAGGAAATTGCCATTGTTGACATATGGTAACTGCCAACAATGAAATATAACTTCAGGAAATTCAGTATAGAGTGCTGGCAGACAATATCACTTTTGGTAATGTGAATATGATCAGCACAACGACAATTGCAAGAGTCCTAGAGAAATATAAATAAGGATGAAGCAATTGTAACCTGTAGCCTAGTCTTTGAGAGAAACTTTGAACGAGTGAAAGAACTATGTATCAGTATGTCCAGGTAAGATGTCTGTTCAGTAACCAAACAGGGTACATACACATTGTTCTTTTGTGTACGTGTCGTTGCTTCACCCGTCACAGTGTGCAGCACTGCACTGTAAAAAAAATCCTGTAAAATTTACAGTAAATTACTGGCAGCAGGGTTGCCAGCCGGTTACCTTTAATAAACATAATTTGGGTAACTTGAACATAGCTAAATTATGAGTAAACATAACTTTAATATGTGCAACGAATGCAACTTTTTAATATAAATCCAATATTTTTTTCAGCACAGCTTTGGGGTAGGAAACAACTTCTATAGAGCCAAGTAACTGTTTGGTTTCTAACATTGTTAAAAAAATCATATTTTGTGTTCAACTGAACAAAAACATACAGTTTTGAAAACCTGAGGGGGAGTAGGTAAATGATGACAGAATTTTCATTTTGGGTGAGCAGTGCTTTTAAATATTTTTATATAGTTTATTCATATTTATTTATAGTTAAAGGTTTATAAGGCTCCAGATTATTATCAAACCATCCAGCATGCTCTAAATCCCACATCATTATATGGACATACCATTTTACTGGTGGGTAAAAGTTCGACCTAACCGTGGGTTAAAACCAAAAGAGTAACAGTAAAATCGGACAACTCTCAAAATGGGGGGGAGGGGTAGGCTGAAGTAAAGCACATTATCAACGAAACACAGACATCAGTTTCATTCACTGTATGCGGTTCATGTCCGGCATCTTTTAGCGCTGGGACGGCTTCAAATCCAGCGTTATATCCACTCTTTATATAACATTTATCACCCAAATGCAGTGAACAAACAAACACCTGGACTTCGCGAACATAAGCTCTCTCCTGCACACAAGTGAAGGGGCGCCTGCGAATGCTACTTCTACTGCTTCCCATGCTGCCACGTGATTTTCTGGGAGAGTTGTCCAATAAGGGACATTTTTTTTACAAAACAGTTTTATATGTTCCCACATACTAGACATACTACAGAATACGCCCAGCTCATTTTTTGACAAGTTGAACATGTTAAGCATGAGAAGACAGCACGTTTAACATTGTAAAGAAGTCAGAATGCATGACACATCGTTGCAGCACCCCTTCAAAATTTTGTCCATGAGCTATAAACTCCTTCCAAAAACTGACTTTAATCTGCAGAACATTGAAAACCAAACAACACTGGCGGCCATTGACTTTAATTGCATGGACACAAGACTTTACAGACAATCCTGAACATGGCTATATATGGTGGTGCTGATATTCAATCACACCGATGCCATGGATGAGAAGATGCCCCTAAGGTGTCATGTCAATCGATAAAGCTGGAACCCTGACAGTACTGAGTAAAAGTCAAAAAAAAGCTTTGTTAAAGGTACCTTGGCTGCAACGTAAACCACTAGAAGGATTTTGCAGCTCTGGATCTCTAAAGAGTAAACCACCATGGAGATGCAAATGCATGTCCATCCAAATCTCAAGTGCCATCACTGAAAGAGCATTAACTTACAAACTGTTTCAGAAATACGGGGGCTAGACAGAATAATGTAATTTGTTATATTATTACAAAATAATGAAAAACGTAAAAAAAATATCCGTACACATATATATGTGAAAATGCAGTTTATAGACTACAGCTCTTGTGCCACCATTGTGCCCTCCAAGCTAGACTGGGCTGGGCTTATACAGCTTGTTGTGCAGCTGGATCCTGGACTTCCTGTCTTACAGAAGACAGGTCAGAATTGGCAACAATATCTCCAAATCACTGACCCAGACACTGTAGCGCCACAAGGATGTGTTCTCAGCCCACACCTTGTACACAAACGATTGTGTGTCAACACGCAGCTCCAACACCATCGTAAAGTTTGCCAACGATACAACGGTGATAGGTCTGATCACTGATGAAACAGCCTACAGAGAAGATGTGCACACTCTGTCACGTTGGTGTGATAAACACAACCTCTCTCTCAACATCAGTAAGACCAAGGAGCTAGTGTTGGACTTTAGGAGGAGAGACAGAGATCAAAGTCCTATCACCATCAACGAAGCGCCAGTGGAGAGAGTCAACAGTTTCAAGTTCTTTGGTGTCAATATCATAGAGGAGCTCACATGGACCACTCACACCGAAGCCGTATTGAAGAAGGCTCAACAACGTCTCTTCTTCCTGAGACGGCTGAGGAAGTTTGGTCTGAATCTCCACATCCTCACTCGATTCTATACTGGCACAATAGAGAGTATCCTAACTGGCTCTCAACCGGAAAGCCCGAAGAGAGTAGTACGAACTGCCATTCATACTGTCGGAGGTGAGCTTCCCTCCCTCCAGGAAATTTACACCAGACGGTGTGTGAAAAAGCGAGGAGGATTACTAGAGACACTGGCCACCCAAGTCACGGTCTGTTCTCACTCCTTACGTCAGGAAAGAGATACCGCAGCATCAGAACCCACACCAGCAGACCACGTGACAGCTTCTTTCCCCAAGTAGACAAACTCTTAAACTCTTGACTCCCACAATCTACTCATTAGCATTGGACTTTATCCTCCACTAGCATGCACAACTTTATACTCTGTCTTACTGTAATACAACAATACATAACAATCACTGTAACCGATGCATATTATGTGTACATTTGCTGCTGTGTATTATTATTATGTATAATACGTGTCATTTGTTGGTGTAAAACTTGTACAGAAATCTTTACTGTGTAAATGTGCACAAGAAATCTCTGTCATACTGCCATGTTGGAACTGCCCCAAGTTTTTCACCTACTGTTGCACCTGTATATATGGTTGAGCGACAAGAAAGGAATTTGATTTGATATCCTCAGGTGTCAGACTCCAGTCTTTGCCTTTGGATGTTCTTTGTTTACTGCTGGGGGTATCTCAAAACCAATCAAAGATTAACTGACCTCACAAAAGATTACAACAGTTTATATAAGATAAATAAATGGGCAGAGATAACATTGCACTATCATATTTTTCTCTCGTTAATATGATTTATTTTGGGCCTTTCAGCATCCTCATATCTATCATGGTCTTTACACATACAGTCCTAAAGTTTCGTATGCGTCTTTTCATATGTGGTGCTCGTATGGTGTCTCTGAATTGTCAAACACCTATTAAAATGATTGTTACAGATGCAAAAACGCAGAAAATCCAAATTTTGGACTCAATGTACACTGTAAAAAAAATCTGTAATTCAACAGTTAAATTACTGTATATTTTAACGGACATTTCCGTACTACATGTTTTACGGGTGTTTTTACATATTTTAACGGAAATTTTCCGTACTACATGTTTTTACGGGTGTATTTCCGTTTATATACATTTTTGAATTGCATTATGGGAGCGCAATGTAAAAAATCTGCACATTTAAAGTTAAATGACTGTATATTTTAACGGAAATTGTCCATACTTATATGTGTTACGGGTGTTTTCCGTTTATTTACATTTTCGAATTGCATTTTGGGACCGTGACCGAGGCTCCGACAACTTTTGATGGTCATGGACGCAAGTACAGCCAACACATCATTTTTTCCCAAGTTTTTCCACTGGTAAGTAATGTTAATAGAAGTCAACACGACATTTCAATCAAGCGACTGCTTTATTTTAATTTTTTACTGAACCGGTCATGTAAATTTCAAAAGTGAATTTCGTTTAATAATGTTAATAAGAAAAGATGTTTTGTTCCCCGAACAATGGGTGATTATTTGTTGTACAAATGAGCATTTACGTACTGATTTTTATTTGCTTATGCCCGCTCCTCTTCAATTATGCTATCTGTTAATTTACAGATTATTCGTCCGAATTTTTTATCTGCTTGGTGCGCGGGTAGTCCCGCCCATTCCCCGCTGCACTGTGTGAAAGACATGATCTCGGCTCTTCATCTCGGCTCGGTTTGTAAAAAGGTATGTTAACTATTAATTGTTAATATAACATTACTGTTTGTATTGTACTATACAATTAATCATGGCTCGCATTGAAAGATAAGAAATTAGGGACTGGAGTGAATTGTAGACACTGTGTGATGCTAACGCTATATGGGGGAAACACACACGTAAGGCTAATATTATAACAAAATAACCACAGACAGGACATCTGTGTGTAATCGGACATCGACGCGAGGTTCTTTTTTGTTTCCTTCTCGATTCATGGCAGCGGAGTGAAATCAGACCAACCCGTTCTCACTCCCGACTCGTCACACATTGACGCTCGGTCAGCGAACATCGGCGAACCCTTTGAGGTATTTTTTAGACGAACGGGGAACTACGTTGCTGTAGTACGTAACCCCACCCTAAACCTAACCCCAAACACTACTAAGCCTTATGTAACCCAGACTCAAATTAGCATAATTGCAGTCTATACCCGAGTTAATTTGTTCAAATTATTAAACATTTAAATCAGTATAATTACATATTAAATTAAATATGTATGTGATTGAACAGCAAATAAAACAACGCTTTGTGACAATGTAATATTTTATTATATTGTTTAAATTATAAATTTTTTATTATTCATTTAAGTGGTTAAACTAACGTGGTTCATGGTGAAACCTGGAAAGCGAGACAAACGGAAAAAACGCTGTTAATTCATAGAGGAATCGGTGAGTTGAATGTTTATTTAATGTTTATTTTGATAAATTTGGCTAACTGTGTTTATGTACAGTATTATGTGAGACTAAATAGTAAAAGCAATGTGTTTCACAATGTGTAAAGAGTGATTACGATGTCAAATTGTTGTTCAGAAATGTGTTAAATGATGCTAATGTAAAGAGAAATTACTAAGGATATTGCCCTGTTGTGTGCAGGCCAGTTTTGCATGTATATGTTTTGAAGATGGATTTTCTATCGTGATTTGGTGTGGATGCATCGAGTCGTGTGACAACTGAAAAAATAGATGGCGAGCCACCCGTAAACCGAACTTGGATCAACTTTTCTCATCTTTCCGTGGATTTGTGTCATTTCTGCACCCCGTTCATTCTGTGGGAGTTCTTCTCTTTTTGAACTTGAGTATCAAGGTATTTTTTTCTTTTGGAACTGACACTTTCTGAGAAAAAAAAGGAAAATTCACATTCTTTTGTGTGGTTTGGACTGAGATCTTTCTGTTATTATTACTGGGGTAACGAACGAGTATTGTACATTTATTTTGTTTGTTGATAATTTCTGTCATTCAATTTGGGTAATTGTTTCATTCTGTAACTCATAATTGAATTTTGTACAATTTATTTTCTTTAAAAAAAGCTTTGTTGATTCAAAATCTATTTTTTTATTTGGCTAATTATTTCATTGACACTTTTACTTTTGATATAAAAATTTGTGTGTGTCCACCTTTGACTCCCTCGACTCCAGTTTCTTCTGATTGGCCCATCGATCTGATTTATCACAAATTTTGCCAAGCAAGTGTTACACTTATGAAACACAACACGCGAATAAAAGTAGTCACAGGTATTTATTGAACAAACTGACAAAAGCATTAAACACAACTCGTGTCGCAGACCTTTTTGCACAAAAGCCGTACGATAGCTAAATTTACGGCTTGCATGAAGGTGTCTGTGGCTTGAATGCATAAAGTTTGCTCCCGTTCAAAGATTACCTGCAGATGCAGTCAGTCGCGGTAGCCAATCAATACCGTTTCTCTTTCAATGCCAACGAAATGACGCGATCAGTCACGAGATACGGGAGAGCCAATGTCATCGAAGGTAACATAACTGTTCCTCTGGCGGTAATTTTTGAACGTGGTTTTCTGTCGCCAGAATCAGAAATTTTCAACGGACGGTGACACACTGTTACACTATCTATTAAAACTGCATTAAAAGCGTCATATAAACGCAATTATCCTGGCTATTAAACTTAAATCCCCAAAGCACCATGATTGCAAATTATATCAAATAAACATTTTCATGTGCATGCCCTGCACGTCAAAAAGCGATGCCAGAGTGGTACCCTGCACGTTAAAAAAAGACCCCGAGGGGCGCGGACCGCGCGTCAACATGTGACGAGTCGGGAGTGAGAATGTGTTAAATAATGTGTGTATATTGGAGTAAGGGTAAATGTACATGCATTTCAGTCAGTAAATAAGAAAATATGTAACATATGGCATATTTCACTGTTATTTTCAGAATTATACCAGCAGCAACTTTTGGATGCCCTGATGACACACACAGAACCCATACATTCTTCATTCCCTTCAAATCTGGCTCTGTTTAGAACTTGCCTGCTTCCACTATGATATTTCATTGTGATATTTATGTATCAAATATATACATTTATGCATTTTGCAGACGCAGCGACTTACATTGCTTTATCCTATTCATTTTACATAGGTGTTTGCAATCCCCTGGGATCGAACCACAAACCTTGAGTTGTTAACGCAGTGATCTTACCACTGAGCTACAGGAAAGCTGTTGACAAAGTTACAGTAATCAAAAACAGTGGCTGTTCCTGATTGCTCTCAGCTACATGTTCAGCCTCTTTTATGTGCTGAACATCATGTATCCAAAGGGAGCGGCCCTGACTCTGGAATTTATCCAAAGGTATGTTGTGACCATTTAAAGTTTATTTCATTTTTCCAAGCCAAGTAAGGTGATACATTTTTGTTGTGTTTTTAACAGGAGCCTATTGAGTATTAATCCACAACGTGGGTCCAAATCTGAAAAGAAGGGAGCCAAGCACTACAACATTGGTCCTAATGTTACATGACTTTCAGAATCCTTGGAGGCTTTAAAGGTCATTATGCACACTTCTTTCATCATACTGCTTCTGTCTTGCCACCTACATTGTTCCATGTACTGTTGTCAAAAGTACCTATACTTTTTTGTGATAGTTTACCCACCAAAGATAATTATGTCATCATTTTATCAACCTCTTAACATATCAAACCTGTATGACTTTCTTTCTGCAGCACACAAAATAAGATGTTCTGAAGAATGTTGGAAACTGACTAGTGGTGGCACCCATTGACTTCCATTGGTTTTCTGTCGGTTTGTTTAAAAAACATCTTTTTGCATGTTCATTATTGCTGTTGTTGTATATTATTGTAAATGCATAAGGTGATGTGTAGTGTTTTATGTTTTCATTTGGATAACTTGATGTAACCATATAAAAAAAAAAGATTTACTATTTTAAATTTTAAGCCAATTTGATATTAAGTTACCTGTTCAAGACCTCTTAGAGTACATTTTGAGTACATATTTACACACTTTCACACATGCACATGCACACACTCACATTCTCTTTATCTCTAACACACACACACACACCAACTCACGTTCTGCATATCTAACATACGTAACATTTAGAAACAATAAAAAAATTTAGTTATTTGTTCAAGACCTCTTTTACTTGTTTATTAATTACAGCATTTGGAATTATAAGTAATTTGTATTAATTAAAGAATTAATTTTTTATTACAAAGTTGTTGTTTTTTAATAATAATTAATATAATCCCTGTAAGTACAAAGTTAACTAACAACTCTTAATGGCTTCTTTACACGTATGTAGTGATATACAGTAGAAAAAATGGTTTTGTTTTACGGTAGACAAACCATAAATTAAGAGTATTTTCCATTTTAATAACAGGGGAAAGTCAGTGAGCTGCCAGTAATTTTTCCATTACTTTACAGATATAATTAACATTTGCCGTTTGTATACTGTTGGTATACCAGTAAATGATTGAAATTCTAATTTCTTTTATTGTAGATATACCATTAAAATACAGAAAATGTCCACTCTTCTACTGTACGTATTCCATTAAAAAAAAACATGTATTTAACATACATAAACTTTTAAATAATAGAAGATGTTTCGTGTTTTTACA
Source organism: Triplophysa dalaica (assembly GCF_015846415.1). NCBI lineage: Eukaryota > Metazoa > Chordata > Actinopteri > Cypriniformes > Nemacheilidae > Triplophysa > Triplophysa dalaica. Next base: position 14,136,568 of record NC_079561.1, on the reverse strand, counting down.
GTAGTTATACCTTTGAAAAAACGGATTTTTTTTGTTATTTTAATGTGGCCACTCGGTCAATTAACAGAATATTTCTGTTTTTTATGGATTTTTTAACAGAACATTTCTGTTTTAAAATCACGGTAAAAAGTCTGTGTAATTTGCTGCCAGTACTTTTTCCGGTATTTTTACGAGGTTTTTTAACAGAAAATTTCCATTTTAAAATTACGGTAAAAAGTCTGTGTAATTTGCTGCCGGTACTTTTTCCGGTATTTTTCCGGATTTTTTTTACAGTGTACAATGACACACAAGAAACAACATTTTCTAAAACTTGATTTCTCAGTTAATTACTTAGAACTTAAATTTTACAAATGACAAAATTAAAACTTGACTTACTTCTGCCACCTTTTGTCGCTATCTCTCTTAAAATTGAGACTGAATTTTAGTTTGAATAAACATCTGACCTAAAACAGCAACCAGCCAGTCATGTGAACAGGAAATTCAACGTGCAAAGAGACCTTTTTTGTGAACTAAAGTTTATACAAAAGTTTCTTATAAAACAAAATAAAATAAAACGTATATGAATATATCTATATATAAAGGTACGTAATCTATAGTTATTTTCATCAGCTCACTCACAGGTGCTGACATCACAAAGGATAGGTCACACAGTTCATACTCATAGATCTGTGTTCATAGGTAACTCACCAACTCCTTATGCATTAAACTTGGTGTAAAAGTGGCGTTATATCAAGCTAGTGTTTCTTATCAGTTAATTGGTAACTAATCCTGATAGCTTAATTTCAGTTGTAAAACATCATCTGCTGTAAAGAAATGATCTTAATTTTAATGGTTTTATTCTACTTATGATATATTTACATGATATGATGAAAATTTATTTATATATATATTGGTTTTAATGCAACATGTTATTTGAATTTATTTATTCTCTTTATTTTCTCTTTTCCCAGGTCCAATCAGATGTCAAAGGCAAGCAGCCAACAATGCTAATTAACAGTCACGGAGCGTTGATAAACTATAGAAAAATGCCACTTTTTACCTATATCTCCATTATGAAGTCCCAGATGACCAGACAGTCATTCACGAGTTCGCCTTGCCTCTAATGAACTAGGACTGATAAGTATGCGTGTTTGGCGTGCTGTCCCGGGGCGAGGGCTCGGAGCTCGGTGATCTTCCTCGAACTCTTGCACCTGCCCCTTGACCGGGGAGAGTGCTCCAGGCTTGGTGTGTGCCCGGACCTGGATCATACCCCCCAGTGCTGAGGTAAAAACGGGCTTGTGGTGTTGAGTCGGGGTGGAGGAGGGATGTTGCGAGACTTCCGAGAGAATGGAGTTGAGATCGCTGGACTACTTATGGGCTGTTAGAATTATTGCGCAGATTGTTTATCGAAAGCCAGCTGAGTTAATTATCTGCACGTGCTCCTCCCGAACATTGTTAATAAAACATCATTTCATTTTTTCTGATCGTAGTGTACACGTGAAGTGATCAAAGTTTAGCTTAAATTAATGTATTATTTGAATAAATAGTACTCATAAATGATTGTTTAAATAGCTTGTTTGCAGTCACGCGGTTTTGGTGACATCCAAAATTCAGACTGAGGGCAGGAAATGTGAAGCAAAATAGAAGAGATGGATTAGCGTCTGTACTCTGCCCATTTACACTATTAGAAGATAAACCAAAAATCACAATGTATGTTGGATGTCATCCTTATGTTATGAAGAGGAGAGATCTTTCTACTGTTATAGCAACATAATTTTATTATCTTAGCAACTTGCCCAGTGTACAGACTCAACATTGTTTAAAGCATAAGGGCACCCCAAAGAGATCAACACACTAAGAATAAATCTGCACCCTAGCAAAGAGTTAGCAATTGTCTGCATTTTTTTAAATGCCCACAAAAACATCATATCTGTTGAGTTAGGGAAGGGAAAACACTCCATTAGAATCAACGTGTGTAGACCTTGTTAGGTGCTTGTTAGTTAGCTCTTTGTAATGACTATGATTGCTTTTTGTTTGGTGCAGTGTCAAAAAGTTGCTGTGTGGTGTTCTGAATCTCTAATAACATAATCTGATATAAGGACATGTGCTTAAAGCAATATAAGGTGGCAGTTATAAGGCCCCTTGTCAACAAAAAAAAAAACTCGACCCTAGAGAACTAGGGAATTACAGGCAAATATCGAATCGTCCTTTCATATCTAAAGTTTTAGAAAAAGTAGTTTCAACTCAATTATGCTCCTTCCTCTCAAGGAATGAAATCAATGAAGAATTCCAGTCTGGATGATTTGGCATGTCACAGTACACAGACTGCTTTTACAGAAATTAATCTGACCAGGGTTGTATTGCTATTGGTGCTGCTAGACCTTCGGCATTTGACAGCATTGACCACAGCACAATCCTACATAGACGCATCGAAAATTACGTTGGCATTAAAGGAATAGCATTGAAATTGAATTGTGATTGAAATTGTGAAATTGTGATAATAGTGATTTCATGAAAAATATACATTTTCCATGTTTAAATGCTAAAATCGGGTCTCTTGTGCATCTGCCAACTCAGAAAACATGAAAATTTACAAATCATTCACTTTTTTATGTGAGCCTATCTCTGCAAGCCTGTGAGAAAACGAATGCTTCAGAAATTGCTCTCTTAATGACGTAAGCAGCCGTTCTTATTATAATATTTCCATCCTTGTTCTTAACGTGTCCATCCATTGCGCCACCGCCATTGTTGTTTTCGCAAGTGTGAGGTTCCAACACCATGGCAAAAGTATCAAAGCTTTCGAACTGTTCTGTTGTTGGCTGCCCAGACCAACACAGAACAATGTTCCTAGCCTCACGGGAGACAAGAGAGCAATGGATTTATTTAGTTTTCAATGGAAATCATCTACACTGAACAAGGCAAAGCTGCAATAATTGTAAGTAACAGTATTTTTTATGTAAGACCCCAGGGACCTGTGGAAACTTAAAAGTTGATTAAATGTCACTGTGACAGGTTTGTCCATTAACTATTAGAAAGCAATGTCTGTGGCTTGCAAACATGCGACGGGATTGTCCTGTGTAACGTTAGTTTGAAATACCAATGTGTTTGACTTGAGTATCTTCATCTTCAAAACTGTGTGCACTTCCAACAACAACTTATGTACTTGTTACATCAAAGAGTGCAGAACAGTACTCTACTCTCAGTCTCATTGTTCCAAGGTAATCGCAGGATGCAGTTCATGCCCAGACCTGATGGCAGTGCGGAGAATGAGAGGCGCGGTGACCTGACAAGAGCTGAGATGATAGAGCTTGACAAAGGACGCGCCGGAACTGGAATCCCCTGATGGGCCTGGGTTCTGAGTTATTTTTTCTCGATTGGAGTTTTGAGTTCCTTGCCACCGTTTGCATACTGTTTTGCACTATTTGCCTGGCCGGGGGGAGCTTTAGAATGAGAATTTTAAAGTTTTACATAATTAATATTACATATAGGAATTTATAGTCTTATATTTGACCTTTGCCTCTTTCTCCTTTAACTTAAATGTGTGCTTTCACTGTGTGTGTGTGCGTGTCTGTGGGTCCGTCTGTGTGCGTGTGTCTGTCTATGTGTGCTAGTATGTGTGAATATTGTGTTTGGAGCGTTTGTATGTGGGTATTTCTGTCTTTTGTGTTTTCACCTTTTTCTTGTTTTTACAGGTATATAACTTTAATTGATTTGATTATATTCAATATGTCTCATGTACAGCTGCTTTGTAAAAATGGAATTTGTAAAAAGTGCATATAAATAAAGTTGAGTTGAATTAAGTTAAGTTAATCAGTTTAAAACCATAGTCCCGTTCCCCTACACCGCAACCTAGTGAACTTTCTAAAACATTTAACATGAAAACCACTTATTTTTTCATTGATTCGTTGATTTGTTAACTGTACCCTGAGTTTGGGATAGTTTGTGTGACTGCTTATTATCTTACACTCTTCACAGGATTAGTTTCGTAGTTATTATCAAGAACGCTAAATCATAAATGATTTAAAGTGGCCAATGTACAATATTAATCCTTTCTTAACTGCAATACTGAACTGTAATTTCATTAAATAACTGTTATACTTCTGTCTTTCCCATAGACGTCATTAATAGCGAAACAGCTCTGTGGCTTAATTTAATGAAACAAGATGTATAACCAAATTACTAAACATATTTTACCACTGATTTCAAACACCATAATAATAACTGAAAATATAGTGTCCATAGTTTATCACTGCATAAAGCAATTTTAAACTGTTTCCTTATAATGTGAATCTATGTGGGATAACCTTGCATGCCACAGTCAAAACTTTGAATAAGATGTATTTATTTTGGTGGTGAAAATTAACAATCGCTGGTGTTTCAGCTCTGCTTCTGCAACTTGAGCATGTGCTGCTCACACATCATAGGAGGTATGGATCTATGTACCTATAATCAATATACCGAGCTCATGCGATTGAACAGAATTTGCATACTCATAAATTCATGCATACTAAATGAAGTAAGGGTGTAAAATTACATTCAAGTAATTTTAAGCCAAATGGAAGTTATTATGACAGGAAAACCCTTTACATATGCTATTTTAAAGGGGTAATTTGACGTGGTTAAAACAAATATTATTGTTTGCCTTAGATGTAATACAATGTGTATGCAAAATTGAAGGTCAAAAAACGCTGTATTTTCCACATACCGGGCATGTTCGTATCTCCTCTTTGCTCTGTCTCTCTGAAACACGCTGATATTTTATAAAGCTCATCGCTCTGAAAAGCGAGGTGTGCCATGATTGGCCAGTTCACTAGTGTGTAGCGCTTGGTCGAATACTGCGCAGAAATGTAAAGCCTCTTTAAAGCCATATTCGGAACATCAGGCTGCGACAGTACAATGAGATTTACAAGACAAGGCCACCTTACATGCGTTTACATTTGGGTAGTTTTAGTGAAATCGTGTCACGAACTGACGTAGATTCGCTTCTAGATAAAATACATCTTTTGTTGCAACACTTACATTTTTGCTATTTTACGTGTTTAATACATGCATGGGCAACTTAAAACAAAGAAAAGAAAAACAAGTATTTCAGGCGAATCACCCCTTTAATGCTAAAAGATGAGTTTTACAGTTGTGTTCAAAATTATTCAACCCCCAATGCTGTAAATGGTTTTAGGGAATTTAGTGTACATTTGTAATTGTATTCAGAATGAAATCCTACAAGGACTTCTTAAAGAACCATATGCAACTAAAATGACATCAATTAGTTTTGTAATGCAGTAGTAAATGTTTATTTTGTGAATTCTTCATTGACATAATTATTCAACCCCTTAAAGACTACCACTCTGAAGAACAGAGGTTCAATGAAGTGTTTTCAATCAGGTATTGAAAACACCTGTGGATATCAGGGAGCAGCAATAAAGCCTAATAAGCACCAATTAGGCAGCTTTAAAATGACTCTGATACTCAGCTCCTTCTAGACATTTACTGGTGTGGTTACAAACATGGTGAGGTCAAGAGAATGGTCCAGGAAGACAAGAGAACAGGTGATTACTCTTCACAGGAAGGGCAATGGCTATAAGAAGATTGCAAAGATGTTAAACATACCAAGAGACACCATAGGAAGCATCATTCGCAAATTCAAGGCAAAGGGCACTGTTGAAACGCTACCTGGTTGTGGCAGAAAGAAGATGCTGACTTCGACTGCTGTGCGCTACCTGAAGCGTAGAGTGGAGAAAAGTCCCTGTGTGACTGCTGAGGATTTGTCAGATGTGGGTACTGAAGTTTCTGCTCAGACAATACGGCGCACCCTGCGTAATGAAGGCCTCCATGCCAGAACTCCCAGGCGCACCCCCTTGCTGTCCCCAAAGAATAAGAAGAGTCGACTGCATTATGCCAAAAGTCATGTAGACAAACCACAGAAGTTTTGGGATAGTGTTCTGTGGACTGATGAAACAAAATTAGAACTGTTTGGGCCCATGGATCAACGCTATGTTTGGAGGAGGAAGAACAAGGCCTATGAAGAAAAGAACACCTTGCCTACTGTGAAGCATGGCGGGGGGTCAATCATGCTTTGGGGCTGTTTTGCTTCTGCAGGTACTGGGAAGCTTCAGCGTGTGCAAGGTACCATGAATTCTCTTCAGTACCAGGAGATATTGGATGACAATGTGATGCAGTCCGTCACAAACCTGAGGCTTGGAAGACGTTGGACCTTTAAACAGGACAATGATCCCAAGCATATCTCCAAGTCCACTAGAGCATGGTTGCAGATTAAAGGCTGGAACATTTTGAAGTGGCCATCGCAGTCACCAGACTTAAATCCGATTGAGAACCTCTGGTGGGACTTAAAGAAAGCTGTTGCAGTGCGCAAGCCTAAGAATGTGACTGAACTGGAGGCTTTTGCCCATGATGAATGGGCGAAGATACCCGTAGATCGCTGCAAGACACTTGTGTCAAGCTATGCTTCACGTTTAAAAGCTGTTATAACTGTAAAAGGATGTTGTACTAAGTACTAAGATTGAATGTCACTCGGGGGTTGAATAAAACTGATAATGATGTGAGCTCAGAAAAGACATTTGTGGTTATTTCATTATAAATGTTATGTTATATTTGTCTGACCTACAAGTGCCTCTTTGATTTAATTGTAAGCAGGATGACTGAATGATCATAATCAATGTCAAACCGACCAAAACAATCAATTTCAGTGGGGGTTGAATAGTTTTGAACACAACTGTATGTGATGCCATTTTGAATGCAGTGGGACTTTAAAGTCTTTGTACAGACAATTCAGAGAATTGTTTCTAAATATATTATAAATGTTATAAATGTACTTGCTGAAACACATTACAAAGACTCTGAAGTATATAATACTGAATTGTAGAGTTAAACCATTAAACAGTTTTTCACCAAATCTTTAGATTTCTTTTGGGCGGGGCTAAAACGGTGGCTCGATGATGCAATAGAGCGTCCAAGCATGCATGGCCCCTCCCTTACACTAGGTTACCTTAGCATGAGTGGACTGCTCAATCACAAGCTATGTGTTGCCAACTCTCACGCTCACACTTTCAGGCTCCCTCACACTTTCACTCTTCCCAACTAAATAAGTCTCAAGCCAAAAAACAAACGGTAAAGTAGATGCGAATGGACAGGGTAATAATGTAAAAAGGGACCTGAATGAGGTTCATCACTGTGCGTGATCTCGATACGCTTCAGTGATTCTCTATTGATGAATATCGCGTGTGTTTGAGTTTAGATCATCCCCTTAAACTCTTCACATATACTAGGGACTCAGACTGAGAGACCAGACTGAGTGGGCGTGTGCTGAAACTCAAAAATGTAGAGAATAGACACCTCTTGCCAATCCAGTGGCTCGTTTGTCACAGATACAGAGTTCCTGACCAAATCCGGCTCGCATTTTCTAAGTATTTTGCTCTGTTGAAAGGAAAAAGTAATTTTGTGGCCTCATACTGGGTTAACACCATACATTTCCAGTGAGCTAAGACACAACACCGACCAAGTCTATAGATATGAATATATGCAAATGTGTCCTGCCACAACTAATTTGCACCAGCAAGGACGTACATACGTAGATACTGCACTCAGTAGTACCAGATGTTGCTATAACATATAAAAGGTGCTTGCCAACGTGGGACAGGTGAGGGGTGCAGAGGTTTCTGAGAGAATCCAGTGTCCATCCATCCATCCATCCATCCATCCATTTTCTTCCGCTTATCCTGGGCCGGGTCGCGGGGGCAGCAGTCTAAGCAGGGATGCCCAGACTTCCCTCTCCCTAGACACTTCCTCCAGCTCTTCCGGGGGGACACCGAGATGTTCCCAGGCCAGCCGGGAGACATAGTCCCTCCAGAGTGTCCTAGGACTTCCCCGGCTCTCCTCCCGGTGGGACATGCCCGGAACACCTTCCCGGGAAGACGTCCAGGGGGCATCCGTAAAAGATGCCCGAGCCACCTCAGCTGGCCCCTCTCCATGTGGAGGAGCAGCGGCTCGACTCTGAGCTCCTCCCGAGTGACCAAGCTTCTCACCTTATCTCTAAGGGATCACCCAGCCACCCTGTGGAGAAAGCTCATTTCGGCCACCTGTATCCGGGATCTTGTCCTTTCGGACCATAGGTGAGAGTAGGAACGTAGATTGACTGGTAAATCGAGAGCTTCGCCTTGAGGCTCAGCTCCTTCTTCACCACGACAGACCGGTACAGCGACCGCATTACTGCAGAAGCTGCACCGATCTGTCTGTCAATCTCCCGTCCCATCCTTCCCTCACTTGTGAACAAGACCCCCAGATAGTTGAACTCCTCCACTTGAGGCAGGAACTCTCCACCCACCTGAAGTGGGCAAGCCACCCTTTTCCGACTGAGAACCATGGCCTCAGATTTGGAGGTGCTGATTCTTATCCCAGCCGCTTCACACTCGGCTGCAAACCGTCCCAGTGCATGCTTAAGGTCCTGGTCTGATGGGGCCAGCATGACAACATCATCCGCAAAAAGCAGAGATGAAATCGTGTGGTCCCCAAACCCGACACCCTCCGGCCCCTGGCTGCGCCTAGAAATAGGGACCGGATAGCCCTAAGCAAAGGGTCCCGAATCCCATACTCCCAGAGCCACCACAAGATGCCGCGAGGGACACAGTCGAATGCCTTCTCCAAATCCACAAAACACATGTGGATTGGTTGGGCAGACTCCCATGAACCCTCAAGCACCCTGGAGGGGGTACAGAGCTGGTCCAGTGTTCCACGACCGGGACGAAAACCACACTGTTCCTCCTGAAACGTTCCCAACAGACCCTCACAGTACGTTTGGGTTTGCCGCGTCTGTCCAGCTTCCTCCCCCGCCATCGGATCCAACTCACCACCAGGTGGTGATCAGTTGAAAGCTCCGCCCCTCTCTTCACCCGAGTGTCTAAGACATACAGCCAGAGGTCAGCTGAAACAACCACAAAGTCGATCATCGACCTCCGGCCAAGGGTGTCCTGGTGCCGTGTACACTGATGGACACCCTTATGCTTGAACATGGTGTTCGTTATGGACAAGCTGTAACTAGCACAGAAGTCCAATAACAGAACACCACTCTGGTTCAGATCAGGGGGGCCGTTCCTCCCAATCACGCCCCTCCAGGTCTCACTGTCGTTGCCCATTTGGGCGTTGAAGTCCCCCAGTAGAACGACGGAGTCCCCAGTCGGAGCGCTTTCCAGCACCCCTCCCAGAGTCTCCAAGAAGGCCGGGTACTCTACACTGCCGTTTGGCCCATAGACGCACACGACCGTGAGAGACCTATCCCCTACCCGAAGGAGCAGGGAAGCGACCCTCTCCTTCACTGGGGTAAACTCCAACACATTGCGGCTGAGCTGGGGGGCTATAAGCAAACTTACACCAGCCCGCCGCCTCTCACCATGGGCAACTCCAGAGTGGTGAAGAGTCCATCCTCTCTTGAGGAGTGTGGATCCAGAGCCCAAGCTGTGCGTAGAGGTGATCCCAATTACCTCTAGTCGAAATTCCTGAACCTTGCGCAGATTCTCAGGGTCCTTCCCCGCCAGAGAGGTGACATTCTATGTTCCTAGAGCTAGATTCCGCGTCCAGGGATCGGGTTGTCGAGGCCCCCGTCTTCGACTGCCGCCCGATCCCCTTAGCACCGGCCCCTTACAGGTGGTGGGTCCACGGGAGGGTGGCCCCACGTCGCTCCTTCGGGATGAGCCCATGGGGGGCCCTGGCTGCGCCATGCCGGGCGACATCACGGTCCTCTTGGAGTCCATTTATAGGCATCATAAGGGTTTTTTGAACCGCTCTTAGCCTGACCCATCACTTAGGACCTGTTTGCCTTGGGAGACCCTACCAGGGGCATATAGCCCCAGACAACATAGCTCCTAGGGTCTTTCGGGTACTCAAACCCCTCCACCACGGTAAGGTGGCCGTTCAAGGAGGGGTGTCCATGGGGAAAATTGGGCAATGAGGAGGCAGACAGGGGGAATTTATTTTGGCCGTTATGGTGGAGCTGGGGGAGTCAGGGATGGTGGCCACCGTGGCGCTGTATACATACTTATGGTCTTGTCATGATTCTGCCTCTCCATGTCATGTCTTTCTTGATCTTGTGGCAGAGTCCAGTTTCAGTCTTGCCCGCCCCCTAGGACTTAGACGGTTCCCCCTTATCCTAACCCCTCTGGACTACCAACATGTATTCTCGGTTGCCCCCGCCCCATGTTTATTATTTTTATTGTCGCACCCTAACCCGTTTATGGTCCTTACCTGCCTTTGTTTGCCATGTTTTGGTTAGTTTTGTCACTGTCTCAGTCGGTCCTGTACGTTAGTCTACCCCTTGGTGAACACCTGGGGGTGTTCATTAGAGGGGGGCTTCTGTCATGATTTTGCCTCTCCATTTCATGTCTTTCTTGATTTTGTGGTAGAGTCATGACTAGGGATGGGTACCGAAACCCGGTACTTAATCGTTCCCGGGGCTAAATTATGAAAGACCAAAGTATCGATAAGCTCTGACGTTAACGGTTCTTTTGTCAGTACTGGAGAAATTAAGATACACATTTCCGACTTATTATTGCTAAATAAATGTTACCTAGCATATTTTAATTGACCAACCATTTCTAATTTGCGATAATATTAAAGACATTTACCTGCATTTTCATTATTCGCAATCTCGCATGCAAAATGTCCGTCTGTCCCTCACTACACAGAGCTCGCACGTACACAACACAAGAGCTCGCGCTTAATAGAGTGACGATGGCGGAGAGAACCAAACGGTCTAAATTATGGTTACATTTCACTCGAGTGGATGCAGACAATGCTCGTTGCAATCAGTGCAACAAGATTTTTGCTTGTAAGAGCGGAAACACACGCAATCTGGCAAATCATCTTTCACAAGTGCCTTATGTGCAGACGTTTTCGACTGCCTAGCTACTAGTTCATCATCCACGTCCTCAAGCTAGCCAAGCAGTCTTCCTAAAGAACACCGACATAAAGAATGCATAAGGTTTCTTTAAATTAGTATGTATTAATTTAATAAACACAAATCACATTAAAAAATAGCCTTTATATAAATCTTGAGAGTATTTTTTTCTGCAGTAGCCTAAATAAATCTTAAAATCATAAAAATGCTTTCACATTACTGCATTTAAATGGATGAACCTGACAGGGCACACAACACATAATTGGAATACTATTTCTTTATTACTATTTAAAAAAAAAACACAAACAAACTTAGGCCCACATGCATTTTATTTTAATTCTCTATGAATAATATGCGGGTATCAGTCATCTTTTACCTGCATTAAGATATGTTAGTTTAGTAAAGAATGTTTTAAATAGGGAAAACAACTCCAGCTTTAGTTTTGTCTTTCATAAAAAACACAACAAAAAGTACGGATAGGAGTACCGTTAAAGTACCGGATCGATAAAAATAGTAATACCGTTAAAACCTTAACGATACCCATCCCTAGTCGTGACAAAGCCTTATGTTATGTGTGAGAAAGACGTGAGGTTGGGTTGAAGAACACAGTCCAGTAGAGTGTGAGAGCGGCTGCAAGGGACACCCAGGGAGAACGGAAACTCTCTTTGTGAGTAAGTGGGTGCCAGACCCTGAGAAGGGCCCGGCTTTGAGAGGACGCAGGAAACGTCTCGTACCGACCGCTCAGAGCCGTGGCTGTGATGGTCGGACCCGATGTTGTTCTCCATGGGGTCTTCCCGTCAGGGGCGCTTCTTGCGAGAAGGTTGCTGACGGGGTGGAGGTTTCCCCCTCGACTTCCTCTTCCTGGGTGCAGCCTGAGCTGGGAGCACAGGAACCAAGGATTTGCCAAAGGTGTCTCCCTTGGACCACTAGCGTGAACATCGTCGGACCCAGGGCTCGTGCCTGCATAATACCCGGTCGGCCTTACCCTCGTGGAGCTCTCTTAACGCCTTGGCCTGGTGTACCTGCAGGATTGTCATGGCGTGAAGAGAGGAGGCAGCCTGGCCTGCAGCAGCGTAAGCCTTCAACACCAGTGATGCCGAAGTCTTACACGCTTTAGACGGTAGGCGTGGCCGATTCCTTGAGGTGGCAGCCATCTGCGGGCAAAGGTGCACCGTGACCACACGATCCACCTGGGGGATATCGACGTAACCTTTGGCTGCCCCTCCATCGAGGGAAGTAAGGGAGCTAGAACTGGTTTTACTGGAGTGAGCCGTGAGTGGAGCGCTCCAAGTCTTGCACAGCTCTTCATGCACCTCCGGGCAAAATGGCACGGGGGTTGGCGCGGTTTGGCACTGCGCATCGACCCCAGGAACCACGTATCCAGCCGCGAACATTGGGGAGGAGGCAGTGGTGTCTATCGAGGGGGAGCTGGGAGTATTCAGCGTCAAATGCCAACAAGTCTCCCTCCGATTCTGCGAGCGACATCTCATCATCGTCACGCATTGTTTCCGAATACATGACTGAGGACTTGGACGGTTTTCGCCGTCGGTTGGGGAACGGTCAGATGAGCGAGGCGGGGTGCGAGCAGCCCGAGAGCACTTGGCTAGCGGGTTTATGCTCGCAGAGGTCCCCATATCACCAACACTGCTAGCCCTAGCGGACATCGGGGCCTTGGCCACCGACGTCACAGCCCGGGTAGCAGACGAAGTGGTGGCTGGTTCCCGGAGGAAGACAGCCACCCGGAACCTCAACTTCTGCATGACCATCTGCCCGCAGTGCGGGCAAGATGTGTCTACGAAAGCTGACTCAGCATGCTGGACGCCCAGACACCTCATGCAGCTATTGGTCCATCCCCCTCCTCGATGAGGGTTACGCACCCAAGAGAACAGCGGGAAATGCCGCACTGGAGAATGCTCAGTCCTTAAAAGGACTTTTTGGAAATTTCTCTGAACACCTCTGGAACCGCCGAGACACACAGGGGAAGGTCGTTGCAGGATAGGAACGATCCGCTGCTTCACGTCGTAGATCCGGCAATTTTGCTTGAAGATTTTTAAGTAGTTTGCACCGTGACCTCAACTTCTGCATGACCATCTGCCCGCAGTGCGGGCAAGATGTGTCTACGAAAGCTGCCTCAGCATGCTGGACGCCCAGACACCTCATGCAGCTATTGGTCCATCCCCCTCCTCGATGAGGGTGCCGCACCCAAGAGAACAGCGGGAAATGCCGCACTGGAGAATGCTCAGTCCTTAAAAGGACTTTTTGGAAATTTCTCTGAACACCTCTGGAACCGCCGAGACACACAGGGGAAGGTTGCTGCAGGATAGGAACAATCCGCTGCTTCACGTCGTAGATCCGGCAATGTTGCTAGTACTTTGTAATCATGAGCGATGGCTCTGATATCGGGGGGCGGAGACCGACATGCAAATTTCATTAACCAAATTTCCTTGGCCTCTTCTATAGAAGTCGATAGTTCTCAAGGGCGAACCCCATCTGTCGTCTCGACACAACGTCGAGAGACCGACAGAAAGGGAACTGATATTTAAACGTTTCTATTACGAATCTATTTTAATAGATTTTGTTTTCGGGTCCCAAAATTTTATCATACACATGCAAAGTATGGGAAACTGTGTTTATGTTCAATACACTGTGTGGAGGGGTAAGAGACACGACACACACACAGTGGCAGTGAAAGCAACCCCGGTGGGGAATTTATTAAACACTCAAAAGGCTTGGTCCAAAAGGTGATACCCGGGGTGCTTACGAAGTGCTCTCTCCCGCTCCGTGCTCGTGCAGTCTGGTGCTCTCGTGCTTCCCTCGCTGGCCTCTCTCTCGCTCTCACTCGGGGGCTGATAAGACACAGCGTAAGTCGTTGTATGAGCCAGGACCCAGAGTGCTGGGAGCATGCGGCTTTTGTACCAACGCTGACGCTGATCCTGGATCGGTAACTCGTCACATTTCCCCCCCCAAGCATCAACCTGGTCTCCGGGCAGCTCGTGCAGGCGCCTCTGGAAAATGATAGGGGTGGGAGGGAAGATGTCGCCTGCCAGTCCGACCTATTCTGGCTGGAGAACGGACTGTCTGACGGGTTGGAAGACAGACGGCATCGCTCGCTATTCCACGCTGGGGACTCCAACCAAAGCAGCGCACTTGGACGGCTAGGCAGCGTCCACTGTCGGCTGGGCAGCATTCTCCGGCGGCTGGCCAAACTCTCTTGCATCTGGGCCACGCTCTCTGGCGTTTAGGCCGTGCACTCGGGTGGCTAAGCAGCACTCTCCGGCAGCTGGATGGCTCGGTCGGGCAGCTGGGCAGTGGTGTTCGGCGGTTGGGCAGCTCGGTCGGACAGTCTGGCAGCGCTCTCCGGCAGCTGGGCAGTGCTCGCGGTCGACTGAGCCTCATTCCTCTGTCGGCTAGGATCGTCCCTGTTCGGCGCTGGTGATCTTTCTCTCCTCTTGGCCCCCTAAAACACGTTTTTTAAGACAAACGATTTATGAGTCGGTCTCTTACCTCTACGCCCGCATTCTCCACCAGTGTGGCGGGGACACACACACAGTGGCAGTGAAAGCAACCCCGGTGGGGAATTTATTAAACACTCAAAAGGCTTAGTCCAAAAGGTGATACCCGGGGTGCTCACAAAGTGCTCTCTGCCACTCCGTGCTCGTGAAGTCTGGTCCTCTCGTGCTACCCTCGCTGGCCTGCCTCTGCCTCTCCCTCTCTCCCTCTCTCTTCTCTCTCTCTCTCTCTCTCTCTCCCTCACTCACTCACTCGGGGGCTGATAAGACACAGCGTCAATCGCTGTATGAGCCAGGACCCAGAGTGCTGGGAGCACGCGGCTTTTGTGCCCAGCAACTAATAGGCATCAGCTGATGTCAATCAGCGTTAGCTGCCAGGCCGTTTCCCAGGTGACGCTGATCCTGGATCGGTACCTCATCACATTTGTATAGTGCCAAGTACAACTGTGTAATCATACCAGGAAAGAAAATCACTTTCCAAATGCAATATCTGAGAATTACAACTACATTTACTATTTGGACAAGCAGCATTTTACTAGCCTTTGAATTCTATGTCAATTGCATAATTATAAAATAAAACATGTAAATGTCTTCTCTATTCAGAGGACGTTGTACTTGTAAACTGACAAGATGACATATAACTCCAAATGACATTGACATGATTCGATAGATAATTCTGTAATACAAGATTTTCCAGTACAGAGACATTGACCTTAAAATAAAACACACATACCGCCTCAGTTCTAAGAGTCATAAAAAGATAACTCAGTGCACAGATGACCTTGTTGCTCACTAAAGTTGAAGCATAATTCTGGTCATAAACTTTCAGTAGTGCTCCTTTCTATGTAGTTTATATTGCATCATGAAGCGATAGTGATGAGATAATGCATAATATTACTCATGGAATATTATTTGTTCAAATTTGTGATTGTTTTCCCTTAATCTTAGTTTCTAACAATGCATCTCTTTTCATATAGTGTGAGAAGCAACGTGAAATTGTTTTAAACTTTTGTCTATGTCTTCTGAGACTATGTCTCACTTTCTAGAATTCAGAGGTCTTTTGCACAAAGCGGGTTTCAGTTTATACCCAGGTAAGTTTGTGTTTACTTTGAGCATACTTTGAGTTTACGGGCTCAAGAACAGAGGTGGGTAGAGTAGCCAAAATCTTTACTCAAGTAAAAGTACAAGTAACTTGAGAAATTGTTAAAAGGAATCTTCACTATTTAATAAATTACTTGAGTAAAAGTTAAAAAGTATGCAATGAAAAAACTACCCAAGTAGATAGTTACTTAGTTACTTTGTATCTGATTATATAAGCCTACTTTTCATAAAATTAATATTGATGCCAATATTTGAATATTTCATTTTAATCAATATTTTAATATTTTTAATTATCATAAGCAGCAGTGTTGGGTGTAACTAGTTAATAAGTAATTAGTTACTGTATTTTAATTACTTTTCCCTTGAAAAAGTAAAGTAAGGGATTACTCATATGTTTTCTGTAATTTAATTACAGTTACTTTTGATGTACTTAAACTAAATACTTTGTGAAATATATGCGTGTGCAATAGTGTAATTGACATCAAAATTCAAAGTCTTACTTTAAAATCTGTGCTCACATTTGTAATACTTTGGTCAGTTAATAATATTATTTATTTGAATGATTTAAATAAGCCGTTTCATGTCTATCCTTGAATCACTTAACTAATCAAGATGATGTAGGATATAGAAAGTAATTAGTAATGAGTAACTAAGTACTTTTTGGATGGAGTAATTTGGACAGTAATCTAATTACACTATTGAATATGTAATGAGTAACTAGTAATTAATTACTTTTTCAGAGTAACTTACCCAAAACTGATAAGCAGATAGCTTTGCAATATACACACAGAGACTAAAGAATAGACAAACACAGAAGAGACAAGCATTTCTTTAAATTTCATCTAGTCCTGATGTCAGTGTAGTTTACACAACTTATTAATATTAATAAACCATTTCAAACTAAAGTGAAACCTGCAGAGTTTTGCGTTTAAAATGCATTTAAATAAACTAATTTCCTAAGATTAGCCAGAACATCTGCAGTTCTCTCTTAAATTGAATATTTTTTTTTGATAAAGCTCATGTTTTCTCGTGTTTCCTCACGTGTGTGTTGTGAAAAGCTCTTACTTGTTAACAAACACTAAACACTGAACCACATGCCCATCAACAAGTTTTCTTCCTTCTGTTCTTCAATTACATATTTCTGCAAGCCCACATCTCTGTGCCTGACAGTTAACGCACATGCGTTAACGGGCATTTATCATTGCTGGCAAACAATATGACACATTTGCAGTTTTGATTTTTATATATATATAGAGTCATATCCACTTAATCTAATGCTCTTTGTGTTCTGCATGTTTTTAAGGTTTCACGCTATGAGATGTGAGTAATCCCCTTCTTCAGATGATTCAGATCGTGCTGCGAACTGAACAAATCATTTGAACTGAAAAAAACATCCACACAAAAAAAATAGTTTTAATTCAATTCACAGTAGGAATTTTGCAAAATATCTTCATAGAAAGTGATCTTTACTTTATTTCCTAAAATATTTGGCCTAAATGAAAAATCTATCTCTAACAAGGTTCAATAAAATGAAAAAAGGAAGGAGGCAAGAACCGGCGAACATTTAAATAACTTTAATCAAAATAAATAAACAATAATAAGGAAGTAAAAGGACGGCAGCCAACTCACGGTCGACTGCCGGCCACAAGAACATAAACTTAAACATATGTCCGGGCCCGGTCCTCTCTCATCAGCAGTCCCGTCGCTCTGCCTCTTATGCTCTCGATTTCCTCCGTCAGATATGCGGGCCCCGCCTCACGGCTCTCATCCCACCTTCCTCACCACACTATTATTTTGACCCACACAAGGTGTTGTTGGTTATTGCTTCAGATATACCTGTGCTACTTATGACTGGTTATGTCTGGTCCAGGATCACATTTTTGATTTATCCAAACTTGTCTTTGAGCTACTCCAAATCCTAGGTAACTCCAAATGAACTGAACCTTTGATTCAAGGTAGAGTAAAAGTGTTATGGAAACATTTTCCACGGGCTCTGGTCACTGAACACTAAAACTCTCCTGAGGAAAAAATATTTTGATTGTGGGTTGATTTAATCAGCTACTTGTAATGAACACAAACTGATATGAAGCTATCTGTCAGTTGGCTGATTTTTGTGAACATGCTCTTCATTCCTTAAAATATGAACTCAAATCAGTGTGTGTGTGTTGGGGGATAGGGGGTTGGGTTTGACATATTTTTATGTGGAACCTGTATTACAATCATTAAATTCGTGTTTTTTCTGTATGGGTTCAGGCAGTGCTGCCGCTATGGGGGGATATTCGAGGGCCGTGCCCCCCCCAGCGTTCATTGATGCCTCTCCTACCACAGGCCATGGCGTGGCCCAAAAAGTACCTTTTTAGTTATTCTGTTAATATTAAATGTGCAAACTGTAAATTCAACTAAATAAAATTCAATGAACGGGGAAAAAAGGTATAGTGATGGATGGAGCTTTCGCTGACGAGATTAAACAACATGCTTCGTAATAACTTTGGCAGGTCATCATCGTGAGAAATGGACCAGAGCAAACTGTTCCAGCTAACATTATCCACGATCGGAGAGGCGGATTAAAAAATATAACACATGTCAGAGATGGGACAACTGCATTTATTTGCATTTAGTCTCCACGACAGCCCTCCGCTGTGTGTGACTGAGTAAACTGTGTGCATAGGGCTACCACATAGCCTCAACTAGGTGACATGATATGGAAATGAACAACAACAAGAATAAATGAAATTCGCAAATGATAATCAATAATAAAATCAATAATTTCATTTCTATAGCATTTCTGCTGTGTTGGACTAAGATGCCACCACTGCGTCAAAATATTTCTCAAACGACATTGCTCCCCCGCCGATGACCCAATGCCCTCCAGTAGATCTGTTCTGGCGCCCACTCTGGGTTCAAGTGACCCTTCCATGTGTTAAAAGCCTTCAGAGCCTCCTGATCCTTCCAAGTATGCAGAGGCTTCCAAGTCTTCCGAGCCTTTAAAGTGTTCAGAGCCTCCCGAGCCTTCCAAGTCTTCTCAGCCTTACAAGCGTTCAGAGCCTTCCGAGCCTTCCAAGTGTTCTGAGCCTTCCTTTAGAGTCCACCATGGCGGCAATTGTGGCGGCCGATGGTCTGTGGGCACCCTGGGATTTCCCCCAAAAAAATTGAGAGGGGGGCTACAAGGGATGGATTTTGGGATTTGGAGGCCCTAGACAAATCCATGTATGGGGGCTTCAACTAGGCGCCATTATTACTTTACTTTACCTTTTCCTCTTCAAAGCACACAACTACAAAACATTGGGGTGTGTAACTGATAGAATTCATAGTTTATGTTAATTAAAACAGCTTATAGGACCATTTTTTTAAACTGGGTGACTAGTTTTTTTTTCTCGTCTCAACCACTCTTCTCTCTCTTATTTCTCTTTTGAAATCCTGATTTGTCTGCCGCTTCACCATGTTGATACACTTACAGAACTGTGAAGCGCTGCAGTGCCAGTGCCGCTTCGCTGAATGATCCGCTTACGTCTTTTTAAAAGGGAAACACTCACCACATACGTCTTAAGGGGACACGGACATACACACGCGGGATCTGATGGTTCCCCAGTGAAACAAGGGCCCTGAGAATCGTCCTCATCCCCCCCCCTTTACAGCGCCCCTACTTACACATGTGCTTTGGCCTTTGGATGACATCAAGAAAAGTAATATGTCAGAAAGCGTAATTACATCTGTAATCCCCTATCCAAACAAAACCATACACTACCTGCAATAAAAATCACCTTAATGCCTTGTTCATAAATAAGAATTAAATGGAAAAGCGTTCCGGTAGCTCAGTGGTAAGAGCATTGCGTTAACAATGCAAGGTTGTGGGTTCGATCCCAGGGGATTGCACATACCTTATTGTAAATGTATAGGATAATGCAATGTAAGTCGCTTTGGATAAAAGCGTCTGCCAAATGCATAAATGTAATGGAAATGGAAAAGACAAAAACATACATATAACAACATATGCTGACCATTTCCTGAATGAAGTGATGGCCATTGATGATTAATCATGTGCATGCATATTACTAACAGACATAAACACAGGTATGTAAAGATCAGGAACCAGGTGTTATTATGTTGTGAGCAATTTCTGCGTAACCTCATTGTCTTACAAATGTGCACTCTGTTTCAATCCGCTCTAAGTATTGTCGCACGTAGGACATATGAGAAAAAACTAAACTCAACGAGAAAAACACTGCTATAACTTTTTTTCGTTGTAATGAATTCGTTTTACAGAAATTTTGTCGGTCACAAGTCTTCTGAACCAATGGGCGAGATGTATTTTTCCACTAACGTTACGATATAACACCTGTCTTTGGACCAATTCAAAGTCTCAGGTTTAGCCGTGAACATGAAAACAACAGCCGGCTAAAGACATTATTTAAGAAAGGCAATTTTAAAACAATGTGTTATACTTACTTCTTCTGGAGATGAAGCTTGATCGCGAACAGCTGGTACTGATCTACTTTTTTTAGGGTCTAAACACTTCGCTGTGCAACTGGCTGTTGGATTTCCTGACGGGGAGACCTCAGACAGTACCGGTGGGCAGTAACACATCCAGTACCATCACACTGAACACAGGAGCCCCTCGAGGATGTGTGCTCAGCCACCTACTCTACACCCTGCTGACCCAAGACTGCACACAGACACACAATCTCTTCATCCAGTTTGCGGACAACACGACTATGGTGGGTCTCATTAGCAACAGAGATGAGACAAACTACAGGAGCGAGGTGAGCCACCTGGCCAGGTGGTGCAGTGACAACAATCTCTCTCTGAATGTGGAGAAGATGAAGACGATTGCTGTTAACTTCAGGAGAGTACACACTCAGCATGCTCCTCTGACCCTCAATGGTGCGACAGTGGAGAGAGTGAGCAGCACCAAGTTCCTGGGGGTGCACATCATTGAGGATCTCTCCTGGACTAACAATAACGCAGCTCTGGCCAAGAAAGCACAGCAGCGTATCTACTTCCTCCTGTGCACCTTCTACAGAGGCACCACCGAGAGCCATCAAACTGGCTGCATCACTGTGTGGTATGGCCCCTGTAGCGCACACTGACGCAAGACTCTCCAATGCATAGTGTGAGCATCTGAGAAGATCATTGTTGTCCCCGCCTCCCTCGGGTGATCCCACCTGACAAACAGCTTCTTCGGGCTGCTGCCATCAGGGAGGAGACTGCGGAGTCTCCACGCCAGGACCAGCAGACTTAACGAGAGCTTCATCCACCAGGCACTTAGGAAGCTAAACTCCCTCCCACACCTGGCCCCCTCCCATCTCTTGTCCTCTGCACCACTGAACTCTGACCTCATCCGAAGGTCCTCCCACTCCCCCCCCCAACAACACACGGACCTGCACTAGTCACTTTATGGAGACTTGGACCGCTCACTATCTCATTCAGAATCGGTCTGCCCCTCTTCAACTACCTCTACTGAAAGGTTAAACAAAGCCTGCTCTCTTGTCACTTTAAAACAGACTAATAAGGTCTTGCACTGGCTCACATCTGCACTGTTGTGTATTTCAGTGGTTTGCACTCTATACTAAATAATAGTGAAATAATATACAGAGGTACAGTCCTGACCAAAGGCCACGTCCTACTTTGGGAAGCGCATGTGTTCGTCTTTTATTCAAATTTATTTAAGATGTATTGTTTCAATCTTACATAGAAAAAATAAACAAAATAAATACATGTGCAAAGCAAGATCCAGGAAAGCAGCTTCACGAAAGTATCAACAAATATAAATATAAATATATATCATTCACAGGGGAACAGACCCTATTATTGGTTCCGTAACTACACTGTGTGAACAAGGTTTCTGTTACGACCACGAATGCTGTCGTTGAGTTACCTGTGCTCTTGTTACCAGAGACTATTTATGAAATTAAGATTTTGACCTGTTAGATTAAAAGGAAAAGCCAAAACAGCACATACTTTGGATGTCTCCCTTTTCTAAATTATACTTGTGACAGTTTGACTCGTTCATCCCTCATAAAGTAATGGATGTGTCACAGAGAGAAATAAAAATAAATATAGAAACAGAGTTACAAAAAGTTACAAAATACCTGCCTCCCAGATGGGCGGGGAATTTTTTAAATGGTGTTGTTGTGAGATCATGCGTTTATTATCTCATCTACTTTGGCAGAGTTGAACAGCTTACTTCTCAACCTCATTGAACTCAAGGAATGTGCCAATTAAACTTATATCTAAATAATTTTATTGTGAAGACAAAAATAAACAAGAACAATTATGTTTAATATTTAACTAGTCAGAATATTTCATGTGACAATTCAATATGATAAAGATAAAATAATCAGTGCAGGTGAGAGAGAGAGAGAGAGCGAGAGAGAGCGAGAGAGAGAGAGAGAGAGAGAGAGAGAGAGAGAGAGAGAGAGAGAGAGAGAGAGAGAGAGAGAGAGAGAGAGAGAGAGAGAGAGAGAGAGAGAGAGAGAGAGAGAGAGAGAGAGAGAGAGCGAGCGAGCGAGAGAGAGAGAGAGAGAGAGAGAGAGAGAGTAAACTTCTTTATAAATTCTTTCTAAATATTTTATAAAACAAATTGGCAACAAAAACTACGTTTAATGAAATACAATAATACATTCAGAATAAGGTATTGTATTTTTGTTATGTTTTCAATTATTTATTCTATCTCTAACTTAATAAGCATGCTGTCACATGTTCTTAGGTCAAATCCCTTCCAACAGGGATTGGTTAATAGTTTAATGTCACATACTGTATCATGATAACATAACGATTAAAGGTCCAGTGTTTTTATCATGAACATTTAATTTGTGATAGTGTGCTTTTTTATTGCATATCATGAACCATTGATTACCTAACACTGATTATTACGCATATCAAGACAATTCAGATATGTACATTATAACACTTTTTATTATCTTATTTATTTATCTATCTATTTAATCTCATTTTATGTTATACTATTTACATTAAAATTGCACCAAATTGTATAGATATACATTTTATAGATCCCTTTCTTGTACTCTTCTTTTTTAAATAATTTCTTACAACAATTAGAAAAACAAATAAATGCTAAAAAATATTTTTCCTTTCTATCTATTGCAATGATGCAATTCGAACACTTCTAAATTCAAAATGCCCAAAACTTAAGAATTCACCCATTTTGGTTATTTATTATTTGATAGCTCTAAAACTATACAATTTCTCTTAAATAACGATAATAAATGATAACACAGTCATAAGTCCTTTGTTTCATTTGTTTAATTTCTGTAGCCCACCAGCATCAACAATACATGTTATGTGTCTAAAGTTCTGTTGTGAAATGAAACAGGGCATGGGTTAGAGAGTGATTGAATATACCCTTTACCTTTAGTTACATATTGCATTATAGAGTATTGAGTGGTGGTAGGTTTGGTTGAACACACACTTTGGTGGTCTTTCGAACTACAGCTCCTTTTATCAACAGGGGGCAGACTTTCATTTGGCCAGAATGATACATTTTGCTGACAGATTTGAAACTTTTAAGAAAGTTTGCAAAACTATTTAATTGTCAACTTCTTTACCAAGTGTATTGATACATCATCAAACCTTGAGATGATGTGAATTATGAAATTATATCAGTGTGATTATGATAATTAGACTAGAACTGTCGTCCACCTACTCCGGACTTTAGATCAGTGACACAAGCAGGACTCCCCTGCTGCAGGTGTATATAAGCCACCTGTCCCACCTCTACAGGTATTCACTGGATTCAGGATAACGTCGAACAAGCATTCCGAGGAAAGGTAGGAAAATCCATCAGAAAGGAAAACATAAATGATATCAATTGACCAATAAATGATGAGTTTGGTTCCAAAATGAGATAACGCTGTTTGTTAAAAAATCATGTTTAAATAGTGTAAGTTAGTTGTATTATTATGGCTAAAATCAAAACAAAACAACTGCTGTTTGATATTAATTGGAATGCACAATGAAAAACGAGATATTTATTTTTTTTTAATTTAGTTATCTTACTTTGGAACCAAACTCTTTAAATGGACCTCTGTTGCGTTGTTTTAACTTCTCAACTGAAACTTTTGTACAAAATTAAACGCTTAACAAAGAAAAAAATTGCGCAGAATTAGATGAAAGTGATGCATTTCATATTTTGTGTGTTTATACAACTGAAGGTTATGGCCCCTCTGTGTGAGAAGGCAAGTCACCCCGTCACACTGCAGCCGGAAATCGGTACGCGTCTCCTAGAAATCCACGTCCACGCACTTCCCTTTTCCCGCTTTCCCTGCTTTCTTTCTCACTCCGACACGCGCCTTTACTCCCACAGACGCCAAAGATGTCGCCGAACCCGAATTGGCCTCTCACACCCTCGTCTCTCTGGCTGAAAAGGAACCTGCAAAAGAGGACGAAGACCCGTGGAATCTGCCCGAGCTCCAGGACAACGGGGTGAAATGGTCAGGTAAGAAGAGACCGTAAACGCGCCGCGGACAGACACGAGGCGAGCGCAGCACGCGCTTCATGGCTCTGATGTTCTCCTGCAGATCTGAACACGAGGGGGAAAGTTCTCCGGGTTCTGACGTCCACTTTAAAGTTCGTTCTTCTGCTTGGCTTCCTCTACATGTTCGTATGTTCTCTGGACGTCCTAAGCTCATCTTTTCAACTAGTAGGAGGTAAGGTTAAGTTAACAATAAACTTTTTTACGTTTTGTACAACTTTCGATTGATTTCTCTTTTGGTCGATTTTTGTTTCATGTGGCTTACTTATTTTGTGCTTATTTTGTACTTATTTCGCTAGAAATGTTGAACCGTATTATTTTAGTAATTCTATATAGGTATGCGCTATATTAACCAACAACACCCCAGCAGCCAGATTTGCAATGGCTCCGGGCAGCTGTTTCAGTCTTGCAAGACCAAGTCTTATCAACGTGAATAGGGGTTGACGGATATCTTTAAGATAATTTACTAAGATCACTATTAAAAAACAATAAAAGGAACAATAATTTCTGACATTAAATGTACCGTAAATTTCATAAAATAAGCTGAAATTGCGTTGAAAAATACTTTTAAAGTGCTTCAGCCGCTGCACAGGTTGACGAGCGATTCGCCACTATATTTATAGATCAACTCCGACCGAGAACCGTCAGTCTCTTCTGATTCTTTTTACAGGAAGGCAGTAGTTATTTGCGTTGCCCTTTAACTCAAACCCTGCTTTCCAATCCGCATACTATACGTACCAATAGTATTCGAAAGTGGAATTAGTATGTCCCAAATAGTATGTTGAAAATAGTATGCTAAAGATTCGAAGTGCAGAATGATGCACACTCTTACGGCTGATATTACCCACAACTCACCACGAGTAGGCGGAGTTTAATGACGTTCCACTGCATTAATAATTTATATTACTGATGCATCACTAAATTAACAAATGTAAGTATACAGTAAAGGGAGACAATGAATGAATAAATACCTTAATAGAAAGAAGAGCTGTATTTAGATGTGTGTGACAGTTATTGGCCACAATGTTGTCTAGGTAACAACGGTCCCTTCCGCTTCCTGTTAGTATGTCCCATTTTGTGGGATCTATTGTGCCATTCACTCATAAGCATCTACTATTCCAACACAAAAAGAGTTCCGTTTATTAGGGTTAGGAATTCACTTCATTGTTTTGTTAACATCTGTAGTCTTTGATCAAGGTCTCGGGATGCTAGTTTGTCCTTATAGAGCTATTTGCACACTACTACGCAGAGCCTACTGATACAAAATTAATTTGTATATAGATTATTATAAATACATAATTTCTTAAATAAAATAACACAGTCACATAAATATGCACAAAAACGTATAAAATCGTTTTGATCTCCAAGAAAACATAATACATTCAAGAAACATCTCTTGCATTTCTCTGGGGTGTCATGACCGAACACCCATAAGACAAATGCTAGAAAATGTTCTGCTTTAAAACTATGCAACTGTGTTGTATCGTAGACTTCAGAATTATACTGTAGAAAAATGCTATAATAAATGGAAAAAGTATTATAGGGTAAAGTGTACTTCAAACAAATGGCACCATTTCAAAGCATGTCTCCGTTTTACAGGGTTAATGTGTAATAGTTGCTTCTTATCTTTGAACATAAATATAGAATACATTTGTGCTGTGGACACAAGTGGCATAGCTTATTTTTTTTGTAATTGTACACAGGAAAGGCTGCTGGTGATATCTTTAAAGACAATGCAGTACTGTCTAACCCTGTGGCTGGACTGGTCATTGGAGTTTTGGTCACTGTTCTGGTTCAGAGCTCAAGCACCTCCTCCTCCATTGTGGTCAGCATGGTTTCATCTGGACGTGAGTTTCTCTGTCTTGTAATACATCAATCATTAAAGGCTGAACAATAGCACAGAGCAATAAACTGCAAAACTGCTGTCGTTCCTTAAAATTTTAATTATGCTGAGGATAATCTAACATGGTCAGGTTTTTTTTCATAGTAAATAATATGTTTGAAGTCAAACCAATCACTGTAAATTAGAACAACATATTAGATTGTGACCAAGCATTTTAATAAGTTTGAACTAACAATCAACTACAAATCATACAGTGGAAAAAATAGGTTGAAATATTAAAAGTTGTTTCTCATTGTGAATTTAAGTGTTGGAGGTAAGGTCCGCAGTACCAATCATAATGGGTGCTAATATCGGCACTTCTGTGACAAACACCATCGTAGCTGTGATGCAAGCGGGAGATCGCAATGAATTCCGCAGGTAATGCCAACTGAGGCAATAGTTGCATAATACACAAAAATGTATTGGTTTCAGAACAAAACAAGAAATAACAAAAAATGGAAAATGGCTGATTTCGCAGGCTGAAAATTTCAGGGAAACTCAGAAAAGCTTTACAAAATTCTCTGAATTTTGATATTTTAAAGGAAATGCAATTTATTGGACATATTTGTACAGTAACAAGTATAAATCTTATAAATCCATTAATTTAAAAGACTGGTTTGTGATATGTAAATGGTCATCTGCCCAATAATCGAAGCAATAATAACCAAAAATAGTCACAGGAAGTTGTAGTAATACAGCACTTTTTCAACCACTTGTAAATTTAAAAGTCTGAGACCTCACAAAAATATTACAAATGATAAAAAGAAGTGGGGGATTTGTTTTAAAACTAATAGTAAAACAGTGGATTGTCCACTTATGGGAGTCCAGATTTTAGCTTTATCAGAGTTCCTAATCACACATAATGTTTCAAAGCTTTTCAAATTATTTGTGTACGGTGTGAAAGTGTATATTTTGTTTGCTGTGATGCTTTGTTTTTAACATCAATTAAATGTCTGTCTCAGGGCGTTTGCTGGTGCCACTGTCCATGACTTCTTTAACTGGCTGTCTGTGTTGGTGCTGTTGCCTCTTGAGGTGGCCTCAGGGTTCCTCTTCAAACTCACCAAACTTATCATCGACTCCTTTGATATCCAGACTGGCGCAGATGCTCCAGATCTGCTGAAGGTCATTACTGAACCCCTCACCAAGAACATCATAGAGGTGAGATCAACATCAGCAGTTTTGAAGTGTATATAGCCACTGACAGACATGTTTTAAAAATGCAAAAGCAGCATGTATACAATATTCATTGTAAACATAATCAAATGCTCACTGTATTACACAGTTGAGTGTAGTGTATGAATTATTTTAAATGTAAATAATCTTTTGTCAACATTTCTAATCTGACTTTTTTGTAAACTCTTGTCTTTCAGCTGGACAGTTCTGTTATCAGTGGAATCGCAACTGGAGACCCTGCCGCCCAAAATAAAAGTCTGATTAAGATCTGGTGTAAAACTCAGAAGGTCACGGTGAGAAACATTAAGATGGCTTACTAAGTTCCCCATCAGTCACCTGAGACTGATAAAACATAACAAAATTGTGTCAAATGGCTAATGACTTTCATAATAAATATAGGTGGGCAAGTATTTAATTTGAATTCCTGCCCTAATCTTGTTAAAAACTCCCCGATAGTCATGTTTACTCAAACGCATTTCAAAATGAATTATCGAAGTAAAATATTTGTACTTTTGTATTAAAAATCTCAAATCTACTACAAAAGTGACTGTTTACTTGCCGCTATCACTGCTACTGATTCTCAAGCGAACTGCTTCTTCGGCTCTTGTCTTGGTTACACAAGCAACACGTGTGTGGATACTGATGCCTAGTGGTCATTGCCTGTCGACGCGGACAACAACGTAGAAGTATAAATATAAATCGACATGTAGGGTACAGTGGGCATGGGTCCTAGTTTGAGTAAAAACCTACAGGTGTAGTTTTCTGAATTCAGCCATATGAGCTTCTCCTAATATAACAATCAAACATAGTTTCTGGCCTTCTCTCCTAACACACAACGTGACATGTATAAAAATGACCATTTGTAATGATAGTTCCATTTGCTTATTGCCGTCATGGCTGATGTGGGAAAAACTGGAAATAACATTACAACGTGAGATTTAAGAAAAGGTATTGTTTCAGACACATTGTGTAAAGCAGTGTGAAATATTTTTGATACACATTACTTCTGTGCTTCATGTTCTTTTTCTCTTGTGCTTGACAGTGTGTGTTATTTATTGCAGAACCTTGTGAACATTACAGTCCCTGGAATTGCAAACTGTACTCCTGATGCCTTATGCTGGGTGGAGAACAACCAAACCTGGACTGAACAAAACCAGACAGAAACCTTCAACTTAAAAAAATGTGAGTGCCTCAGCTTTGATTCCATTCTTTGCAGGAACTGAGACAGGAACCTCCTGGATCAACAGAAGCCTGTTAATAATCCATTCCCCCCTTCTTTCTTACTTCACTTATTTAAACTCCAAGCCATCGACCGTGATACACTGCAAGAACAATAACTTCTCTGAGTGCTGAGAGCCATCTTAGCTTCACCTTTCCCCCTCACCTCCTCCACCCACTCTGTTTTCAATGGGGCTTTTCTTCCTTAACAGCCTTGGGCATCTGAAGCCGTCTCACCTGAACAAAGAGGCTCAGCCATTCTGCAAGGAGTGCTTTTGATATGGGGTCAAATTTGGTCGATTCAAATCAATGGGGATTTCATCTCCGGAGTACTTGGACCCAATGTTGAAATTCCAGTCTTGCTTCAAAGGAATTGTCAGAGTATTTTTCATTCCCAACTCCATCAGCCGTGAAAGAGTATCTGATCTTTAGACAGCACCATGCATCCTAGACTACTAGAGAATGACCTGTCAGTCTTTAAGATATTTTGTTTACATCTGACTATGAGTATTAAACAATGTCAATGATTTGTGCGCTTTGGTTTTCAGTAATGTTTGTGATGTTCTCTCTCCTCAGGTGCTCATATATTTGTGCACGCTAATCTCCCGGACCTGGCGGTTGGTTTGATTTTGTTGGCTCTGTCGTTGCTGGCTCTGTGTACCTGTCTCATTCTCATCGTCAAACTGCTGAACTCCATGCTGAAGGGTCAGGTGGCCATCGTCATCAAAAAGGTGCTCAACACAGGTGAGTCAACACAAGACTGATTATATCATAAATAATCATTTATGATAAGATAATGCACACCACTAACAATAACTTCAAAAACGAAGGTGTGAATGTTCAAAGTAAAACGCTTATCAGAGTCTTCCTTTTCAAGGAAATGATCATACAAATATTTCGTGTAGCAATTGCCGACCCTCCCAGATTTCAAGCTTATCGCATTCCTGTGGCTGTAATGTTTGAAAGTGTGTTAGCGTGTATCCTGTCATATGATAGTCGGCACAGGTGACTCAGTCCTGTTGTCTGATGAGCTGAACAGGAACATTATTTCATTCTGAATATTTCTGAGTGCCACAGGTGTGTGTGTATGCACACGTTCTGTTGGTTTCAGAATACTCAGGTACATTCTTATTCTTTATATCTAGCTGTAAATATTTTACTAATGCTATTACTTTAAACTAACAATAGTTCCGTAACGTTGACTAGTTTTGCTGTTTCCCCTAATAAAGATTACAATTACTTATTATTTAATATTATTATAGTATTATGTACTAGAGATTTATTGGTCGGTAATCGATATTGGTAGATTTATCCTTTCAATCAAAAGAGGACAGGAAAATGCAACATAGGCATTTGTTTATAAAAAAAATTGTCCTACTTTATTTTAAGGTCCAATTCTTGTATTAAGAAACAATTAACTATGAATTTTGCCTCGGTAAACTACTAATTTGTTGCTCATTAATAGTTTGTAAGGTAGTTGTTAGGTTAAGGTATTAGGTAGGATTAGGGAAGTAGAATATGGTCTTGTTGAATGTGCTTTATTAGTACTAATAAACAGGCAATATACTAAAAATAGGCATCTAATAAGCAACTAGTTAAAAGTGAGAATTGGTGCCTGTACTAAAGTTTTACCAAAAAATGTTAAGAAACATTACAATTTTGATTTTCAATATGAATAGTCATTAGATTAATTAACATTCCCAAAGTTAAGAAATATTAAGTTAATCTTTAGGACTTCTTGTTTATGTAAGAAATGCTTACGGAATGGGTTAATTTTGTTCAAATTCATATACAAATATATGTAATGTTTACAGCTTGTTGCTGGTAATGTTTAAACTTTAAGTTAGGTTCATCTGTATTGATTTAAAAAAAAAGTAAAGATTTAAAGAGGTTTCTGCACAGCAGTGAAGGCAATGTGCTTTTCGTAGACCTTCAAGCATTTCATACAGTTACACAAACAGCTTGCACTTTTACAACAATCAATACTAAACTCAGTCTTTGAGCATCTTCCATATCTTGACTTATTTTGAGTCGGATATGAACAAACATTTCAGTCACTTGTTAACTGGAGACTTGAAACAATCAGTGAAACAATCTTTGAATCAATGAGTTGTTAAATCGAGAGCTGCTGTGTGGTTCAGTGTGATTTTCAAACCATTTTGACATGTTCATTTAAAAAGAATCATCATGATTCACACATGCCTAGGTTAATTTGAAGTTACGAAGCTTTGTGTTTTTATGCAATGTAGTAAAAATACTATTTAAATGTAGTTTAAAGCATGAGAATACTGTCCACCACTGTTTTTGAGAAGCAGTTATTAATGAGTATGCATTACTTTTTGGACTGTTTAATAAGTGTAATTTAAATGTAATATGACAATGTATTCAGTAGGGAACTACTTTTTTTTTAAGAAACGTAACACTGCTCAGTGTGTCCCCTAGGTTTACAGCTTTGGGGGGGGGGTTGGTTGGGGAAAATTGACGAGAAATCATTTCCTTTTCATTCTTTATGTGCTATCTATCTATCTATCTATCTATCTAGTCACATACATTGATTGTCTGGGAGGGTAATGCTTTGTAAAATTTAAAAAATGTTACATATAAATATAAATAAATGTATTTAAATCTTTTTAAAATTTACTTTGGCAAATAACCTTTGTTAAATGTATAGAAGTATTTGTTAATATTAATGGGCCAGAGCTTAAAAAAGTAAAGAACTAAAAAAAGATTTATAAATACTAACAAATATATTGCTCATTCATTGTTCGTTAATGTTAGTTAATACCTTTATATGATAAACTAATTTTAAATGGGCCCTCTTTTGTGAGACGGTTTAATTTCTATGATGCATTTATTGTAGAATAATCGTGTCAGACGCGGACGCTGTTCTGAACGTCATCACGTGCGCTGTTCTGAACGTCATCACGTGACATTCCCATACAACACGGAGCCATCTGCATAGCGTATTAAATATCTCTTGTCTTATTTAATCAGCAGCTTTACAATGTCCTGAATAAAAACATTTTAAACACACATATGTAAATAGTAAGCGGCATGTAATTAATTAATATACATTTTAACCGCCATCCGGTGATTAATGGACTTTTGATGCTTGTCAGGGGCAGGATGCGCAACACTTAGACTTGGAGCAGGAGAGCTACTCCGGCTGCTACTCGCAGTAGTGAGTTTTGCCATCTTCAGTTCCCTGTGAGCGCTTAAAAAACGCAAATATTTTCATTTGGTTTTCATCTGATTGAAGCGACATATTTCCCGCCGCGCGCTCTCTGTCCGCTAATGTTTGTTTGTGTGTGAGTGAGCGCGTGTGCGCACTCATTGGATAATTGTAAACGCGCAAACACAGACAGAAAAGACATGCCATCGTGGAAATAAGATAAATAACATATTACTTAAGGGTTATTTAGTTTGTTTAATAAAATAACAAATTGTAATCAGGCGCTATAAAGAAAATCAAATCAAATTTACTTGACGTCCAAGGGTGGCGGGGCGAGCCGTTAGGAGGGCGGGGCGCCCCCCTTATATAATGGTAGGGGAAACACTGCTGCTTGTAACATGATATATGCATCATAATGACATAAAAGACTCATAAGTGTCATGTGTTTATCCGTGTTTGTGCTGTCACTTGTAGAACACTGTACTTTTGACATACGCACACTAGCATTTACACTGATACAGTTAAAAACCTTTCTAATATGATTGGGCAGATTTTCCCTTCCCCTTCGGCTGGTTGACCGGTTACCTCGCCATCATTGTTGGAGCAGGAATGACCTTCATTGTTCAGAGCAGCTCTGTCTTCACCTCTGCCATCACTCCACTCGTTGGTCAGTACAGAAACCGTTGACCTTCATACCTCGAGAAAGCTGTGATGTTACCATTGTTATCAACTACAGATTTGTTTAAAGACTTCGCTGCAAACTGATGAAATACTTATTGGTCACACATCAGGTTTTATTTTAGTTAGATGTTGTTTTAGAAACTATGTAATTTGCAAAGTGAAAATCTAAAATAACAAACCCAAGTCAATGCTAGCATGCTTCATGAAATTGACATATGCTGTTGTTTTTTCTGGTCTCTTCAGGCATTGGTGTTATTAGCATTGAAAGGGCTTATCCACTTACACTGGGCTCCAACATTGGCACAACAACCACAGCTATTCTAGCTGCTTTGGCCAGTCCAGGAGAGACACTGGCTAACTCACTACAGGTTTGTTAAAGATCATGTTATTCTGTCAAAACAACCTCAGAAAACCTTAGTCAGTATAACACTGTGTCTACACCAGACGCAGCACAACACGACACACAGCTTTGTTCTAATGGGACTGCAGCACCGCAGCATTATAATTTTAAACTATAATGGGTTCTAATGCATTCTATTGTCTCTTGTCACGCCGCATAGGGTGTAGACTCGGTGTAAGGTTGAGTAAATGAATTTTCATCTTGTATATTTGTATCACAGTTAATGTCATCTGTATTTTTTTCCAGATTTCTCTCTGCCATTTCGTCTTCAATATCTGTGGTATTTTACTATGGTACCCCATTCCCATCACCCGCATCCCTATCCGATTGGCCAAAGCTCTGGGCAACCACACGGCCAATTACCGCTGGTTCGCTGCCCTGTACCTCTTCTTGTGCTTCTTCCTCTTCCCACTATCGGTCCTCGGCCTCTCCATCGCAGGGTGGCAGGTTTTAGTGGGCGTAGGCGTGCCCGTTTTAGTCCTGCTGGTCTTTGTGATTGTGGTGAACATCATGCAGAGCCGCTGCCCGCGTTTCCTGCCCTCATGCCTCCGCAGCTGGGACTTCCTGCCCAAACCGCTGCATTCCTTTAAACCCTGGGACAGACTGGTCACGATGGCCATGACCTTCTGCAGAACTCGCTGCTGCTGCTGCTGCAAGTGTTGCAATGATGAAGAAAAAGACGAGTTGAAAGAGGACAAAAGTTTAGAGGTGTATGACAATCCAGCACTCACTATAGAAGATGAGGGAAAAGTGTTTGCAACCAGTTTGTAATGTTTAAATGGATAATTGTTATTAATTTAATGTGGTAATATTTTGTAACGTTTTCTAATGATTGCAGGCTGGCTACAGTAGAACCATTACTTCACAACATGAGTAGCGCAAGATATGATTCTGCAGATTATTGAATTATAAAGTGAAGCTGCTTGTCACTTTGTTCGGTTCCAATTATGCTGCATTCACGTCGCGTCAGAATTATTTTATGAGGTATTTATTTCATTTTACTTTGACAACAGCAAAATAATTTGGTGCTACAATTTATTAAATGTTATAGCTCTTGAAAAAGCGGTTCCTTTAAATTACATCACAATAGTTGAGTGTTCATAATATTGAACATGATTAGGGTTAGACAACTTGTACTTTTTATGTCTGACAGTGATGTTTTTACAATCAGAAATGTATTATGATGTGAAGATGATTGCACTATACATGTGAATATTCAGTTTTTTTTTCGTTGTTTCAGTGTCAGTGTTCACTTATAGACTAGTTTGCCGGTAAGCAAACTCATGAAAAATGCAATCCCTTAATAGTAACGTTGCAAAAGGTGTTGTTTGTTATGTCTTGACTATGTAAACATGTTTATGTTTTTAGATATTTGTAAAGATAAAAATTGAGAATTTTTAAATGTCTGGTTGAATGCTTTTTGCACATTTCAATGAACTGTTTGTCTCAGCTAAGACATCGATATTGAGTCTAGTTTCTTGACTAGCCTTCCGTCTCCATCAGGAAATATTAGATCTTGGTCTTATAATCACATAAATCACATCCAATACCCTATATATTGCACTATTTGAGTGTATTTTGTAGTGGATATTATCGAGGGCTCTCATTCAATCATACTATCCTCATGTCATTTCAAACTTGCATGACGGCCTGTCTAACTGTGAAACACTAAAGATATTTTGAAAAAAGTTAGTATGAATAAAGTTACTAAAAATGGCACAGATATTTACTTTTTAAAATTGTAATTATGGTAACAATATTACAAAAATTATTTTTTAAGGGGTGTGCAACAGTGTTTATGCATTCTGACTTCTTAACAATGTTAAATGTTCTGTCTTCTCATGCTTGACATAACTTGTTTTATATTTGTTAAAAAAATGAGTTGAACATATTACGTAGTATTTCTCAGCTGAATACACTTCCCAAGATTTAATGGGTTTTGGAAAAGAAAATTCTAACATGGAAAAACCGTTACATAACTTTTCTTAGTCCGTTATTGGGCAACTCTCCTGGAAAACCACTGCAAGGCGAAAGAAGTAGCCCGCCCAAGAGTCAACCAACGAGCGATGGTAAGACTTCCTTACCATCAAGATTGGCTACGCTGTGGGCCTGCAGCTGCTCGAAGAGAATAGATACCAAGAGGCGAAACTCAATAGAACATTCCATTGCAACACCATCGCCCTGCGATTTCCTCCATTTTGGGGTGAAATCGACTGCCCTTTTAAAAAAATACATTAGAGCTGAAATTCAACCTGAATGATGATAATACATGATGACGAAGCCTTGGCTTGCTAGAAACCATGTCAGTTATTAAGCATTTTCACCCTTAAATGATGACTGCGCTGTTTCCCCCAAATCACTAGAGTTTCAACTCTTGGTCTCTATACTCTTTTGCTTCAGCTTTTGACTCTTGGGATAGTGAAAGAGGATGAGGTGTGTTTGTTTGTTCACAGCATTTCAGTGAAGGATGTTTTATAACTGGATTAAATACTGGATTTGGAGGTCTTCTGAAACTGATAGATGCAGCGGTCCCAGGGCTAAAAGCTGGCAGACATTAACAGCATGTGGTAAGTGAAACTGAGTCATATCTCTGTGTTTTGTTTGCAATGGATCCGCATGTGCTTAAGTTCCAGCATGTGTCATATTTTCGGAAATAACCGTACAGCTGTATCTGTCTTTTATATATGTGATCAAACTAAAGACTAGGGATATTTGAAAGGTATGATACTATTCTGTAAATACTCAGAAACTGTCAGAGTTATGGCCAATTTAAATTCTACTTTAAAGCTTATTTTTAACGCATTATTCCATGAATAAATTAAGTAAAATTATCCAAGCAAATGTCACAAGATAAACTTTTTTAGAAGAAATACTAATTTGAGCATTGGAGTTTACTTATTGATCTTTTTTTCACATCAGTTTAACATTTATTATTGCATACAATATATATGATGTACAAGTAAGCTGAGAGTTGACTCACAGTATTGGTATTAGCACCACTGTTAACTGAGTAAAAAACACACATCATGAGCTCTCCATAACCTCAGCACTCAAGTACCATTCTTCTGAACGATAACCACGAAACTAAAGAATACAATCAGAATCTAAATCGTAAAGACAACTGAACAATAAAGTATTGTAAAGCACATAAAATAGCGCTTTTTCACAAAAATGACCCTCTAATGCTGTCTCATGCAAAGCATGCTTGGAACTCTAAATTCACTGCTCAGCTAGTGAAATTAAATAAAATAATTAATTTAGTCCCACCACAAAATAGTTAGTAAAGTAGTAAGTAAATATCTTTTAACATGATACAATTAAGTTTAATAAATAATATTTAATAATATTTTCTATAGTTTTAATTTAAATTTTGGTTAAAAAAACGAGAACACAATTGTATTAAGGAAAGTTTGCTCAATTAGTTTAATTAAATTTGATGACACAGAATCATTTTTTAACAAACAACTTTGCCCCCTATTGAAACAATGTCAATGTATTCAAGTGACTTTAATATATTTTTTGTTAAATGTATACCATGCCTTTTCTCAATAATATGGACATATCTGCACAAAACACTTGATATGCTTTTTAAGAGAACCATACACCAAACCATTATTTAGAGGACATACTAATGTCCCAAAGGACATACTATGCACTCAAACTATGCACTATTAACTCAGCCATGTAGTGTATGAATCTAAGAAGGGTGGTATCGTCCCAAATGGAATTCTGAGGCTGCGTCCAAATACCCCCACTTGCGATCTTGGCCACTTGAAAGCGCATGCAATCGTCAGGAAGGAAGAGCGCAAGTGTGCAATATCTTAAATATACAAGAGTACAAATGTCTTGAGAGCGAGTACAAATGTCAAAGGGCAGTGCGCTTAACGCACACAAAACCCTTACTGGCTTGAATACCGCTTCGGAGCGGTATTTAGGCTAAACGTATCACATCATGCATCATATTCTGGATATTAGCCTGTAGGCGCTACTTTAGAATTTTTAAGTTTTACATAATTAATATTGCATATAGGAATTTATAGTCTGTTGAATATTTGACCTGTGGTTCTCTTTCCTTTATCTTAAATGTGTGCTTTCACTGTGCGTGCATATCTTTGTGTTTGCGTCGTTG
The DNA here is from genome assembly GCF_015846415.1 of Triplophysa dalaica. Taxonomy (NCBI): domain Eukaryota; kingdom Metazoa; phylum Chordata; class Actinopteri; order Cypriniformes; family Nemacheilidae; genus Triplophysa; species Triplophysa dalaica. The sequence continues at coordinate 14,099,930 of NC_079561.1, read as the reverse complement.
TGCGGACTTGGTGTTGGGGACCTAAAGCTGAATGCACAACAACCCTTGGGTAACTGTGTTAATGTGAGGACCAAAATGAAGGTCCCTACTACGGGCACAAAAGCATATAAATTGTACAGAATTATATTTTTTTAAAATCTAAAAATGCAAAACGTTTTCTACGATCTTTATGTCAAGGGGTTGGGTTAGGGGATAACAAATACAGTTTGTACAGTATAAAACTCATTACGCCTATGGACTGTAGATAATAAAATATACATGTTTGTCTTCTGTGTTTACACCTTTTTCTTGTTTTTACAGGTATAACTTTAATGTTTGCTAACAGTCGAAATGTCTCATGTACAGCTGCTTTGTGACAATGAAGTATGCGAAAAGCGCTTTATAAATAAATTTAAGTTATATTTAAACTTAGGGCAGTGACCGCAAGATGTTATTGTGCTTGTACGCATCTATTGAAAATGCCGTTGCTCGCAAGCAGTGCGCGAAGAGTGCAGGTGCTGAATGCAGCTGACGTCACTTGGACAGGAAGCAATAGTGTCTGAGTGTGCAAGTACAATCCTGGAGCCAGACCCCTCTCGATAATTCATTATATGCTTGGGTGTAGTATGCACACTTTCTGTATATACTACATCTGCATTGTCATGTGACTTGTATGCTTGTCAACCAATGACATACATCAACTTTGAAACTAATGTACTCGTGTTCTTAAAGGTCCTGTGTGTAATTTTTTGGAGGAAATTTAGACAGAATAGCAATATTATATACAGTAACTGTGTTCAGCGGTATATAAAGGCCTTACATAATGAAGCTTTATGTTTTTATTACCTTTGAATGAGCTATTTCTATCTATCTCTGTGATGGAGACACTGTTGTTTAAGTAAGTGTTAGTAATCATGTGCTTTCACCCACAACCTTAGGTGTTTTTTTACTTTTCTAATGAGTTATAGTTTGTTACAGTCCCTCAAGTGAGTTTATTTATAAGGGCTGTCTATGAAAACATCTGAATGCATGACATGGCATGATATGCAGAAAATGTGAACAAAACTGTCCCACGTTAATTCTGACCACGTTTCAAAACAAAGTGAAGCATGTGGACTTTATAGTTGTCATACTGTTCTGTGTGTTTGAAAAATTGGATTTTCTCAAGACCCAATTTCTGAACACATTATCAGTGCTGTCAGAACACACTCTCATATGATTATCGTGATAAGTGATAACACACCAGATATCATATCGGCTACTCCATATTTAAAGCTGTTGTCTCTTGCACTTTAATTTTTCTTCTACATTCATGAAGCCAGAAAACCTTTGTGTATTGAAATAATGTAACATACAAAAAATATCTGAACTGCCACCACTAATAATGAAGAGTTTATTGTATTTATACTTTGGTATTTATTTGGCTAGTAAAGCACAGCTGGGCAACTGTCCACCAATCATTCAGATATGCCCATTACTAAACTTCAGGGCCTGTATTCATGAACAATCTTTGCATAAAGAGTTCCACAAAATTCTAAGAAAATTCTAAGAAAATTCGTAGAAATATGGTTTCCCCTTAGAATTGTCAGAAAAGATCCTAGTAAAGAAAAAAGTAGTTCTAAAGGATCTTAACCCTTAAAAGAGCTCTTAAGGTCCAACATTTTAGGAGTAGCGAGGAGGACTTTTAATAGACTTAAGAGTTTCTTTAGCAGGAGAGAAAATGGACGAAACATGAAAAGTGAGAAGAAATGTGTTTGCAATGCCAGACAATTTCTTTATTATTAATAAGAAATTTTATTTTATTCTTTTGTGTTTGTTTGTTCAACTTTTGATTGTCTTGATTTTCTTGTATATCTGCTTTGAAGCAATCCAAATTGTAAAAGCGCTATAAAATAAAATGACATTGAAGTGAAGTGAATGACAGTGAGTTAATAAGACACAACACATTAGATGTCTGTGACCGATCCGACCGATGCCATAGCACCAGAAATAGAAGAAATCACTACATTAACATATTTAGCAACTGAAGAAATGCAGTTATGCAGCAGAGATGATTTGGTTCTGTCAGAACCTTCTATAGTGATCACACAAACAATTACAGCACATACAGAAACTTATTGTGTCACTCTTAATTTTATATCAAAACGTTGACATTAACACCATGGTAAATAAGAAAATAAAGAAAGGATATGTATATATAGTGCGTGTTTGTGTGCGCTTGAGTACGGTAAACAGGAAAAATAGACCTGAGCAATTTCAAAGTCATAACCCATACTTAAAGGCAGGGTGTCCGATTTCTCATAGCCTGTTCAAATCACCAAAACAGACACACCCCTACCCCCATCTTTCGCTTTTGTCAGCGCTTTTAAAATAAATGTATAGCATTCTAGAATACGGACCCAGTTCTTCATGCTCCCCCAGTGGGCATACACAAAGAAGATTCAAAATATTCAATAAAAACATAAATTTTACTACAAAACTATTTGTGAAATATATTGAGACCTTCTTCAGTTGAAGTGGTAAATAAAAAAAACAATTTGTTTGGCTTTATACTTCGCATCTCAAGAAGACCTAATTGCAACAATATTATCCCAATGTCAGATTTTGTACCACATGAATTTTGTAAGATGTTTTTATAGCAAAAAATCTTAATTGTAATTGTGCACAAGTACCTTCCATAATCAAACATGCACATGTTTTAGGAATGGGTGCCATTTTGCTGAATGAAACATGACAAAATCGCCTATTTTTTTCATCTAATTGATGCATGTTTTACCATTCCAAAAACATCCCATATTTACTTACTTTTCCTTGCTCTTGTCCGATCCCAATTGAATCATATCCGTTATCCAGGGTGAAAGATGCCTTTTTGGTAAGGTGCTGCTCATAATGCCCTTTGTATGGTTCCAAACAATGCAACACATTGTCAGTTGTAAACCTCAGCCTCATTGGGTGTTTCGGACTTTTATCACAAGACACCCACAGCCAAGGGAGGCCCACCCCAAGTTGATCAGACATGGGTGTGTGTTGCATGGTCCTATAACAGCCCATATTGTGTCCTTCCGTCTAAACCACAGCCAGTTGTTAGTTCTCTTAGCAAGTTTTAAGTTCTTTGACTATCATCCGTTTGGCCTGTCCTCTGATCCCCACTTCCTTAAGCAGCCTTCTAGTAGAATTGGAAACAAAGCACCTGCAGCCCACTTCCAGTGAAAACATTTTTTCGCTGTCCAGCCCTAATCTTCAGCCTCAGCTACTAACTTGGCATACTGGAGATTCTTTCTTTCAAATTCTTCAAAAATGTCTGCTTCCCAAGGTACAGTCAACTAAACTATGATGACTTTCCTACTAGAGCTTGACCACAGAACCATGTCTGGCAATAGGTTGGTTGCTGCGATTTCAGAGGGGAAAGAAAGTATGTGGTTTAAATTAACTCACATTTTCCAATCCCTGCCTATACTCAACAGACCTGAATCTGGGGATAAGGGCTTGGCCGACTTTTCTGCCCCTCCTGAAAGAAGGTTTGCCTTTTTGCCAAGTTAGCCTGGCCGTATTGTGGAACATTTTTAGGTGAGTATGTGTTAGGGTAACATGACTGCGTATAAAAACATGGCTAGATGACTACAAATGTGTAATATATCTGAAATATAGAGTTTTTAATAAAAACGTTGAAACATAGATGAAGGATTTCAACTTTTTATTTCATGGTAAGCTATGATGATATAGAGTGGGGACATATGTTATTTTCTGTATTTTTTTGTATTTTTTTATGTTCTAAGCATTTGATTTTTTTTGCCTTTTGCTCAATTGTGTTTAGGGCACTTTGATTAATAATAAAATGTATTTTTAAGTTAATATTAACTGTTTGCATTTTATGCATACAATTGCCCGGGGACAGAAATGGCACCCATTTGGTAGAATGACCCCAAATTTACTCTTGGTCTATGAAAAACAATGTGACTTTTTTTACTTGAGTTTCACATGGAACAGACCACTATGAGTGAACCAGCTCAATGTTAGTCTATTGACATTATTTTTGGTTTGATAGATGATTCACATTTTAAATACTTTAAAGATTTTTTTATTTAATGTAGCTTGTTTTTAATTGTATTGGGGTCATTACATTTAAGTTAAAATTTTGAATAAAATAAATTAAGTTCTAAATCACAAAATCATTTTTTTTAGCAAATCTGTTTCATGTGTATCATTGTGTGGCTGAGGGCATTTGTCACAGAACTGTGGTGCCCTCTTGTGGTTCTTGGATGATACAGCACAGACTTGATTGAAACTAAAGCGTTTCTCCACCAGGGGCGTCAGCAAACCACTTCCACTAGAGCCTCAAGGCTACTCATTTATATTTATATTTAATATTTAAAGCAACTCAAGCATTACAAATAAATTAATGGAATGTATGTCTACCGAAACATGGTATGTTTTGTCAAAAATAATTGTATATTAAACTATAAACTTAGATGTTATGATAGTGTTTGGTTCAATCTATATAAACTAATGAATCCTAAACTTAGAAACAAGAATTATTCATTTTATACCTTTTACATAGCAAGATTGGATTCAAAATACAACAAAATCTAATAAATTAAACTTTAAATATTGTTAAAATTATTACTCTTATTGATTTGCATGTGAATTATTTTGTTAAAATAGCAAAAAATATATAAACCTTCTTGTTAAATTATATATTATTGTGTTATAGTGACAAAATTTGGGGAGAGGAAATATATTTCAAAACTTTCTGAAATTACAATATGAAAATTAACTGCACAAGTACTAGAAATGTGAACCTTTGTTATTATACAATTTTCATACATAATGTTTTTTTTTCCCAAGATGTTTCCAACTCTGATTTTGCACCAATTCTATAGAATTGCCCATATAGACTGTTTAACCCTTGTGTGGTTTTTAAGTCGGTTGGACCCGTTTTGTCTACATAAAATGTCTAAAATAAACATTAATTAAAATACTAATTGTAAACTATTTTGAAGTGGATTAATTTAAATCAGTTGCTCTACACTCAAAAAAAAAATGTTGCTGTCTGTTCAATTTACTTAACTTGCTTAAGTTAAAGCAACACAACTTTTGGAAAATATGGTTAAAACATGATTGTTTTATGTTTAGTCATATAACTGAATCCATTCATGTTGGGACAACATAAAGGAGTTGTGTTGTGTTAACATAAAATAGTTATAATAGGGCAGAGGATTTATATTTCCCAGCATGCTTTGCGTACACTGCATTTTGAGAGCTATTTCTTTAAGTGTTTTATATCGTGCATTTTTCAGTAAAAATAAACACTTGTTAGTGTTTAATGTTCATTTATCTTAAAAGTTTTAAAGAGTTAGTTATATTTTTGAGTTTGGTGGTTACCCTTGTTCAGAAAAGTCTTGCCTTTGGTTAGTTTGGCAGTCTTTAGAGATTACAGAGTTTGTACAAGTTATTCTTGTTGGAAAAAAAATGTAATGTACATGCCTTTGATATTGAAAAGTAAAGGTAGTCTTTAGAGATTACACAAGTTATTCTTGTTGGAAAATGTTGTAAAAGTTATTGAAATTATTGAATAAATTCATTGAATAAACAGGAACTGAATGAAACTGTAGAATTTATTTTGGTTGAACGTAAAAATATAAATTTTAGGATAACTGAAGTTAATTAACTCAATAGTTTAAAACAAAACAAAGCCTGTTAAATTGATTCAACTAAACAACATTGCTTTTACCTTAAGCAATTAACTAACATTTACTGAAATAAAAAATGTTTTTTAATTTCAATGTAATCCAGTTACGTGCAACCAGATGACATAAAAAAGTTAAGTTAGTCCAACATATTATTTTTTTGAGTGTATTAATGTTAATGTTAAACAGTGTCTACGAGACAGGAGACAATGGAATGCATTAGAACATTATAATTAAAAAATTAGTCCACCTCGGACGTGGCGCGGTGCGGTGCAACAATCCCAGGTTGTAATTGGATTGTAATGTATCGCATCCATTATAGACATGGTGTTAGGCCCTCTTTGTGGTATTTGGCTCCCCCCGAATAAAGACTTATGAACTTTAATTTGAATCTAAACAAAACATATACGATTGTACAATTTCTATATTTCATAAAATGCCATAAAAACTGTGATCCGCTGGATCAATGTATGGGCATCTTGGGAGGCACTGCCTCTAGTTTGAGAACCACTTATTTAAATAATGAAGAGTAATGCTTTGGGTATACTAGACCTGTGAACATCGGCAAAATAACAAAAACATAAACACCATGCAAGTGTTCAAGTCTATTCAATCGTCTTTAACAATAATGTAATGTCAATCTGGGGTCATTTGTTTATCAAATGTTGAACAATGTTGTCACCATTATTTAACACACCATTGAGTTTTGGCTCTGTGCTGATTAGGAAAGACCGTGACTCTTTGAATATATTTTTTCTTTTTTGTTCTCCTTCTTGTGAAGTGTGTAACAAATGTCCCATCTTAAACAAAACATTTGTCCTCCTTTTACAGCAGATGGGAAATGAGCATAGTGAAGATCACACAAACACAGACTCCCGTCGCCGTGACGATTAAATCTGCTGTTTCCTGCAGTGAGTGGCTGATGTGCGCATCCCGACTCCTTTCACCGTACCACTGTTGTGTGTGTTGCTGATGTGTGTTGGAATCCAGCTGACTGCTCTGAGTCTCTCGTGGGGGATCATGCCGGATCTCTGATGACTGGTTGGTTGAATGAGACACGGCAGAGTAACATGCTGTGAAAGGAAATTAACAAATTGTAAACAAAAAATCACAAGTAAATGATTAAATGAAAAAGGAAACCCAAACAAATGATCATTAACCATACAACTTCTATTAAACACGGATTTCACATGAAAAGAAGTCAGTCGATCATGAAAGAGGTGATTACACCATTACTCAACAGTTTAAGGCAGTGGTTCTCAGACTGGGGGCCCCCAAGATTGATCCAGAGAAATTTGAATTATAGAAATTTATCAGGAATTGTATGCAATCAAACAAAAGAAAAATAAGACCACCAACCAAAATAATTAATGTTACAGTATTGTAACACCGAATTTGTTTTGGTTTAATTAAAGTTCTAAGTTTAAGATTATAATCTTTATTTGAGGGGACGCAAAGCGATGCACTCTGTACAAAAGCGGCCTTACAACAAAAAGTTTAGGAACCACTGGATTAGGGTCACTTACTTGTTCTTTATTCATATGTGTGTCACAAAGATAAATTGTAAACTTATCAAAATGAAACAACCAGACTTCTAAATGTGTGAAATGATGTAATTTGATTTATGGTCACAGTCGATGAGGTGAATGTTTTTTTTACCCAGAAGACATTGAAACAGTGTGGTCAACACAAAAACTGTGAGCATGGCGATGGTCCCAAAGGCCAGCGGCAGGTGAATGGAGCTGTGAGTGAAGTCTTCCCATGCTTGCCTCACTTCCACCCTCCACAGGACTAAAGAACATGGAGTCAAGGCATCGTTCCGCGCTTCTAATTCCCGACACCTACAGGTGAAACAGACACAAAGTTGAAGACCAAACAGCACAGACCGCTGAAAGATGATGCAGTAAGTATTATATTAAGTGGGGTATTTTAAGGGACTTCAGCACGCACCAACATACAATACACATGTACACAAACACTGCTTTGCATTATTCACTGAAGATGTTTTGCATTATTCAGAGCAAACACAGAGCTTCAGTTTATTTTCCAAGCCACAAACAAAAGAACAAGCAAATGATCTATAAGATGCATCACTGAACACACAGACCTGGACAAGAGCTTCCTAACCACAGCTTGGCTGCTTCTGTCTTCTACTGAGATTTTCATTTGATCCAGAATGTTCTTCGGAAAATCATGGCCCTCTTCAATCAACATGACCACGTTAAACAGACCCTAATACAATCAGAAATGACTTTGTGAATTACATATGAAATACAAACTCTTTATATTTAGCTAACATAAGCTTGCTCAACTGGAAATGTTAATACAAAAGGTTATTCAACATGTTTTTGTTTAAATAAAGACATTTTATAACTACTGATTTTTTATTTCTTTGCTCTTTAAATTTAAGTTTTGTTTATGTCATAGTAACATATGAAGACTTTTTTTTTTCTTCATAACATTTGAACTTCAATGATATTAAACTGTTTGAAAAAATCTAGCTATATCTATGTAACTTCATTTTATAAGCTCTGTGAAACAAAACTAGTTTTTTGTAAAGTCAGTTTAATATATTGTAAGTTAATTTAACTAAGTCCCAGTGAATAAAAACACAACAATTCCTCTCTTTTATTTGGAATTTTGCAGTGTTTATTATAAATTGCTCATTAGTGTGGTTGAAAATCTGAAAATGAATGATTTTATTGTTATATACTATTTTATCTATGCCTTCATTATGTTGAAGTCGGAATGGACTAAAAAGCCAATTATTTTTATGAGCTAAAAGGTATAAAAAAAATATAAAAATGTTTAATTCCTTTATTACATCACAGTTTTACGCTACTTACATTTACATTTATTTGGTAGATGCTTTTATCCAAAACAACTTACATTGCATTATCCTATACATTTATAAATAGGTATGTGCAATCCCTTGGTATCGGACCCACAACCTTGCATTGTTAACGCAATGCTCGTACCACTGCGGTTCAGGAAAGCTTTTCAGCGGTGTCCCACATTGTCTCACACAAATGGATTACCTGTCCCACGTTTGGTTTGTTGGGTGGTGGTGACCCTAGTGTACGACGTATGACTATACATCTTATCAATTCGCAATGGAAAACAAAAACCACGCCCACTATTTTTCTCATTCAATATTCCATTTCACTCTGAAATCCACCAGAATACAGATGTAATGAACTAAATTAAAAAAATTGGTTCGTTGGGACTTTTAAAGCGGCTATTGAAATGTTTGATTTATAAGGAACATGTGCTGGTTTCCCATACCATGTGTGACCTTTAGTGAGGTGTGTGTACCTCAGGACTGCCGTGCACCGCTGCTACCCCATACATGTTCATGGCCTTCGTCATATCACCCATATCAATGTAATAATCTCCCATCCTCAACAAACCTGTGTGAAGAAACATAGCTATTCTATATTTCTATTGATTAATTTCACAATAGGATATTAGCATCAAAATTTCAGTGAATGTTACTATTCTGTATGCTATGGATACAAAGAAAGGCAATCTTGAAACAAGTTAACATGGTCAATGTCACAAGGTTACTTACATTTGATTATTGACATACATTCTTGTTTGTTTTGATAATGATGATTCCAATTCAAAATGATAAAAGAACCAAATAAAAGAAAGCTAAAACAGAAATGAATAGATGAATGCTATATTGTCAGTGCAGTATTTATAAGACTCACCAGATTCCTGAGGGATGTAATTGTGTGTTGAGTAATTGTAATATCTCAACTGACAGGCCGAACTGTGATTTAAAACCTATATGAATGATGTAAAAACATTTACACAAAATGAAACTATCTGAAACTGTTGGCCTGACATGAGAGATGTTTACCTCACACAGATGAGCGGCATTGTGCTGTGCCACACCGAGACCTATTTCAGCTAACATGGCATATTTCACCAACGCTTCATCCCTTTGACCAGCGACAGAAAGGCAGAGGATAGTGTTATAAGAAATGAAGACATAAAAAACAAGTCAAAAAGCACTTAAGTCAAGTAAGAATGACTGTTGTTGTTTTTCTCACCATGATCCTCTTAGATATATTTGGAGAGCTTCCTTAACCATGATGCCCAAGTGTCCATTTAACTCACTGACTCGCTTCAGTAGCCTAAACAAACAGAAGGAAGTCAAACAGAAGAAACATAAAACCATCCATTAGGTAAAGTAAAACTGAGAATTAGGTGTAAATGTCATCAGATGTGTAAGATGATCAATTATGATAGGGACACACAGAACAGCTTTTTCTTGATCTCTGTTCACTCCTTGTATGGTTCCAGAGGAGAAAAACGTTGCAGACTCCACAGCTCCTTCCACGTGACCCAACTGAGCGGCACGCAGAAAATACTGCATCGCTGCTGTCTGAAAAAGACATTGGGCTCCATAAAACCTGTTTTTAGTATTATTAGTATTATAGTATTATTGGTTAAATTACTTCAACTGCTTTTTATTACTATTTACATCATTGTTGTATTTAAATAATTATACTGATGAAAATAGATAACTGACCACATATACAATAGATTTGAATCACTTTAGACCTTAAAGATGTCAATATTTACATAAATGAAACATCACCTCTAGAAAGCTGTAAAGATAAGATAAATTATATATATAGGCCTATATATATATATATATGTGTGTGTGTATAGTGAAAGATTGACAGATCATGTTCCATGTAAGAACAAAAGTTAATAGTGTTTGGAACATCATGAGGGTGAAAAAAACATTTTCGTTTTGTTCGCTGACCTCATTCTTGAGTGGGTTATCTGGGTTTTCACCATTCAGATGGTAGATGCCCAAATTGAAGATCCCATCACGACTGCCATTTTGAGCTGCCAGCTCAAAATATCGCATTGCACGTCTTTTGTCCTTTTTGATTGTACTGTAGTACCACCCGAGTCCGTTCAGTGCTTCTGCATAACCCTGAGAGAACCAGACACACTCACTACTAAATCTTTGACATTTCTATTCACACGCAGAAGTACATGCTCACGTATGAGCTCACCATGTCTGCAGCTTTCTTCAAGAGCTCAAGGGCAAGCGTTTGGTTCTTACGTAGCCCTGTTCCCTGTTACAGCACAAACCAGAACATTATTTTATATATGAAGAGATGTAAAAAATCCAGAGATGCTAAATTTTACTTTTATTTTCCTAATCTCATACCAGCTGCTCTTCATACAAAGCAAGCATGTAGGCGTGTAATGCAGAAAAAATATCACACTGTAGATTTCCATGCCGATTCTGATTACCTTCAGAAGGAGAATGGCGTAGTCGTACATGGCTGTGGGATCGGCCATCTGCTGGGCGCTCCTGGCGTACCACATCACCGCTGCTCGGATGTCTTTTTCCACCCCATTACTGCCCCAAAGAAGAATCTTGGCCAGAGATTTCTAAAACACAACAGCCCACATAAAAAGGTCAATGGTAGTCAATGTTCTTTGGTTATCATTGCTCTTCAAAATACATCTGTTGTTCTCTGTAGAAGAATGAAGGTCACACAGGGTTTGAATAAAAAGTGGGTAGATAAATGATGATAGAATGTCTTAGGTGAACTATGCAATTAAATGCTCCTCTTGTAAAAATCTTATTTTTCCTCAGTTCAGCCCAGTGGGAAATTCTCATCCGATTTCATAATCTGTCATAAATAATTTCAGACATAATCTGACAGAATGAAACCATTACCGACTTCTTATCAATCACAAAACACCACCCTGAAAACAAACCACGACTCCCCGGCCACATGATCTGAAAGATAATGTGAATTAAACTGAAAGTAATAAATACCTGTGAATCTACATCTCCTCTCTCTGCCTTGTATTTCAAAAACTGCACAACATCGCCCGATTCACCCGTTTGAGTCTGGAGCTCCTCAGCATTGTTTAAGTGAACATGTTCTGTGATTGTTTGCTACAGAGAATACACACATTAAGAAAAAACTTTTTCAAACCGGATTTTACTGTCACAACATTCATTCTTTCTGCATTTTACTCAATTATACAAAATTTAATAAACAAAGACACATAATTACAGCGTCTGACTAACCTGTATGACTTTCATTGTTCTGTAGAACACAAAAGATGATATTTAAAAAAAAAACTCGCTTATCAAACAACATTGACCCATACTGACTTCCAAACCACTGAAACATTTCTTAAAATGTCTTGTTATGTGCTCCACAGATGAAAGAGTCACATATTGGATTTGAATAACATTATTATAAATAAATGATGAAAGAATCCCTTTTAGTCTTTACTGAAAATAAATGAAAGGACCTTTGTTAATATTCTTCGATTTTTTGTGCTCCACAGAAGTAAGTCATACAAGTTATGGACAACATTAGCGTGAATCAATAATGACAGCATTTGTATTTTAGATAGACGGTTTTGGAAGCAACAATATAAACAAACGTTATGTGGCCCAACTTAACTTAAATGATTTAATTCAGAAATTAAAAAAATAGCATGCTTATCATAAAAATGTGTTTTATATGAAATACATGTTTATATAAATTAATCAGTCGTTTACAAAAGTAATTCTTGTTCAATAATTCTCTAATATTGACATTACTCAAAAAATACTAAAACTTCATTAAACAGATTTGAAAGATCATATAAATAAAAGATTGTGATTGTCTTTGTATGTGATTGTCTTTGTAAGAATGTGAACTCACTCACCCCGGAGTCATGTAATTGATCAAGATCGATGCAGGTCTGTCTGCCTATGTTGGCATAGTAGCCGTTGGCTGTATTTTGGTCTTTAGGGAATCCATCGAGACCCTGCATGTGCTTGTATCCCAAATGCATGAGAGAGAGGCGGTCATCAGAGACCCCGCCTATCAGACTATAAACCTGGCCCTGAGAAAGAAAGAAATCAACAGTTTTTCTTCAAACCTCAGTTTTACCTCAGCATGTGTTCATCTCTATGTGAGATGGTTTCAGTTGTAGAGTTTCTGGGGTGTTCAGTTGTTAACAGATGTATTTTAAAATACCAATACTTTTAAAAAATCGCAATAAAAAAACATTGTTCTGTTTCATGTATGTAGATAATAGATACATGTACATAGATAACTTTTTATGTAATGTAAAATGTGTGTAACATTTCAACTGGGTATTGGTTGACACAGACAAAGGAAAAAAACAAAATCAACTTTCAATTCATGTTAACTTCAAGTTTCCTGCAGTGTTTAGATGTTTGTTGTTCGTACCTGCTCCAGGTCCACAGGTATGCCCAGGCCAGCCAGATGTATTGTGGCAAGTAGAAGAGAGGAGTGGTGGTGACCCCAGCAGGAGGACATCTCGAGTAACTCTATAACACCAGACATGAGCTCTTGGTCTTCTGCTTTAGATATTATCTTCAACATATCCTGGAAAATCACCCAGCTCAGAGCCTTCAAATATTTATTGCTGTTTGGTTGACCTGTGGGGGGACAAAAAGACCCACTGGGTTATTCTTACCATGAAGGACCACTGGCATCTTTATTTTTTAAGACTTAAAAAAGTGACACAGCAAGAGCAATAGGGACCTGCTAAGATTCGCTGGTTGTCCGTCAGAAGCCTCAGGGTACTGTTGAATCTTGTGTGCTGGTCCCAGGACCAAGTCTGTGTACATTCTCTACGGCCAAATAACTTCTTCATATCCACATAATAAGATTCACAAACCCCTGATCAACAAAAATACAAATTCTTTCAAAGAACAGTTCAGGCGAATGTTTTATTTCCTACTCTGTATTTTACCGTTCACTTAAAATAAGTGGAAGATTTTGAAATTTTATATCATGGTTAACAGCAAACAAAAGAAACAGCAAATGAGATTTAAGAGGTATGATCGATGAATAGATTTTTTATGAAAAACTGCTTCAATTTCAGTCTGCCCCTCACACAAAGCTATTACACAATTTCAGAACAGATGGAATAGAGAGCAGGTACAGATTTTTCTTGAGTCTGCTGCTGCTTCTCAGATGTAATCACTCATTTACTTTAATTCAATTTAAATGTATTTATATTGCGACTCCCACAATTTGCATTGTTGCAAAGCAGCTGTCAAGAACACACATTGTAGAGCAATTGGAAATCTCTTATAATATTGGTGATAGTATCTTCATATATAAATGCCAGTAGGATTATAAATATATCTCAAGTCTATTCTTTAAAATGTAAGAAGAATACATCTCTAAGCCCAATGTCCCGAATTGTGCTCAAATGTGCCAAAATACCACGGTCTGGAATAAAAAAATCGTCTTTTCAATCATTTCTGATTATATTGTCCAGACCTTTGCTTTTTCATTATTACTATAGCTATACTGTCCACATGCGTCAATGGTAGTTTTTGTTTGCATACATTTATACACTTGGCAGACGCTTTTCATTGTTTTCATTGCTTTTATTGTTCCAAGGTTACCACAGCGAGCAGGATGCAGTTCATGCCCAGACCTGATGGCAGAGCGGAGAATGGGAAGCGGCGAACTGACAAGAGCTGTGATGATAGAGCTGGATAAAAGGACGCACGGAGCTTGTCACGACTTCACTACAAAATTTCAAATGCTATTAGATTATTAATGACAATATTAAATGTATAACCTTATAAAAATATAAGCTTATTAGTAAATTTATTTATGGTAATTTAGCCTTGTTGTGCAAGCACTCTCGAGCTTGTGCAGAGGCAGCAGTTTTAGCCAGAGGGGAACTGAAATTCCCCTCCCTGTGTGTGTGTGTGTGTCTAGGTCTTTGTGCGTTCGTACTTGTGCATATTGTGTGTGTGGAATGTTTGTATGTGGGTATGTCTGTCTTCTGTGTTTTTACCTTTTTTCTTGTTTTTACAGGTTTATAACTTAAATTGTTTTGCTTATGGTCAATATGTCTCATGTACAGCTGCTTTGTAACAATGAAACTTGTAAATAGCGCGATGTAAATAAATAAATAAAGTTTAGTTGAGTTGTGCCGTGTTTCATACAAAGCAGTTAACACAGTCAATATAGACATTTAAGATGCACAATTTCGACAGGATGGGTGTTCCCTGTAATTCATACCCAAGCCTATTTACATAAAGGGGCCATCTGACAAGATTGTGAAATTGACAAAATACAGTGGCAATTCACTGACTTCCTTAAAATAACCTGGTTTCCAAATGTACAAATGTTAAGCACAAACAAAATAAATTTTGTAATTATAAGGGCCCCAAATCACAATCCAGTTCAATAAGTTTATAGTTAAATAAGCAGTAAAGGATATCTTCAATAGTGTGTAAGTGCTCACCTGTAGAGTTGTTGCTGTTCTCTCTCAACGCCTGCAGATAAAGTTCAGTCACATGACTCATTTCATCACAGTATCTGTGGAGTCTGTCCAGCTTCTGTAATGTGTTAACTGGGGTCAGGGGGTTTTTCACCTTGAACAGAAACAATAAAACGTATTATATAGATGAAAAGAATAGCTGCTGATGCATTTTACACATGAGTAATATTGACATTACATACTATAAAAATGTGACGTGCAACATTGCAATTTTAAATAAAAAAAACCTTGACATTAAGGTTAAATTACAGAATATGAAAGAAAGTGTCATCACTGAAAGTCCTGCCAGAACGTCGTTCCTTGTATTTCCACATCTTTAGAAAGATGTTCATCTTTCTAAAAATATTAGATCTCAACTAATTACATGCATTTACATCCTCACCGTTTCATTGCCTAAACGATAATATCTTATTGGTCCCACATAGCCACGAATCCCTGGCATGTAGATGCATCCACCAATCACAAAATGTCCAGATGTGTCATCAAATTGAACTGGCTCATGAAAACTATTACAAAAGCATAAAGTTAGAGCATCCACTTATTTAGATCTGATTCTACAATGTAAGCAAAGTATTCATAAATATAGAAAGGTTTGCACAAAATACAGTGTACATCAGTGTTGGGTAAGTTACTAAACTAACAATTACATATTCAATAATGTTATAGTTTACTTTATAAATAACTCTATAAAATGTATTTTAATTACTTTTTTTAATTACTTTTTTAATTACTACTTCTTAATTACTACATGAAGTATTCTTATTAATTGACCAAATGTATACAAATGTAAGAAGGATACATTAAAGGATACATTTTAAAGTTAGACTTATAATTTTGATGTCGCTTCTACTTTTGAATATATTACAAAGTATTTAGTTCAATTACATCAGAAAAACATAATTAAATTACAGAAAAAATGAGAGTAATACCATACTTTGCTTTTCAAGGAAAAAGTGATTAAATTACAGTAACTAATTACTTAGTAACTAGTTACACCCAACACTGCTGTACATGAAATGTTTCTCATGAAGATCTCTTACTCGTATATATGAGTGGCCATCTGTGTTTTTCCGGTAGGTGTAACATTTTTTATTGTGAGTTTTGTCTGAAAAGAGAAACAATTGGAAAACAATTAATCATTTCATCATGCTTTCAATAAGTATGTTTTTATTGTCATTCAAATAAGAAATGAAATCACATAACCAAAAATACGGTACCTTTGACTCCTGAAAGAAGATATCCAGACAGATCCAGGTGCGGAGAGGTAGAGTTGTGTGTGCTGTAAATGCTTGTTCCCTTCCACTCACCATTCGCACCTGTATCACTATATTACCTTAGCAAAACGAAAACCAGACACAATACTTTAATCATAAATGAGGTTTGTTTTTAATAAGAGCAACAGCCACATCGATGTCTTACGGGTAACTTTAACTGAAATACACTGTAAAAAAATGCCTGTGAAATTAACGGTAAAATCCTGTTGTTTTCACACAAAAAAACCCGTTATCAGGGAAAAACCCTGTAAAAAAATGCTGTGAGACTAACAGTGAAATTCTGTAGTTTTCACAGAGAAAACTGTTGTCAAAAAACGTTTATAAAAATACGGAAAACATTGTCAAATTCTCTCGGAAATGAACAGTGAAATCCCCAAGTTTTCACAAGGAGTTTTTTTTCAACTCCACAAACAGTTTTATCACCTTCACTTACAGACACCACTGTCACTTTATTTCTGTTGCACGTCTACAAAAGTTCTAATTGAAAATTAACACAAGTTTACATGTTGATGGATTTGTTGAGTCACCATTATGGTGAAGAGTGTTTGCTTTAGCTGTGGTCTTGACCATTTGCTTTCCATGTGAAGAAGTCTTTGCCCAGTATTGACATCTACGAGTTGAAACACACTGACTCAGGTGGTTGGAAAGCTCAGATAAAGCTAACGCATTAAATTATTTGTGTTGGTGGTTAAGTACATGTTCAAGAGTTTAGGTAGTGCTTTAAAGTTACTTGTTGTCCTCATTTATGATATTGAATGAAATTAATTAATATACTGAATGTCTTTAACAGCACATCTAACACATGATAAATGTTCTAGCAGATATCTAGAATATAACAGTTTGTCTCAACAATGGTGACAACAGAAAAAAACCTCTAAAGATAAACGCAATGCATTCTGGGTATCATCAAAGCACAAAACTCATCAATGACTCCCAGCATGCATTGCGCCTGTAAGCTTTTCATTTGTTAGTCACCACTGTTGAGATTCATACTCTGATTCTTGATGTCTGAGTCAAAGACAAAATGAATGCTTTTTAACGGTTCAAAAACTTTTTAGATTGATTGTTGCATGAAATGTGAATTTTAAAACTAAATTCATTGAGGCGTTTGTAACAAAAAATACAATAAGTAATTAAACAACATCCCAGAAAAAGATTTGGTAAATACCTAATCACACTTTCACTCGATGTGATTTGCTACAAAACTATGTTTTATATAAAACAATGTCATAGCAGCACAAAGAAAACTGTAAACTTATTTATGACAGCTGAAAGAGGCCAACTAAAGCAAACACTGATCACAAAAACGGAGACTTTTAATAAAACAATAAAGCATCAAGTCATGGCTGTTATGCTGCAGTCCCTGTGAAGCAGAAGTGATGATCGTCTTCAGTATTCTGACATATTTACAAGATGAATAGTGGGTGTGGCTCATGTTTTTTACTGTGAATTGATTGGATGAATAAAAACAGGATGTTCCCGTAATTTTACGGTAGTTTACTGGCAACCACAGCTAACGGTATTTTTCTGTAAAAACTACGGAATTTGTATTTTCTCTTTTCTTTTCTGATATTAAATGTTTTGTGGGTCACCACTAAGCTGAAGAGTGGAGTCTGTGTTTAACTCAAGGTCAGGCAAAGATATTCTGATGTCATGCTTGCATGTTGCTTTGTTTAAAAGTGACTTTAATAAAGAATTACAAAGAAATAAATTAAGTAAATGTAATGTTATAACTTTTATGCATTTGGACCAAGTTTTCATTTTCTGTAAAGAAATGTTGTTAATATAAATGACTCAAATGTATTAACTTCATACACAGTTTGAAGTTTGTGCCCTGAAGTTTTAAACTGCAAGACTGTTTAGGTTCTCTTCCTGTATTTTTTATGGAATTTTACTGGCAACCACAGCTGCCGGTATTTTTCCGTAAAAATTACGGAACATTTTTTACAGTGTACATATGAAGTTCTTAAATGGTTTTAACATTGATATTTAATACTTTTAAAGTGCCTTTCATGTATAGATTACATTGGTCTACCCTTGTCCCAGACAAAGACTTTCCTTCTAAATATGAACATTTCAACATTAACTTTGTACAATTATAAGCTGGGATTGACATCAAAGTATCGTGAAAGGGATTCAAGGCTGTGCTTTTTGACTGCTGCAATGACTTCACACACACTGGAATGTGATCTGACTGGATTACCTTTGTTAGACAGCATGACGAGTGGGGTTCCATATTTTCTTTGCTTATTGACATGCTTGACAATCCCACACAGTGACTGACCACACCAGCTCAGCAGGTACATCCACACTGACAGAGTCACACTGCAGTGGTGAAAGATTATCCACACATGACCATCACATTTTTTCTTTCAATAATTAAATAAAATATAACCGTTTAAAATCGTTATTAGTTTAAAACAGCTTAAATATTAATATAAAAAACTGTTATTGAAATGTATAAATTGTTAATTAAAGGTCCAGTTTATGAAATCTAGCTGCATCTAGCGGTGAGGTTGCAAATTGCAACCAAAAGCTCAGTCCTCCCCCCTCTCTTTCGAACTACGGAGGCCGAGAGAGGATTAAGATGTCGTTGTGTTATCTCTTCTTTGCCGAAGGAGATAACGTATTTATGAAATGCACAGTATGTCCATTTGAGCTACTGTAGAAACAACATGGTGAATTCCATTCAAGGGGGCCCGTGGTGTATGTAGATAGAAATAGCTCAATCTAAGTTAATAAAAAACACAACGCTTCATTATGTTAGGTCTTTATACACCTCTGAAGACATAGTTATATATTTTGTTTCTGCAAAAAGATCCTCCAAAAAATTTCACACTGGACCTCTAGGCTAATGTAGAATTTATATTGAATATGTACTTGAGAGTGAGTTTGACCTGGGTTGTTTGAGGATGCGTCTCTTCTCCAGATCTCTGTTTTTGAAGGGTGAGAACGTGTGTAAGATGCCATAACTCTCACCAGTACTTGCAAATGGAAAAGTAAGAAGATCCACAATATCTAAAACAGCACAAGTGAACAAATAAATCATACATAATATCTCATATTATTGAACTGGATATATTTATAATAGATATGTTATTATGGTTTTAATAATATATTGTTTTAATCAATAAAAAATATTGCAGTATTACATTATTATGTGATCATATATACTGTATATTTTAAGTTTCGTACTTCATCCACTTCATTGTGTTCCAGTAAAATAGCAGAAGGGTTTGGAATTACATGACAAAATATTTTTATAGTCCTTTTATTTTGGGTGAACTATTCAATCAATACCTGTTAGTTATCAGTTAGATTTTTACCTGATTCATGTGGACATTTTTTGAAAGCATCTTTACTGATTTGCCACATCAGCCAGGGCCCCCATGATACGGAGCGCGTCTGTGGACGTACTGGACGTTCAGAGGCTGGTAGTGTCCTCAAAAACGTCAAAGTCATCAATAGAGACTGGTTATATCCCTCACCAATGTCCTTTTTACCCAGATGAACCAACCAGGACCTCACCATCACGTCACGTGCCTCAAGTGTTCGCCTAATGAAAAAGTCTCTCTGGTACAAAACAGCAGAAGGGAACACCAGAAGAACCTTTCTAAATCTGGGTTGTCCAAACCACTTACGGTTAGTCCACGTCCTTCTGTAGACAATCACTCCGGTCCTTGTTGGGGTGGAAAGAACAATTTCGACCCCGATTTTACAGGCAGCAGAGCACTTAAACTGCACTTCTACAGTACTTCTGTCCGTCATCCTGTCAGGAACATGTCCAAACTGCACAAAGTCTTCATTGTGAGATCTATCAGCTGCATGTTCCTCACACCAAACCTTCAGAGTGATAGAGATAACATACACTTAACAAAATCAAAAAATATTTGTTTAGCTGGTTGTTCTGTTGAGCTAATGTAAAGATTTAGATTTTCTTACCCTTATATTTCACAAATGTCAAATTTAATTTAAAATAAAAAGTATAACACAACACTAAAATGGTATGTGTCTGGAAACCCAGTTTTACTCATTTATGGTATTTTAAAATTGTTATAATGTGACTAGATGAAATATTTAAATATATCTAATACATCAGTGGCTTATATTGGCTGCAATAGTATGTAAAAGTATGCAAGTAAAAATTGTTTTGCAAAAGTTTTTGAAATTTATTTAAATTCCTATTCACACAGTATAGTATAGATTTCAGTAGTAGCCTACAGAATAGTTTAGGCAATGACACAAAACGGAAACTATGACTAAAATTCTGCAGCATGTTATACTTAAAATGGCAATTGTATTGTTTTTGGTGGAACCATAATGGTCTCTGTTGGTCTTTACTTGTGTTTGGTTATGGTGGGATGTTATCTGACCAATGGGAACCAACAGAACACCATTAAATCCTACTAGAATAAGACCCAAAACACACTAATAAAGACATTTTGTGAGTCAATGGTTCATAATGGTATTGCAATGAAGGCCAATTTAACTTTGTATTGATTTTTTAATCAGGGATACATCTTAATACCATATGGTAGTTTATGTAGTTTATATATATATATTTATTTATATATATATATATATATATATATATATATATATATATATATATATATATATATATATATACTAATTTTTTACTTATGTCACTACTGCTTGAGTTTTCTGAAAAACGAAAATTGTACAAATTAAAGCCCTAAAATTATCTGCATTGAAATTAATATGTTTTATGTTTATGATATATGGTACAAAACTGTGTCACTATATTATGAAACCTACTTTCCGTACGTGTTCTTCCAGGCAGATAATGACTCACACAACAATAAAAGACCGCACACTACTATGATATGACATTAATATGATTAAAGCTGTGGCTGAATGTAATGCAGCCGGACGTAAACAGCAGTGAAAATAAAACTCTCTTACCGATGCGAGTGTGACAGCGCACATTAAACTCCACACAACTTTCATTTTAACATCTGATTAAATGAACGTGTATAAACACGATGAAGACGCCGCGTTTCCAAATCAAATCAAAATGAGCATTACGCCGAAGATTGAATAACTCGTTCTGCGTTACGGCATGTTTTCACTCGAGTTTTACCCTCTTCCGTGTACGAGAACGACAGGTGTGTGTTAAACACACACCCACTATGCATTAATGCTATGCCTTATTTCCTCTACTATCCTTCGTGGATCCTGCGTTCCAGTAAAGTCAAGTCGCGTCGCGTCGCTATCAGGTAGCAGCACAACCTTTTCTTTTAAAGCTGGAGTTGCCCTACGCTGCTTGGTGGTTATATCTGGTCTTGGATAATGTATGTAAACTGAAATGGCTTTGATTAGTTTAAGCTGAATCCCTGCTAAAAAAACATATTTTCATTTCAAATATTTTCAATAGAAAGGACAATCATATTGGTTTTAATGGGAACTAAAATTATCTCTGTGGGTTTCTGCAGGTATGTGTTGGGCTCTATTGTTATCTGCATGGTGGAAACATGACAAATTAAATCGCACTGGAATAAGGCCCAAAACACACTACATAAAGAATTTTTGTACAAATGATTACTGGAAACCATTAAAATTGTAATGTTTTGCGCAGGACGAAAAAAAAACACAACTGCATGCACAATTTGATTGAAGATGAAATTTAAGAGTGATACGCTTAGGAAAAAAGACTTAGTTTGGCATTTTTATGCGTCGTTGGTTGGGTTAATGACCGAGTAGTGCTGATAAAAGAGTGCCACTCCAACTTCAGAAAACATTTACAGCTTTCCTGAGCTAAAATCTCTAATGGCAGATTCATGACTGAAGCAGACAGCAAGAGAACTGGACGTTTTAGTTTTTACCTGAAGTGCTGATACAATCATTGTTTGAATTTTCATACTTTTTTGAAAACATTTATTTTGCTCACACAGAATAGGAGAAACACTGCAGTGGTCAAAGGAAGAAGTGTTTAAGGACCTTTATTCAAACGCTTGGTTCTGTGGCCACTCGGAAGATAAATAAAACAGGTGCAACCAATAAAAAGTTGGATCGACAAACGCGGATAAAAATGATGTGCGGAATCATTACAGTATGAATGAAAAGGGACAAAGACAAAAATAAACGCCTTAAGAGGAAAAGGTCTGTAGGCTTGAGATTTTGTATGACATGTTTTTAAAGTTCATGTTACACTGTAAAATAATTTACAGAGTGATTATTTACTGTATATCTCCACAATAATCTATGGCTTTACAAGATGTATGCAGTTTGCAGGAACCCCCTCTGTTTCCTCAATGGACAGCTCCACTCTCACACTTCTTTATGCCCGAAAATACCTCTCATCTTAATGGAGGATGGAGTCATGGAGAAGCTTGTTCTTCCTGGATGCCTAGGGGGGGCGGTGTGAGTCCCCTAGAGTTTTACATGCCGGTTGCCAAGTACCTCACAGAGAGTCCTTTAAGATTTGGCCAAACAAACCTCATTTCATCCACCACAAATCTACTGACTGTTGACCATCTACGCCCCTCATTACCGTCCGTCTCTCTTCCTACACCAACACCCTGCTCAATCTCTCCGGCCGTCCCTTTGCCCTTCACTCTCTCTCACGGCACTACAACTTTGGGCTTTGCGTTTCAGGGAGGGGTGATTGCTGCAGCCGACACTCGCTCCAGCTGTAAGGGTCTTGTGGCCTGCCCTTCATCCCCGAAGGTCCTACCCATCCATTCTCACCTGGTGGGTACCACATCTGGAACCTCGGCTGACTGTGCCCTCTGGAAACGCATCCTGGCACGAGAGCTCAGGCTGTATCAGCTTCGACATCGCAGGAGGCTGTCAACAGGGGGTGCTGCCAAACTGCTGTCCCACATGTTGCACCCGTTTAAAGGCACAGAGCTGTGCGTCGCTGCTACCCTGTGTGGATGGGATGGGGATGGAGAAACCGGTGCAGATGAGGTCACAGTCACAGAAAGATATGCAAATACTCAGGCTACTGTGAAGAGGAACACAAACACTCAAAGAGTAGCAAGCAATTCAAGAAGCCAATCAGACTTAAGGTCTGGAGCAACAACTCAATCAATCAGAGGTGATTATAAAAATGCTCTGTCAGTTTCTTCAAGGGACGCAACCAAAAACTACTCAAGTGTAGGCCTTTCGAGAGTGTCTGGCCCACGTGTTGTTTACGTGTGCAGTGATGGGCTATGTTTGAAGGGGGAGCTGTTCTCAGTGGGATCTGGATCACCTTACGCATACTCGATCCTCGACAGCAGTGTTTACTGGGGTATGAGTGTAGAAGAGGCAACTCTAGTCGCTAGAGAGGCTGTATACCGTGCCACACACATGGATGCATACTCAGGCAATAACGTTGATCTCTATCATGTCACTGCCAAAGGATGGAGGCGCAGACAGAGGGAAGATCTGAAAGAGGAATATTACAAAGAGAAAGAGAGGGAGAGAAAGAGGGTAGAGGAGAGGAAAACAGAGGAGACTGTGATGGTTAAATGAATTTTGGTTTTGAAAAGATTGTCCTTTTTTGTACTGTAACAAAACAATTTTTGTCACCTATTACTCTGTTATTTTGAAATCAAATGTAATGTATAAAACTAGTTTTGCAGGCATCAGTTCTGTCCAAGTAACTTAGTTAACCAAGGGGTTCCCAAACTTTTAAGCCTGCGACTCCCAAATTAACAGTGCCCGGGACACGAGACCTCCACTATCCTTGGATACTGCGCATGTTCACTTATTAGGTCTACACAGATTGTGTGAATTCAGTCAAAAGTCTCATGCTTATTTATTTCTGGTTAGTGTTAACTAAAGTCATTGTATGGTTTTGTGCTGTACGTTGCTGTAGATTTCTTATCCATACTAAACAGTAATAAATGCTGTAATAAACAGAATAGCTTGTCTACCTGTTTGATATCAACATACTTGATGTAACTTGTCACATCATTACATTCATGCCAACAGTCCAGCGCTCTAAAGATTGAACCACATGGACCTCTACTGGAAGCATACAGAATTTATTTTTTTAATGTGCAACAACACTGCACTGAAACTGATTTGCGTTATGTGTTAAGCTTAGCTGTTTTAGAATCAAAGAAACTTAGTTCCTTAGCCTGTGTGTGTATATGCGTTATTTGAGAAATTTTCATTTTCACTAGAGTAAAGACATACATCCACATTGTACAAAATGACACAGATGTTTACTTAAAAATATTGTGCGTAATATTGTTACCATCATTTTTTAAAGTACTTTAAAATAAAATTTTAATGCAATATTCCATGAATCAGAAACGTCTGAAAACACATCTCTTCCGTCAATACCTGAATGATCAGTTCTGACTTCTATTTCTTCTCTACTCTTTAAAAATAAAAATAACTTAGCTCTGTATACTGTGTTAGGTTATTTGAGACAAGTCTTCTTTTTGGATTGCACTTATGCTTTTGTTTTACTTATGCTGTCCCAATTGCTTCCATTGCTTACCCCACCTGCAAGTCGCTTTGGATAAGTGTCTGCTAAATGACTTAATGTAAATGAATAAGTCAAATAAAATCAAGAAGAAAAACTTATTTGAGCATTGGATTTAACTTCATGATCTTTTGTAACTGCATTTTAACAGTAATTAGTGTTTACAACATATATGATGTACAAGTAAGCTGAGAGGTGTCTCAGTACTGGCATTAGCACCATTAATGTTCACGGAGTGAAGAAACACACATCATGTGCTCTCCCCTCTTTAAGATTTTTACGTTGTCATTTAGAATTCCTAAATTCTATAATTCAACTTCAATTTCAACCCCTGCTTATAACAAAAACAATGACTGAAGAAAACAGAAACAATAAGAAGTCTGTTATGTCTTTATGTAGACAAGAAACTGGAAATGTAAATCCTTTTTACAACTTTATTAATCCGCACTAATGGTCAGCATAACATGCATGCACATGCTCAGTATTTCTTCTCACTCGTCTCTCCTGGCTATACACATCTTTACAACTCAAGAAGCTTGAGTGCCATCTAACGGTGCAATAATGTAACAACACCACATATTCCCCTTTTACTTAAATTAATTCTTTTGTAACCAACACATGACATGAAATAGAATCAAGAACAGCAAATCTACCATGTATTAACAATTTCACCTATAAATGAATTACACTAAGCAACACATTAAATGAATGCAGAAGATTATTTTAAAGAAAAAGCAGTATGAACCAACTACTCAACTAGTATTCAGTACTTGACTTTATGTGAATGATTTATATATATATATAGTGCAAAAGTCCATGTTAAATTCTGTGACTAATAAACATAGTCCTTTAGCCAACCCGGCTCACGTCTTTGACTTTGCTCTCTTGAACCAGCAACAGAAGACACTGAATTTCCAGATGAAGGAGCATGAGAAGGAATCAAGTTTTCAGGATTGAGAGTCATTCCATTATCCAGCTCTCTAGTTGGTACGGGTGCAAGACAGGATGCATGCCACTTCTTTCCATCGTCCAAGAGGTAAGTGTAAGGACCAACCTTTCTTCTAACCTCAACTGGAGGACTGAATTTTGGATAGGCTTTTGGTACATGTACTGTCTTCTTAATGAGCACTTTATCTCCTTTTTGAAAAGAAAAATGACGCACTCGATGCTTGTGGTCAAAGCGAGATTTCATGACCTCCTGACGTGAAGAAACCCGCTGTTGCAGTTGTGTAGGCTCATGACCAGAAGGTGAAGATTTCAGGACATTGAGACGGGTACGCATTTTCCTTCCATGAAGTAATTAGAATGGAGAAACACTAGTCACCGCATGAGGTGTAGCGCGATAAATCTGCAGGAAGTCAGTCACTGTTGTTTTCCATGGTGCTGATTTTATGATTGCTGATTGGATTGTACTCTTAAGAACTCTGTGAAAGCGTTCTATAGCACCATTTGCAGCAGGACGATACACTGAAGTGCGAATGTGCTTAATATCTCTCTCTTTCAGGAATGCAGCAAACTCAGGAGAAGTGAACTGAGGCCCATTATCACTGACCAGAGTGGTCGGGTTGCCGTGTCTACTGAAGACCGAGGTAAGAAATGCAGTCACCTGTTTTGTTGCAACAGACGCAGTAAAGGCTACCTCAGGCCATTTACTATAATAGTCAGTGAGTGTCAGAGCATATCGACAGTCCCAGACAGCAGTCTCGAAAGGGCCCACAATGTCAATCGCCAGTTTTTCCAGGGTGCAGAAGGTAAAGGAACAGGCTGGAGTGGGACAGCAGAGGCTTTCGCAGATTTATCCAGAGAAAGACATAATTGACACGCAGCAATTTTCTCAGTCACAAATGTGTCCATGTTTGGCCACCAATACATGTCACGCAGACGTTGCTTTGTTCTCACAATTCCCTGAAGACACTCATGTGCAATACGGAACAATGACTCACGGAGTTTCCCAGGCACTACCAATCGAGATCCTCTAAATACAAAGTCAGCTTGCACACTAAACTCATGCCTGAGCTTGTAGCATGGACGAAGAACAGGATCCAAAGCAGCAGAAGATGGAGGCCATCCACGCACAATTTGTGTGTGCAGTGCAGAAAGTTCAGAACAGTGAGCAGAGGCAGCAGCAAACTCATCCTGGGAAATGGCAATCGGACCAGTGGACAGTAAAGCAACAAACTCGGGTTCTGTATCCGACTCAGCAGCCGAAGTCAGAAGCAAGGGCAAGCGAGATAAACAATCTGCAGTGTGGTTTTTAGATCCAGCACGGTACACAACTATGTAGTCGAAACAGAGCAACCGAGCAGCCCACAGAGCTATGCGCATGCCAGCTCTATCAGTCCCTTTTGTTGTCAGCAGTGTTGTTAAGGCCTGATGGTCAGTCCGCAAAGTAATTTTTTCCACTGCACAGACGCACGCCAGAGCCTCCTTTTCCACAGTGGAGTATTTCTGTTGAGCTGACGTGAGTGTTCTGGACGCGAAAGCAACAGTACGTTCTTGACCATCAGTGCATATTTGTGCGAAGCCAGCACCTAGTCCGTAAGCAGACGCATCAGTAGAAATGACCACTGGGATCTCCGGATCAAATAGGGCAAGTGCCGGACTGTGTACTAGTAGTTGTTTCACATTATACAAGCTTTGTTGAGCTTCATCAGACCAGCGAAATCCACTCTCATCTCTCAGGCATCCACGCAGAGGCATCACCACTGAAGCAAATTAGGAATGAATTTGTTGTACCATGAAAGAAGACCCAGCAAAGAACGCAACTGTACAGCATCGGTCCTCGCAGGTCAACACACATTCGGATCCCCCCCGTTTTCTTTTGGACCACAACAATCAGATAAACCCATGGAGAAGAGTCAATCCTTTCAATCACACCTGCATGTAGGAGTCGTTCCAGTTCTGTGGAAACAGCATCTCTCACAGAGAAAGGTAAGCGACGCAATTTGCATCTGACAGGAGGTACAGAGTCAGAAATGTTTACCTTGTGGGTGAAATTTTTTACACCGCATAATGTAGCACGCTGTGGTGGAGAAGTGGAGAGGGCACAGACTGAGGTGGATTGTGTCGGTAGCAGCACAGTGTGTCCATTAAATCGAAGCTGAAGTCCCTTGATGAGATCCATGCCTAGCAAAGCTGTGCCATTGTCGACAATAAAGAAGTGTGCAGGACAGGTAATGCCATATTTAGTTACCTTTGCAGGTAAACAACCTAGTACAGAAATCGGCTCTTGTAAGTAAGTAACTAAACGGGCAGCAGGAGCTTGTAACAGCACAGTGCAAAAATGCTGCTCATACAAATGATTCGGCAGAATGGACAATGATGAACCAGAGTCCACTGTAAGTTGAAGAGACACAGAAGTGGCAGCAGGTGAGGCATGTATGGTCACATCACACATCAAATGGTCTTTACTCCAGGCAGATAAAGAACACAGACCTCCGGTAATTCAACTGAATGCACTGAATGAGTAGGAGCAGAACGGCAGACTCGTGCAAAATGTCCGATCTTATTGCAATTCTTACATTTAGCAGATGCAGCAGGGCAGTTCTGTGCGTTTGCAAGATGTCCAGCAGAGCCACAGCGAAAGCATGTTCGAGCTGACGGAGTAGAAGCAGAAGGTTTTGATGAGGTACGTGCTTTGAATTTGGGCTTAGGACGCTGTCGTCCAGAAGCAGGAGTGACATGTACGGCTTGTACAGGAGCGAGGGAACTTGTAGTCATCAATTTCGCCTGAGCATCAGCGGCCTCTAGCTGTGTAGAAATTGTAATTGCAGTCTCCAGTGTCAATTTAGATTCCATTAATTATCTTTCACGAATGCAAGGGTTAGCAATATTTTCGACAAGCTGATCAGGCAGCATATCATCAAGATTGTCAGCAAATTCACAAGTAGTCGCCAAATCTCTCAATGCAGTAATGTATTGCACTACAGTTTCATCCGTCCTCTGTATGCGTTTCCTGAAAGCATGTCTTTCCACGACCACATTTCTTTTTGGAACGAAGTGTTCTTCCAAAGCCTTAATAGCATCAGCCAGGCCGTCACCGGTATTGGGCAGTGTATAAAACAATCTCTGACCTTCAGTTCCGAGGCAGTGGAGAAGTAAATCCTGCTTTCCGGCATCTGCCCAAGAATCCCCAGTAGCATTGATAACGAGCATGTAGTTTTCGAAACATCTTCAGCCATGTTACTAGCGGTATAGCAGGCTCAACGGGACAAGGCAAAAAAGGATTGGGAAATGGAGCACTTACTGAAGCCATCCTCAAACAATCTTGTAGAGAGAAAAAGAAATCCTCGTCCCCAATTTTGTTATGTCTTTATGTAGACAAGAAACTGGAAATGTAAATCCTTTTTACAACTTTATTAATCCGCACTAATGGTCAGCATAACATGCATGCACACGCTCAGTATTTCTTCTCACTCGTCTCTCCTGGCTATACACATCTTTACAACTCAAGAAGCTTGAGTGCCATCTAATGGTGCAATAATGCAACAACACCACAAAGTCACCCTGATAGTGTTTATTGTTTCCTTTAGTTAGACTCCGTTATTTATTTTAGTTATCCGTTATTTTTTTTATTACTTTTTGATCAGCTTTAATAGTTTGTTTCTGAAGCACATTTATGACAGCCAAACAAAACGTCTTGGTTACGGATGTTATCTCACTTCCCTGATGGAGGGAACATGACGTTGTGTCACGTCTTAAGAACCTATCAACTTCTGACTACTTTAGGAAAGGCCAATAAAATTGGCGAATGAAATTTGCATGCTGGACTCCGCCCCCGGATATCCGGGTATAAAACGGAGACGGCGTGCTGCATTCATTCACCTTTGGGCTGAGGAGCCTGAGAGCCTCTCTTGACTGCTGCAGCATTGTGGCATGAAGGACACAACATCTCGTTCCCTCCATCAGGGAACTGAGTGTCATGAAACACAAAGGGTGGTGAGGACACAAAGGGTGGTGAAACAAACACCCACGAGGGGGCAACAGAACAAAACATGGAAACAGGAACAAGGACTGACACTTGACTGACACTTGACTAACACTTGACTAACACTTGACTAACACTTGACTAACACTTGACTAACACTTGACTAACACTTGACTAACACTTGACTAACACTTGACATTTAAACTACAATAAACTGATCTAAACAAGACACAGGACTCACCACGGATGACACAAACAATGAACCAGCACAAGACAAGAAACACGAGGTCAATATAAAGGGAACCAAATCAAGAGGGGACAGGTGCAGGGGATAAACTAATTTACACTAACTAGGAAACAGGAGGGCAGGAACATTGAAAAGACCGGAGAGAGAGTATGGCAACTAATAGGTGCCAAAGTAGTCTCTCTCCAACATAAAACAAGGGATCCTGTCTGATTCCACCTCAAGACCAGGAAATACCTGACATGGTGAGGCGGAACCATGACACTGAGATTACATCCGTAACCAAGACGTTCCCTTTTTGGATAGGTAGGGGGTCCCAGAGCTTTTGGAAAGATGGGAAGCCCCTGCCATCGGCCATCACCAGCGGAGTCCTTGTTTCTCTAACAGCAAGAAGCCGCCCGGCCCCGTAAGAGCCACTGGGTAAGCGCCATTTTGTCAGTGAAGAAACGCTACAGACCACTTCCTAGCGTAGGGAAGAGTTTAGTGGAGACAACAACATGGTCTCGCCGGTAGGGGAGAACTCATGGAAGGAATGTGCGGACTGAATGAAGTACCGCAAAGTGGAGGTCCACCTAGGGAAGGTCATGGGTTACCATGGTGGGAACCGATCATGATTATACATCACATGGAACCTCCAGGCTGGTGGGCTACTACGTCTGGAGCACTAGGTCCGATAAAGGTATGCCGTAGAGAACTGTACCCGGCCTAAGGGGGCAGGGCTACTCTTCCCAGCCCGCCCGCAGGAGATGCTTAGTGATGGATAGAATGCCTGTTCTTCACCCAGTGGGGGAAGAAGGGAGGCGAGAATCGCATGCTGACCCACATAGGATGGGGGAAGGTGCTATAGCAGGTGAATGGCCTACCGGCTACCGGTCTTACCTGTTGGTACCAGGCAAGACTCGAGCTGACACCGGTTCTATGGGGAGGATGTAGAACCTTGCGAAGGTGTTGGGCGTGCAGATGTCTGCCAGAGAGGCACCCTAAGCCAGTTTCCACAAGGAGGCTATACCCCAGGTGGACTGAGCTCTCACTGCCAGTGGGCATGGGCGATCTTGGGACCAGAACGCCGTAGTAACGGCATCCACAATCCAGTGCGCCAATCTCTGTTTGGAGAATGTCCTCCCCTCCTGCTGACCTCCAAGACAGACAAAGTGCTGTTCAAAGCTCCTGAAGCTCTGCATTTGGTCCAAGTAGAGGCGCAATGCGCATACTGGACACAACAAGGATGGGGTAGGGTCTTCCTGCAAGTTCACCATCTGGTCCCAAAAGGGAGTGGTGGGAACTTTGGGCACGTAGCCGGGCTGGGGTCTCAGGATGATGTGAGAATCACAGGGCCGGAATTCTCGGAAAACTATGGACATGGAGAATGCTTGAAGGCGAGCGCAATCAGGAGAGCCGTCTTCATAGTGAGGTGAAAAAGAGCGGCATCTCCGAGGGGCTTAAAGGGGGGCCTCTGGAGGCCTGCCAGGACCACATCAAGGTCCCAAGAGGGTATGGAGCTCAGACGAGGCGGATTCAGCCTTCTCGCGCCCCATAGGAACCTGATGACCAGGTTGTGCTGCGCTAGAGACTTACTAGCAACTGGGTTGTGACGAGTGGCAATGGTAGATACATACACTTTCAGTGTGGAAGGGGAGAGATTACTCTCTCTTCTCTCTTCTAAAAAGGACAGCACGTTCCCGATCGAGTTACTCTGTGGGTCTTCTCTTCGAGAAGAGTACAAGGATGAGAAGAGGCGCCACTTACAGGCGAATCGCCGACTAGTGGCAGGGGCCCTAGCCTGAGGGATCATGTCGACTACTGCAGGGGTAAGGCCACTCAGAATCTCCTCGTCCTGTCGAGGGTCCTCATTTATCAACAGTGTGGAAACTCAGATGTATGCATAGTAAGTGTGTTTCACACCAAGTGTGTGATATACCAATTTGTACCTATAAGTAGAAATGTGCATAAATACACGCACACCTCTGAGCATGCTTACGCAGAAAACCTAGTGGTAGAACAGTGATACTACAAAAAGGAAGTGCCACCGTGTGTTTCCTTTGTCCTTTATTTGCAAATACTCAACTATCCTATCCTATTCTCTTATAAAGAATTATGAAATTAACAAGAAAAACCAAATTGTGCAAAACATGCATTGCACGAAGAATGCGTTTTCAAATACCGGTTTGATCATGAGTACATTCACGTGATTTATAAAGGAAGGTTTCATCACCATATATGGTTCATTGGGGGTGTTTCCGAATGCAAATGACCATGAACTTGAACATGCATGGTGCTTAAGAACATGTGGGATTTATCAACAATGATTACTCACTGGTGTGTGTTAGAACCGTGTACGCACATTTGATAAATTCAGATTTTTTTCTACTTTAACACATCCTAAATTTCACTCGTAGGACAAAACACGCACTTTTGATAAATGAGACCCCAGGAGCCAGACATGAAGGTTCCAGAGGTCTAGTCTGGGATGCCATAATGTGCCCTTCCACTGAGAAAGCAGGTCCATCGTCAGGGGAATCGGCCAGGGGTGAGTTGTCGTCAAGAGCATTAGCTCCGAGAACCAAGTTCAGTTGGGCAGGTACATCGCCACAAGCGTCGACTGATGAGAGAGCGCGTTGGCTATCTTGTTCAGGTCGCATGGGATATGTGTGGCTCGCAGGGAGCTGGTTACCTGCTGACTCCACAGGAGGAGGTGTTGGGCGAGTCACGTTAACTGTCGATGGTAGATGCCACCCTCGTGGTTGATATACGCCGCGGCAGTTGTGCTCTCCGACCGGACCAGCAAGTGCTTGTCCTGCATGAGAGGTTTTAGCCTCTTCAGTGCAAGTAGCACAGCCAACAACTCTAGGCAGTTGATATGCCAGCGCAGGCGGGGGCTGTCCAAATTGTTTCAGGGGGACCGCTGACAGCTTGAAAAGGTTAAAGCAGTGCAACACTGAATGTGCACACTCGTTAGTCAGTGGTGCTGTCATGGAGACAGAGTCGAGTTCCATACCCAGAAAAATTATGCTCTGTACGGGGGAGAGCTTGCTCTTTTCCCGGTTGACCTGTAGTCCCAAGCGATCTAGGTGCCGGAGCACCAGGTACCTGTTTGCACATAACAGATCTTGTGAGTGTGCCAAGATAAGCCAGTCGTCAAGTTAGTTGAGAACCTGCACGCCCTTCTCCCTGAGGGGGCATTCTAGGTCTTACTAAGTTCCACATGCAACTCCATGATTTGAATGATTTGAAACCAGAGCCGGGGATCGTTATGCTCACGGCTGCGGCGGCCCTGGAAAGCATGGCTGACATCTCAACGTCCACATCTTCCTGGGCTCGACCCCCCCAAAGGGGGTTGAATGGCAGTAGGTCACCCTCTGATGCTGCGTCTCAAAACATCTCAAAATCATCACGCACCATTTGCAAATACGTGGCTGAAGAACAAGACGGGGTGGGACCGCCTCCTGGGAAAAGTCAGACGAGCGAGAAAATAAAAGTAAACAATATGTAAAGCTATGGCCCTGGGGCACATAAAGAAACACTTTTGTTGCCTGCTCTGGTACTCTCGTTCTCCTGCAAACTTTCGTCTCTCTCGAGTTCTAAGCTGATTTTTCTCTCTCTGTCGCCTGTTCCTGTTGTCTTTTACCGTCTTCTTGCCAATCACTGAAACGAGACACCGGTGTTTAAAATTTGAACTTGACCTACTTATATCTCTGTCTCTCCAACTGCAGACTTTGCTTAGCCACGCCCCCCTTGCCACGAGAACAGCGGGACATGCCACGATGGGGACGCCCAGGGGAAGTCGCAGGAAGTGACAGTCTGCTGCACCACGTCATAAGGTTCCAGCAGTAATTCAGCGTAAAGATTGGTCTTGATGTCGATCTTTCCCGAAGGCTACGAAGAACAAAAGGTGAATGAATGCAGCAGGCCGTCTCCCTTTTATACCCTGATATCCGGGGGCGGAGTCTGGCACATAAATTTAATTCGCCAATTTCATTGGCCTTTTCTAAACTAGTCAGAAGTTGATAGGTTCTCAAGACGAACTCCATCTTTTGGTTCGACACAACGTCGATAAACCGACAAAAAGGGAATTTAAATTTTCTTGTCCACTTTCTGATGATACATGATACGGTGGTGACTTTTGCTTGACTCAATTATACAATAAGAAACAATGTATGAATCTCAACATTGTAACAATCAACAAAATAAAGCTTCGTGATGCAATGCATGGTTCACTCTAAAAATGGCTGGGTTATTTTTTAACCCATACCGCTGGGTTGAGTCCGTTGGGTTGTTTTGTTGGGTTATTTTTCCACATGTTAAACACTTTTTGGGTAGTTTTAGTTTTCAAGGCGTTGGGTTAAACCCGCTGGGTTAATGTGCAGGGTTGTTTCTGCCACGGGGTTATTTGAAGAGTCTCGAGCGCTTACCGCCCTGAAGACGTTGAGTGTACTTCGCAACTTTCATTTTTATAATGAACAAAGGGGCAAAGTCACTGGCTGGAGCAATTTAAAGCTAAGGTTTTTACTTTTTAATTGAATATTTATTGAAATAAGCATAATTTGTAAAGTTTTGCAAGGCAACAGTGTCTTAACTAACATTAGTGATGAAATTTAGACGACCAGCAACTGTTACCTCAGATCTCCAGATAAATTGACCTCGCATAGTCCTGTGAAGATGCGCGAAAATGCAAATTAATAAAATTTTAGTGTACCCCATCACATGTAAGCTAAGTTTATGAACTTTAGTGAGAATTTTAAAAAATTTGAGTCAAACCGGCGAGTGCCCCTCGAGCGCGGGCAAGCATTCACGGTTCAGGAACGCCTCTCTCGGTGTCCACTCTGAATATTAAGCGGCCAGTCAATTATATTGCTCCCTCTGTTTTAAACCAAACATTTTAAGGTTTGTGCATATATTAAAGAAAGACGAGTGTGGTAGCCTGTATTTAATGAGTTGATTTGCTGCACGTGTGGTTTCTTAGTGTATTAAGTGGTGTAATTCATAATGTATTATACATAATTTATATGTCTTTAGTTAGTTTTATTAATTGACATTTGTTGCTACATATTGTGGAGTATGTTTATTGGTCATTTATAATGTTATTTATAATGCTTCTTGATGTTTGATATGAAACATTTTTATTTATTAAACTGTTTTCTTTTAATTATGCAAATCTAAAAATATTGCTGTTACTGGGTGTAAAAGTTGACATTTTTATTAACAATTATTTTTACAGTGAAATAAAAAATATTTTTTTTAAAAACAAATGTCAATTGTTTTGATTGACAATGAAGTACAGAATAAATTAA
Source organism: Triplophysa dalaica (assembly GCF_015846415.1). Classification (NCBI taxonomy): domain Eukaryota; kingdom Metazoa; phylum Chordata; class Actinopteri; order Cypriniformes; family Nemacheilidae; genus Triplophysa; species Triplophysa dalaica. Next base: position 14,064,764 of record NC_079561.1, on the reverse strand, counting down.
GAATAACCCAGCAAGAATAACCCAGAATTAAACACATGAATAGTTAAAATGACTACATTTTGGGTTTTTTCAAAACCCAGCAAGCTGGGTTAACTTTAACCCAGCATGTGTTCTGTCCAATATTTACCCAGCACTGGGTTGCCAATTGGGTTGTTTTTAACCCAGCCATTTTTAGAGTGTTGGTAAAATCATAATACAAAACTCATTCATGACTCCCAGCATGCATTGCAGCTTAAATAAAGATAAAACTCTTGTCAACAGTGTTGAGACTAATTCTTGATATCTGAAAGATTTACACATTAAAGCTTTAAAATCTGTGAAAATGTCTTTCTAAAAAGCTATTAGACCGTTATTAGACAGCTGTGGCGTGCAAAACAAATGCCTAAAAAATGAATAAGAGTATCCTATATTCAGCACAAAAATTATGAAGTTTGGCTAAGAGACAAGATAATCTGCATTTGTTTGTCTGTTATAAATGTGCCTCAAAAACACACTATTACAGTTTGTCAGGATCTCCAAGAAGAAAACCATGCAGAGGCAGCAGGACAAGGATAGCACAAAAAAATAATGTGAAAAACTGTTAAAGTACTGACAGAAAACTACCAGGACATTTTCCTTTATTTTACAGACATTTCCGTTAATGCTAAAATGTAATTTAATACAAAATGTAAAATACAGGAAAAACAACTGTAAAAAATTAATATGGAAAAAAAATTGTATAAATACAGAGTGTTGTGCCCTATTTTTTATGGAAACATCGTCATCCTGCTGGTAACTGTAACGTAAATAAACTTGAATTTCTGAAAGTGAAAATGTTCAAGTGCCTTTCATGTATAGACTGTGTTGGTTTACCCTTGTAGATGGCCTGGGGAGAAAATTTTATATTGTTTTCATGGATATTTTAATTGGAGTTTTAAAAGAAATATATGATGATATTTTTAACAAGGGACAAAAGAATTTAGAATGAGCATGGGATTGAAGAAAGTAATTTATAAGAAAAAAGGAGATAAGAAAGACTTATTAAACAGACATTAAACAATGTTAAATACAGATTTAAAGATTTTAGCAAACAGATTGAGAGAAGTAATGCCAACAATATTTAAGACTAACCTAGCATATGGAGAGAAAAGGAAAGACATAGAAGACACAAAGTTAAGCGTAAAATATATTTTAACGAATATTAAAGAGACAAAAATAAAAGCAAACATTATAAGTCTGGATTTTGAAAAAGCGTTTGACAGAGTAGAGCACAAGTTTTTACTTTGAGTTTTCAAAAGATTTGGTTGAGGAGAGAATTTTATTAAATGGATAAGAATTTTATATAAAGGAGTAGTAACGAGAATTAAGTGCACTCTTAGAAATGAAATGTTGTATTTAATTAATAAAGTTATGTCAACTGATCCCACCAAACTTAGTTGCTTAAATGGAAAAGGTAATATACAATTAATCGTAACATAATGTTTTAAGTAAATCGCCCATAACTTTGTTAATTAAATGGTACATCACACACTTATTTTGAATAAATGTAAATTATTGTCTTGAATTTAATGACTATAGCTTGATCTAAGATGACCTGATTTAGTTCAATTTATTTAACAGAAATAAGCTTTGCTAATGTTATCCATTTGTTTTGATTGTACTTAATGATTGGAACTTAGAGCAACTAAGTCTGTAGGTCAAATAAAAATACTAAAATAAAATGAATTGCTCAACATTTTTTATATTATACATTTGTAACATTTATTAGACATTATCTCATTTAACTTCAATAAGATGATATTGAGAAATAGAACTCAACAGAAATGCAAAACAATTATTGTTACCGCCCACGACCTAACCAAAGGCTACACTTTTCTGAACAAGGGTAACCACCAAACTCAAAAATATAACTAACTCTTTAAAACGTTTAAGATAAATGAACATTAAACACTAACAAGTGTTTCTTTTTACTGAAAAGTGCACAATATAAAACAGTTATTTAAGAAATTAACTCTCAAAATGCAGTGTACGCAAAGCATGCTGGGAAATATAAGTCCTCTGCCCTATTATAACTATTTTATGTTAACACAACACAACTCCTTTATGTTGTCCCAACATGAATGGATTCAGTTATATGACTAAACATAAAACAATCATGTTGTAACCATATTTTCCAAAAGTTGTGTTGATTTAACTTAAGCAAGTTAAGTAAATTGAACAGGCAGCAAAAACATTTTTTTTGAGTGCACCTGTGTCCACATAAAGACAGAATGTAGATTGGGAAATGTTGAATTTGATTCAATTAAAATGGCGTTGAGAGACTTTGAGTGAGTGTGCTGAACGACGATCGTTGAATGTGCTTTCCATCTGCGCATGTGCAGATATAGCTCCACCTGCTGACCAAAGTGCGGTATTGCAGAAGCAACGCAATTCCGTTTCATTTATTCAACATAAGTGAGCTGTGTAAATGTGAAATGTCACTTTTTCTAATTCTGTCAATATGACTGTCTTAATTTTAATGCTCAAACGTAACCACATTATTTAATTTAAACATAGTTACATTCTTTAGACCAACAACCGCCAATTTTTTTGAGTGTGTATCGGGTTTTAACTCAGTGTTTTAAATAGAGATGCATCGATAGCAATTTTCTTTGCCGATTCCGATTTTATTATAAGTGAAACCTGACGATTCCTATTTTATATCCACAAACTATAATTGACAGTAGGCTATATAAAAAAACATTAACTTTTCTTCAATACACATTTTTTCCATATTTTTCTATTATCACTACATAAATTATTGAACATTACAATTTTCCTAAATACAGTTCTACAACCTGCATTACATTACAGAATCTTCTCTTGCCCGAAAAACTCTTAATTTGAAGAACTGTGACTGAAAATAAGTATAAATAATAAAATATAACTAAACTTAATCACTTAATCGACCTTTTCATTTTTGTACTCTCACAAAAGTCTAAGATAACAATAAAATACTTAAACTGTTTCTGTTTATGAAACTATCATTCCTTTATTTAATTTTTCTGAAATGTAAAATAACTTGTCTTTATCTTAGGTCTGTAGTACTAAAAGATGTGGGTTGATTTTAGCTGCCACTTCAATAAAAATTGAAAACCTTGAGAGTTAATTGTACTCTAAATATGTATATGTATTCGCCCTTTTTTGTGTTAGTAAAGAACTCAATCAGATATATATCACAAATATTGATTGATTTATTCATTTTTTATATTTTGGATTTTTTTCAAGTCGTGTTAAATGTCATCTTACCTCAGTGAAATGACCATAGTTTAAACGTAAGACAATTAATCGGGCTGAATGGAATTTACATTTGTTTTACACATAGTGAACGACTTCAACATGAGTTTAGCATGTGTCAGAGTTTAGCATCACAGTTAGCATGTAGTACAAGTAGACGGAGCAACGAAGGTGAACTACTGGACTGTCAAAAATTGTCTGTGCAGTGTGTGCGTATACGCGCGGACATTCGCGCAGATCGGTGGAACCACGCAGTCACGAGCGCAAATGAGCCGTAGAAGACAGCCGTCTTGAACGGATGTTTACTACTTGACATTGTTGCCCGAGTCGCTAGCGACATACGAACGGCTTCGAAACGGCAAGACGTGAGACTGACCGGCCGGTCACGGCTGATCATGCGAAAACCGGCCGATTCCGGCTTCTGACCGGTCAATCGGTGCACGTCTAGTTTTTAACTAAAGAGATCAGTGAGCCAGGGATGTCCCTGTCAGCACTTTTATACACATTGGTGGCAGAGCCTCTAGGCCTCGGTATAAGCAAAGAAAGTAAAGAGAATGGAATTGAAATTTAAGGACAAAAGAACTAACACAATATTTTTCAGTATGCAGATGTCACAACATGTACACGCAGTTAAAGAAGCAATGGAGATAGTAAAAAGGTTTGGAAGGAAATCAGGAGGGCAAATTAACAAAGACAAAACAATATACATGAAGTTTTGTTTGGTTTCTGTCAAAAAAAAGCCTTTGTGGGTTGAAAAAATATCAAATAAATGTTTTGTGGATTTTATCTGGGAGGGGAAGCCACCAAGAATTGCGTATAATACAATAATACTGTAGGAGATGTATAGAAAGGATGATCGGGATTAATAGATGCAGCACATTAGAAAGAGAGTAGGACATTTTAAACAAACCTTTGTTTTTAAACCAAAATAAACTGAACCAAATGAAAGTATTGTTTTTTTTAAAACGGTGGGATGTTGGAATTGTGAAAGTAAGAGATGTTATGCACTGAAAAAAAATGATTATTGTGTTATTTAATATTACCCATGCAAATCACTTTACTTTTACACTTTTACTTACATATATTAGGTAGCAAAGTAAACTGTATGCAAACTTCCTGAATCTACTCAATAAAATTGAGGCAACAATTTCCACTCAATTAGATTGAGTAGACTTTATTCTATATTTTTAAGTAAAGAGTACCTAAATTTACCAGCTATGAGTCCATCCATCCATCCATCCATTTTCTACCGCTTATCCGAACTACCTCGGGTCACGGGGAGCCTGCGCCTATCTCAGGAGTCATCGGGCATCAAGGCAGGATACACCCTGGATGGAGTGCCAACCCATCGCAGGGCACACACACTCACTCATTCACTCACGCACTCACACCCTACGGACAATTTTTCCAGAGATGCCAATCAACCTACCATGCATGTCTTTGGACCAGGGGAGGAAACCGGAGTACCCGGAGGAAACCCCCGAGGCACGGGGAGAACATGCAAACTCCACACACACAAGTCGGAAGCGGGAATCGAACCCCCAACCCTGGAGGTGTGAGGCGAACGTGCTAACCACTAAGCCACCGTGCCCCCCCAGCTATGAGTCATGACACTAAAATAAATTAGATAAAGTCTACATTATATTTCTGAATATTAATCACTTATAAAAATTGAGTAATATACGTTTATAAAACCGACAACAATTCATCTGCTTATTATGAATGATAAATATTGAATAATTAAACAATAAATATGGCTTATTCAGAGAAGCTTAAATTGACTTACAAATGTTCAGAAACACAAGATCACATCAATTGCTTTTATTGACTGTAGAAAGGTTAATAAATGGAAGTAAGGAAGGAGACGGGAACCGGCAGACATTTAAATACAGGTTTAATATAAATAATAACAGCCGGCGGCCCCTCACGGTCGACCGCCAGCGAACAAAACAAATCACAAACAAAAACACGGAAGTAAAATGACAGCCGGCCGACCCTCACGGTCGACGGCCGGCGAATAAAACATAAATACAAACGTAAAACATGTTCGGGCCCGGTCCTCTCTCATCGACGGCCCGATCGCTCGTTCTCTTATATGCTCACGATCTCCTACGTGATACGAGACCAGTGCAGGCACAGCTGGCGCATATGAACACATACTCACCGGTCCCGCCTATTCCACTACATTGACCAAAAAACAAACGTCTGCAAAAGCCCTTTTTGACAATGACCACAAGATTAATTTGATTTCACCATTAGTCTGTCATGATTCCACTATGTTTATTCTTGCCTTGCAGCGGAGTCATGGCATAGCCTTAGGGTTTTGTGTGAGAATGTCATGGCTTTGTTTATTGATTTGATTTGCCATGTGCTTGCTCGTGTCTCGTCGGTGATTCCCGCCATCTCGTTTCCTTGTTACCTTCCCATTAGTGTTTCATTACCCTCAACTGTTCCTTGTTAATTATCTTTTGTCTTTCTCCCCTTAAATGATCCTCATGTCTTTTGTCCAGTGCTCGTGGATTGCTTCTTGTGTGTCTCTTGTGTCTTGATCCTGTCCATTGGAGTTATCATTGCACCTTGAAGCTGTGTTTTGTACCAGTGTGTGCTAATTCTATGTTCTGTGGCTTCCTGTTATCCTGTTCCAGTTCTTTGTCTTTTTCTGTGGAGTCTTAGTAAGTCTTTGTACCAGTGTTTATTTTCTAGTTTAGTTTGTCCGTGTTCTTGATTTCTTTCTATATTATATTCTTTATATAGTTATCCTGTCTTGTTTTCCCCCTCGTGGGTTTTGTTTTGTCCTTTTTGTAGTGTTTTCGTACAATAAATATCTGTTTAACCCCCGTCACCACCGTGCCTGCCTGCATTTTGGTTCTTCCACCCCGCATTCAATGACAGAATCCACAAACCATTACTGAACCCAGTAGCCAAGATGTACGGGTCCCGCCAGACCCGTACGGGTCCCGCCAACCGGCACCCAGGCCACCAGACTCGCTACCTGTGTAGTGTTTGTCAGGAGGAAGAGGACCTCATGAGCTACACAGAAAGGTTCCTGGAGGCTGCATCAGAGTCTGTATTTGGGTAGGAGTAGGTATCGGAGATGTTCAACCGCGGCCTCAGGGTCCCTCTATCACCAGCGGAGATGAAAAGGCTAATCGCACTGGACTTCGATGGGGTTCTATGGTTAGCCATGAGCCGGCCGGAGTCCAGGAGTCCTGTCCAGCCTCTCTGCCCATCTCCGTTGGTTGTTATCCGGGAGGGTGAAGCCTTGCAGATCTGGGTCGTGGGCCTCTCCGCATCTTACACCTCGTCTGCGGCAGCCTCTCCACCGTCCACCAGCCTCCGTGGCAAGCAGGGGAGGAGAGCATCTTCGGGGTCGTCTTCGGAGGCCTCCAACCCCGAGCCTGCGGTGCCCTTCACCTCATACCTCCTAAAGAAGAAGAGGGAACGGCGGGCAGTTCCTGTGGTTCTGAGTCTTGTGATATCAAGCCCCAAATATTTTTTTGGGGGGCGCCATAGGGGCAGGAAGTTCAGGGTTCAGCCGGCTATCCAGCTGGCCTTCCAGTCGGCTGTTCAGCCGGTGGTACAGCCGCCCTTCCAGTCGGTGCCTGCCTGCATTTGGGTTCTTCCACCCCACATTCCATAACATCATTCACTTTGTGTTGCTTAACTCTCGCCAGAGTTTTCTATATTTTTATGCTCATCACTTCTTTAACTTCATTCTTTACATCACTGCATTTCACAATCTCTCTAGAATCTACAAATATTTGTAAAGTTGAGCAAACCACCATATTTATATATATATACACATACACATTTGAACTGTGTTGGCGATCATTAAATGAACAGTAATATTTCTAAACACCAACAAAATATACTATAACCCCCATAAACCAGTTGACAGAATAACCATTACCTTCGTCTGGATCGTTAGTGTTTTAAAAGGTGTTTCCCTCTAGATTATTAGCATTAGACTCACCGCAGACACGTGCGATTAAACGCCATTTCCATAAACTTCAAGATGATCTACTTTAACAGTTTAACTCGATGTGAAACTTATCAATTAACCTCATGCATAGATTGTGTAGATTAACACATGAAATCTGCATAGTTGATAATGTTTTATGTCCTTCAGGGCTCTAGACTAACTTTATGCACTGGTTGCACTGGTGAGCCTAACTTTTTTCTTATGTACACCAGCACAAAAGTTAGGTGCACCCTAATTTTAGACCGCATCGCATTTAACACATTTAACTGGATTTACCAGTTCACTGTCGGTATAGGCAAAATTTACTTGTAAATGATTAACTAACAATGTGGTCAACATAAAGTTCTTTATTTGAAGCACAAATTTACAAGAAAGGTAACTTACTGAAAAAGTGTTGGCGCTCAAAGTGCTTCGGTGAACTGAAATTTAAACTTATAAGATCTCAAGATAAATGGACCAGGGTTTGAAGGCTCCATGTCAGAGCATTGCTTATGATTTTCGGACGGATCAGGCCTTAACTTAACTTTATTCACAAAAAAGTTGTCAAGTGTTCTTTTCATCTTCTCTCATCAGCGGCTACATCCACTTTGTTTAACTGACGGCTGCTCACCTCTCTGTCTGACTGCAGCACACGCATTTTCAAATGCACACACCAGAGGATGCGCTAGACAATTTATTAAAAATCCGTCATAAAATATTATTACCAGTCACTATGGAGCAAGGTGGGGTTAGGTTGTAATTAGTATGTTCGTATGTAACCTTTGTTCCCTAATGTAGGGAATGAGACGTTGTGTTGAGAGACAGACTGGGGTTTGATTCCGAGAAATAAAAAAAACGGCAATGGGGATTGGCCAATGGCCCGCCCACGCCAGTCTCCCCCCCGTACATACGGGTATAAAAGAAAGATGGCGGCAGTCATTCATCACCGTGCTGTGCTGAGGAAGCTGGAGGAGGCGTATTACGAACTCAAGCTGAGCGACACTGACTAGCCTAGTGCTGTCATGACACGCCTCGGATCTACCCGAGTGGGCCTAGCTCGGAGAAGGGTCAAATCTGACCAGGGTCTGGGGTGTGTAGACACTGAGGCGTAGCATAACCCGCCTAGTGCCGGTGTGCCGCCATTCCAGGAACCTGACTCTGAGGCCAGTGCTGAAGTGACTGCACGTGAATCAACCCAAGAGGGATTACCCGTCGAGGACACCACGTGCCCCAGGAGCCTCTAAAAGTGATTCAGCGTCACCCGGAGTCCGACTGACCAGTTTCATCTAGTTCAGCACCGACTGCACAAGCTTGTTGGTGAGCATGCTGCATAAGAGTCTAGTTCCACACCGAGATAAGAGGAGCTCTCGCTTGGGAGAGCTTGCTCTTTCCCAGTCAACCCGTAGGCCCAGAAGGTCTAAGTGCCGAAGCACAAGGTCCCTGTGACTGTTTGTGGAGACAGGGCCCGACCTAGTACTAATACGTTCTTCCCTCGTTCGCGACTTGTCGCGGAAGGAAGGAGACATAAGAGTAAGTGTCCTACGGTTCAGCTGCCACAACCAATCTTGTTGCCAAGATGCGCTTCTGTATCGTCATCCTGAACGGCAGCTTGTGTAGGTGCTAGTTCAGGAGGCATTCATAAAGAGAGGGGCGCAGCCTCCCACCCCTTTAAAGGCACTATGAAGTCCGGCCCGGAAGACATCTCTGTTAGAAGGACAGGTTTGATCACACTTTCCACCAGAAGCCCTGGCAAACTGGATCGCATTACCGAGATGGATCGTCCTCCAGCTCGTGTAATGGGCTGGTTCATCTAGCAGCCAAGAACCGTAGTTGCAGAACCGGAGGAATGATCTGCTTCACCGTGCCATGGGAGGCTGGTTAGTGGCTGACAGAGCGGTCACCTTGCACAGGGTGGGACCCCGGAGAGGTTGACTGCTCTGCCTACTTACCTGCTTAGTGTTACCACCGGCCAACGCAACGTCACGTGGAGATTGCGGAAGGCAGCGAAATCAGTATACTCTCCATCCCCACGGCTGATCCTGTCAGGGCCGCTATGAGGCGGGTACCCAACGAGGTAGAGGCCCCCTCCTGCGAGGCTCCTTGGAGGGCCCAGTACCAGAGGGGCAACCGCGGGGAGGGGTGGCTGCTGGAGGGCAGACTGTGTGCTGGACCTCAGCAACCAATAGGTGGCCGGGTAATGGAACAGTCTGCTTCTTCACTACAGAAAATCTCCACAGTGTCACCATATAGCCCTGCTTGCGCGATGCCCAAGAAGGCGAACCTTCAGAGCTTCATCACGCAAGATTGAGCCACAGATCCTTGGACCACCGTCATGGACAACGTCCGACCCAGGGCACTCGCCATGACCAACATCGCCCGAGGCATGAGACCTGAGGTGGTGCGCAGCCAGGTCGACCTTCCCATCAACCAGATCCAAAATGCGCTGGCATATGACCCAATGGGTCGCCATAACATCCTGGACCTTATAGCGTGGAAGGTGAAAGCAGCTTCACACATAGCATCAGATGATAGGTTCTCAGAATCAAACCCCAGTCTGTCTCTCAACACAAGGTCGAGAGACCAACTGAAGGGGAACATGCAGATGGCTTCGCGAGCATATCACGCTGAAGGGATACGGGGATTTACAAATTGCCCTCATAGTAATCTTCCAAACTGACGAACGGCGTTCAGATTTTTCTTTCACTGGTAAAAAGCGGCCCTCCATGTAGCATCCCTTGGCTTTCTTAATATGAAGCAGAGAGTCTCTAATGGGTGTTATCGGTTTTATTACTCTGGAACCAGCATAAGCAACGTGAAAACTAGAAAACAACACACATATGCTGATTAACAATTAAGCCTTTGGCATAACACAAATTTAAAGGTAAATCCTCACACGTTACAGTACATCATAATGCAATTGTATAATATGCAATGCATATTAAAATGACCTTAAGGATATGTAAAATAACAAACGATCATTGCTCCGTTTACACGTTCCTGTTACAAATACACAGTATTCTAATTTCGGGAACAGTCGACATTTACATCAATTGGGTTTTCCGTCTTTTAAACATGGAACAAAACATACAAACAAAATAAAATACACACCTCGCTCCACTCACCAAAGGCTGCAAACTTTAACCTGGCTGCTTCCTGAGTTAGCCACTCGCTTGAAAGTCATTGGAATAAACTTCACGCAAATGCGGACATAAAACTAGGCAACTTAACAACCATCCTTACAGTGAACAGCACCAAGATTACACAACATTTTAACTTACATGCATCACTGAGCTTTCGAAAGGACAGAAATTCGACGAGTGAATTACTGATCCGCTATACAGGTTCCTGGGTTCACAGCCACAAATCCCGTCACCTGAATAGCCTAACTGCGTATGAATTACCTCAGCCAGGACCGACATTGGAGACCTTTTTCTTATGGCCATACCAGCCTGAGCGCGCCTGATCTCGTCATATCTCAGAAGCTAAGCAGGGTCGGGCCTGGTTAGAACTTGGATGGGAGACCGCCTGGGAATACCAGGTGCTGTAAGCTTTTGGTCTTGGCTTTCCTTCCAATGTCCCGTTCCCTTTTGAGCGGGTTTCATGCTTCCCGTCCCGCGCGCGCCCGTTCTCTGCTCTAGCTCTTCTCTTTGCGTGTTGAACCTTTAGTTGCTTAGGTGTCCGCTTGGTCTACTGCACGGTCAGTTTAAATGAGCTGCGAGCAAGACAGCGCATCTAGGCCGAACAGGCCGATGTTGATGTCAAGGAGGTTCACTGTCAATTAAGTCCAATGCGCGCACTTTGAAAAATCTGAACTATTTGTGTGTGTGTGTGTGTGTGTTTGTGTGTGTGTGTTTGCTTGTTTAATTATTTACTCAATCTCTTACTTTATTTAATAATTACCCCCACTGTCGATGAGTGGTTGGTCGTGGCCACTTACGTTTGCCTAAACCTCTTTGGATGCATTCGTCATGAGCCATGAGAAACCTTGGTCCTTGACAACGGCCAGCTTGCATATTAAAAACATTTTTGCTTACAATAGGTGTCATATATCTAGCTTATTATTTATATATAGTGAGATAGCTCCAGCTAATTTTTGTTCCACGTTTCCTCTCTCTTACGCTCTCCTTTTTGTTTGTTACTTGATTTTTCGCTTTCAGAAACGGAGCGCTGTAGATATAGAGACGCAGCAAGAAAGGCGCATCCTAAAATACATTTATAGCCCACTCTTATTTTTTTTTTTTAAGAACGCGCAAAATGGTGAAGAGACCGTGCGACAAAAAAAATTGAAGTGTACAGGAATCTGATGTGAGATTGTTTTTCAAGACTCCGTCTTTTCTTTAGCATAAATGCCAAGAAGTAAAACACGGCAAGGATTTGCGAGTCGAGTCGACTCCTCCTGAGTGAAGTAAATCTGTACAAAAAATGATAGCGAGTCGAAAGGCGTACTTTTAACACGGAAAAATGATGGGCTAGCCTAAAGCATTCGAGACACCATGGCCGTGTAAAATGAATGATTCGTTTGTAGGCGTCAGTTCGACTAATACTGAATTCGAAATATGCACGGAGGGAATGTGTGACCAATGAAAACGAAGTTAAAATATAAGCTTAATTTCCGCTTGATTTTAAGCCTGCCTTCAAGACGGCCCAAATACGAAAAGGAGGCACGTGAGTTATGAAGCGAACGGGTCAGAGAGAGCTTGCAGAGTGAGCGCTATATGAGCCCGCTCTCAGCGTCATCTTTCGCTTACGGCCATACCACCCTGAGCGCGCCCGATCTCGTCCGATCTCGGAAGCTAAGCAGGGTCGGGCCTGGTTAGTACTTGGATGGGAGACCGCCTGGGAATACCAGGTGCTGTAAGCTTTTGGTCTTGGCTTTCCTTCCAATGTCCCGTTCCCTTTTGAGCGGGTTTCATGCTTCCCGTCCCGCGCGCGCCCGTTCTCTGCTCTAGCTCTTCTCTTTGCGTTTTGAACCTTTAGTTGCTTAGGTGTCCGCTTGGTCTACTGCACGGTCAGTTTAAATGAGCTGCGAGCAAGACAGCGCATCTAGGCCGAACAGGCCGATGTTGATGTCAAGGAGGTTCACTGTCAATTAAGTCCAATGCGCGCACTTTGAAAAATCTGAACTATTTGTGTGTGTGTGTGTGTGTGTTTGTGTGTGTGTGTTTGCTTGTTTAATTATTTACTCAATCTCTTACTTTATTTAATAATTACCCCCACTGTCGAAGAGTGGTTGGTCATAGCCACTTACGTTTGCCTAAACCTCTTTGGATGCATTCGTCATGAGCCATGAGAAACCTTGGTCCTTGACAACGGCCAGCTTGCATATTAAAAACATTTTTGCTTATAATAGGTGTCATATATCTAGCTTATTATTTATATATAGTGAGATAGCTCCAGCTAATTTTTGTTCCACGTTTCCTCTCTCTTACGCTCTCCTTTTTGTTTGTTACTTGATTTTTCGCTTTCAGAAACGGAGCGCTGTAGATATAGAGACGCAGCAAGAAAGGCGCATCCTAAAATACATTTATAGCCCACTCTTATTTTTTTTTTTAAGAACGCGCAAAATGGTGAAGAGACCGTGCGACAAAAAAAATTGAAGTGTACAGGAATCTGATGTGAGATTGTTTTTCAAGACTCCGTCTTTTCTTTAGCATAAATGCCAAGAAGTAAAACACGGCAAGGATTTGCGAGTCGAGTCGACTCCTCCTGAGTGAAGTAAATCTGTACAAAAAATGATAGCGAGTCGAAAGGCGTACTTTTAACACGGAAAAATGATGGGCTAGCCTAAAGCATTCGAGACACCATGGCCGTGTAAAATGAATGATTCGTTTGTAGGCGTCAGTTCGACTAATACTGAATTCGAAATATGCACGGAGGGAATGTGTGACCAATGAAAACGAAGTTAAAATATAAGCTTAATTTCCGCTTGATTTTAAGCCTGCCTTCAAGACGGCCCAAATACGAAAAGGAGGCACGTGAGTTATGAAGCGAACGGGTCAGAGAGAGCTTGCAGAGTGAGCGCTATATGAGCCCGCTCTCAGCGTCATCTTTCGCTTACGGCCATACCACCCTGAGCGCGCCCGATCTCGTCCGATCTCGGAAGCTAAGCAGGGTCGGGCCTGGTTAGTACTTGGATGGGAGACCGCCTGGGAATACCAGGTGCTGTAAGCTTTTGGTCTTGGCTTTCCTTCCAATGTCCCGTTCCCTTTTGAGCGGGTTTCATGCTTCCCGTCCCGCGCGCGCCCGTTCTCTGCTCTAGCTCTTCTCTTTGCGTTTTGAACCTTTAGTTGCTTAGGTGTCCGCTTGGTCTACTGCACGGTCAGTTTAAATGAGCTGCGAGCAAGACAGCGCATCTAGGCCGAACAGGCCGATGTTGATGTCAAGGAGGTTCACTGTCAATTAAGTCCAATGCGCGCACTTTGAAAAATCTGAACTATTTGTGTGTGTGTGTGTGTGTGTTTGTGTGTGTGTGTTTGCTTGTTTAATTATTTACTCAATCTCTTACTTTATTTAATAATTACCCCCACTGTCGAAGAGTGGTTGGTCATAGCCACTTACGTTTGCCTAAACCTCTTTGGATGCATTCGTCATGAGCCATGAGAAACCTTGGTCCTTGACAACGGCCAGCTTGCATATTAAAAACATTTTTGCTTATAATAGGTGTCATATATCTAGCTTATTATTTATATATAGTGAGATAGCTCCAGCTAATTTTTGTTCCACGTTTCCTCTCTCTTACGCTCTCCTTTTTGTTTGTTACCTGATTTTTCGCTTTCAGAAACGGAGCGCTGTAGATATAGGGACGCAGCAAGAAAGGCGCATCCTAAAATACATTTATAGCCCACTCTTATTTTTTTTTTTTAAGAACGCGCAAAATGGTGAAGAGACCGTGCGACAAAAAAAAATTGAAGTGTACAGGAATCTGATGTGAGATTGTTTTTCAAGACTCCGTCTTTTCTTTAGCATAAATGCCAAGAAGTAAAACACGGCAAGGATTTGCGAGTCGAGTCGACTCCTCCTGAGTGAAGTAAATCTGTACAAAAAATGATAGCGAGTCGAAAGGCGTACTTTTAACACGGAAAAATGATGGGCTAGCCTAAAGCATTCGAGACACCATGGCCGTGTAAAATGAATGATTCGTTTGTAGGCGTCAGTTCGACTAATACTGAATTCGAAATATGCACGGAGGGAATGTGTGACCAATGAAAACGAAGTTAAAATATAAGCTTAATTTCCGCTTGATTTTAAGCCTGCCTTCAAGACGGCCCAAATACGAAAAGGAGGCACGTGAGTTATGAAGCGAACGGGTCAGAGAGAGCCTGCAGAGTGAGCGCTATATGAGCCCGCTTTCAGCGTCATCTTTCGCTTACGGCCATACCACCCTGAGCGCGCCCGATCTCGTCCGATCTCGGAAGCTAAGCAGGGTCGGGCCTGGTTAGTACTTGGATGGGAGACCGCCTGGGAATACCAGGTGCTGTAAGCTTTTGGTCTTGGCTTTCCTTCCAATGTCCCGTTCCCTTTTGAGCGGGTTTCATGCTTCCCGTCCCGCGCGCGCCCGTTCTCTGCTCTAGCTCTTCTCTTTGCGTGTTGAACCTTTAGTTGCTTAGGTGTCCGCTTGGTCTACTGCACGGTCAGTTTAAATGAGCTGCGAGCAAGACAGCGCATCTAGGCCGAACAGGCCGATGTTGATGTCAAGGAGGTTCACTGTCAATTAAGTCCAATGCGCGCACTTTGAAAAATCTGAACTATTTGTGTGTGTGTGTGTGTGTGTTTGTGTGTGTGTGTTTGCTTGTTTAATTATTTACTCAATCTCTTACTTTATTTAATAATTACCCCCACTGTCGATGAGTGGTTGGTCGTGGCCACTTACGTTTGCCTAAACCTCTTTGGATGCATTCGTCATGAGCCATGAGAAACCTTGGTCCTTGACAACGGCCAGCTTGCATATTAAAAACATTTTTGCTTACAATAGGTGTCATATATCTAGCTTATTATTTATATATAGTGAGATAGCTCCAGCTAATTTTTGTTCCACGTTTCCTCTCTCTTACGCTCTCCTTTTTGTTTGTTACTTGATTTTTCGCTTTCAGAAACGGAGCGCTGTAGATATAGAGACGCAGCAAGAAAGGCGCATCCTAAAATACATTTATAGCCCACTCTTATTTTTTTTTTTTAAGAACGCGCAAAATGGTGAAGAGACCGTGCGACAAAAAAATTGAAGTGTACAGGAATCTGATGTGAGATTGTTTTTCAAGACTCCGTCTTTTCTTTAGCATAAATGCCAAGAAGTAAAACACGGCAAGGATTTGCGAGTCGAGTCGACTCCTCCTGAGTGAAGTAAATCTGTACAAAAAATGATAGCGAGTCGAAAGGCGTACTTTTAACACGGAAAAATGATGGGCTAGCCTAAAGCATTCGAGACACCATGGCCGTGTAAAATGAATGATTCGTTTGTAGGCGTCAGTTCGACTAATACTGAATTCGAAATATGCACGGAGGGAATGTGTGACCAATGAAAACGAAGTTAAAATATAAGCTTAATTTCCGCTTGATTTTAAGCCTGCCTTCAAGACGGCCCAAATACGAAAAGGAGGCACGTGAGTTATGAAGCGAACGGGTCAGAGAGAGCTTGCAGAGTGAGCGCTATATGAGCCCGCTCTCAGCGTCATCTTTCGCTTACGGCCATACCACCCTGAGCGCGCCCGATCTCGTCCGATCTCGGAAGCTAAGCAGGGTCGGGCCTGGTTAGTACTTGGATGGGAGACCGCCTGGGAATACCAGGTGCTGTAAGCTTTTGGTCTTGGCTTTCCTTCCAATGTCCCGTTCCCTTTTGAGCGGGTTTCATGCTTCCCGTCCCGCGCGCGCCCGTTCTCTGCTCTAGCTCTTCTCTTTGCGTTTTGAACCTTTAGTTGCTTAGGTGTCCGCTTGGTCTACTGCACGGTCAGTTTAAATGAGCTGCGAGCAAGACAGCGCATCTAGGCCGAACAGGCCGATGTTGATGTCAAGGAGGTTCACTGTCAATTAAGTCCAATGCGCGCACTTTGAAAAATCTGAACTATTTGTGTGTGTGTGTGTGTGTGTTTGTGTGTGTGTGTTTGCTTGTTTAATTATTTACTCAATCTCTTACTTTATTTAATAATTACCCCCACTGTCGAAGAGTGGTTGGTCATAGCCACTTACGTTTGCCTAAACCTCTTTGGATGCATTCGTCATGAGCCATGAGAAACCTTGGTCCTTGACAACGGCCAGCTTGCATATTAAAAACATTTTTGCTTATAATAGGTGTCATATATCTAGCTTATTATTTATATATAGTGAGATAGCTCCAGCTAATTTTTGTTCCACGTTTCCTCTCTCTTACGCTCTCCTTTTTGTTTGTTACTTGATTTTTCGCTTTCAGAAACGGAGCGCTGTAGATATAGAGACGCAGCAAGAAAGGCGCATCCTAAAATACATTTATAGCCCACTCTTATTTTTTTTTTTTAAGAACGCGCAAAATGGTGAAGAGACCGTGCGACAAAAAAAATTGAAGTGTACAGGAATCTGATGTGAGATTGTTTTTCAAGACTCCGTCTTTTCTTTAGCATAAATGCCAAGAAGTAAAACACGGCAAGGATTTGCGAGTCGAGTCGACTCCTCCTGAGTGAAGTAAATCTGTACAAAAAATGATAGCGAGTCGAAAGGCGTACTTTTAACACGGAAAAATGATGGGCTAGCCTAAAGCATTCGAGACACCATGGCCGTGTAAAATGAATGATTCGTTTGTAGGCGTCAGTTCGACTAATACTGAATTCGAAATATGCACGGAGGGAATGTGTGACCAATGAAAACGAAGTTAAAATATAAGCTTAATTTCCGCTTGATTTTAAGCCTGCCTTCAAGACGGCCCAAATACGAAAAGGAGGCACGTGAGTTATGAAGCGAACGGGTCAGAGAGAGCCTGCAGAGTGAGCGCTATATGAGCCCGCTTTCAGCGTCATCTTTCGCTTACGGCCATACCACCCTGAGCGCGCCCGATCTCGTCCGATCTCGGAAGCTAAGCAGGGTCGGGCCTGGTTAGTACTTGGATGGGAGACCGCCTGGGAATACCAGGTGCTGTAAGCTTTTGGTCTTGGCTTTCCTTCCAATGTCCCGTTCCCTTTTGAGCGGGTTTCATGCTTCCCGTCCCGCGCGCGCCCGTTCTCTGCTCTAGCTCTTCTCTTTGCGTGTTGAACCTTTAGTTGCTTAGGTGTCCGCTTGGTCTACTGCACGGTCAGTTTAAATGAGCTGCGAGCAAGACAGCGCATCTAGGCCGAACAGGCCGATGTTGATGTCAAGGAGGTTCACTGTCAATTAAGTCCAATGCGCGCACTTTGAAAAATCTGAACTATTTGTGTGTGTGTGTGTGTGTTTGTGTGTGTGTGTTTGCTTGTTTAATTATTTACTCAATCTCTTACTTTATTTAATAATTACCCCCACTGTCGATGAGTGGTTGGTCGTGGCCACTTACGTTTGCCTAAACCTCTTTGGATGCATTCGTCATGAGCCATGAGAAACCTTGGTCCTTGACAACGGCCAGCTTGCATATTAAAAACATTTTTGCTTACAATAGGTGTCATATATCTAGCTTATTATTTATATATAGTGAGATAGCTCCAGCTAATTTTTGTTCCACGTTTCCTCTCTCTTACGCTCTCCTTTTTGTTTGTTACTTGATTTTTCGCTTTCAGAAACGGAGCGCTGTAGATATAGAGACGCAGCAAGAAAGGCGCATCCTAAAATACATTTATAGCCCACTCTTATTTTTTTTTTTTAAGAACGCGCAAAATGGTGAAGAGACCGTGCGACAAAAAAAATTGAAGTGTACAGGAATCTGATGTGAGATTGTTTTTCAAGACTCCGTCTTTTCTTTAGCATAAATGCCAAGAAGTAAAACACGGCAAGGATTTGCGAGTCGAGTCGACTCCTCCTGAGCGAAGTAAATCTGTACAAAAAATGATAGCGAGTCGAAAGGCGTACTTTTAACACGGAAAAATGATGGGCTAGCCTAAAGCATTCGAGACACCATGGCCGTGTAAAATGAATGATTCGTTTGTAGGCGTCAGTTCGACTAATACTGAATTCGAAATATGCACGGAGGGAATGTGTGACCAATGAAAACGAAGTTAAAATATAAGCTTAATTTCCGCTTGATTTTAAGCCTGCCTTCAAGACGGCCCAAATACGAAAAGGAGGCACGTGAGTTATGAAGCGAACGGGTCAGAGAGAGCCTGCAGAGTGAGCGCTATATGAGCCCGCTTTCAGCGTCATCTTTCGCTTACGGCCATACCACCCTGAGCGCGCCCGATCTCGTCCGATCTCGGAAGCTAAGCAGGGTCGGGCCTGGTTAGTACTTGGATGGGAGACCGCCTGGGAATACCAGGTGCTGTAAGCTTTTGGTCTTGGCTTTCCTTCCAATGTCCCGTTCCCTTTTGAGCGGGTTTCATGCTTCCCGTCCCGCGCGCGCCCGTTCTCTGCTCTAGCTCTTCTCTTTGCGTGTTGAACCTTTAGTTGCTTAGGTGTCCGCTTGGTCTACTGCACGGTCAGTTTAAATGAGCTGCGAGCAAGACAGCGCATCTAGGCCGAACAGGCCGATGTTGATGTCAAGGAGGTTCACTGTCAATTAAGTCCAATGCGCGCACTTTGAAAAATCTGAACTATTTGTGTGTGTGTGTGTGTGTTGTGTGTGTGTGTTTGCTTGTTTAATTATTTACTCAATCTCTTACTTTATTTAATAATTACCCCCACTGTCGAAGAGTGGTTGGTCGTGGCCACTTACGTTTGCCTAAACCTCTTTGGATGCATTCGTCATGAGCCATGAGAAACCTTGGTCCTTGACAACGGCCAGCTTGCATATTAAAAACATTTTTGCTTACAATAGGTGTCATATATCTAGCTTATTATTTATATATAGTGAGATAGCTCCAGCTAATTTTTGTTCCACGTTTCCTCTCTCTTACGCTCTCCTTTTTGTTTGTTACTTGATTTTTCGCTTTCAGAAACGGAGCGCTGTAGATATAGAGACGCAGCAAGAAAGGCGCATCCTAAAATACATTTATAGCCCACTCTTATTTTTTTTTTTTAAGAACGCGCAAAATGGTGAAGAGACCGTGCGACAAAAAAAATTGAAGTGTACAGGAATCTGATGTGAGATTGTTTTTCAAGACTCCGTCTTTTCTTTAGCATAAATGCCAAGAAGTAAAACACGGCAAGGATTTGCGAGTCGAGTCGACTCCTCCTGAGCGAAGTAAATCTGTACAAAAAATGATAGCGAGTCGAAAGGCGTACTTTTAACACGGAAAAATGATGGGCTAGCCTAAAGCATTCGAGACACCATGGCCGTGTAAAATGAATGATTCGTTTGTAGGCGTCAGTTCGACTAATACTGAATTCGAAATATGCACGGAGGGAATGTGTGACCAATGAAAACGAAGTTAAAATATAAGCTTAATTTCCGCTTGATTTTAAGCCTGCCTTCAAGACGGCCCAAATACGAAAAGGAGGCACGTGAGTTATGAAGCGAACGGGTCAGAGAGAGCCTGCAGAGTGAGCGCTATATGAGCCCGCTTTCAGCGTCATCTTTCGCTTACGGCCATACCACCCTGAGCGCGCCCGATCTCGTCCGATCTCGGAAGCTAAGCAGGGTCGGGCCTGGTTAGTACTTGGATGGGAGACCGCCTGGGAATACCAGGTGCTGTAAGCTTTTGGTCTTGGCTTTCCTTCCAATGTCCCGTTCCCTTTTGAGCGGGTTTCATGCTTCCCGTCCCGCGCGCGCCCGTTCTCTGCTCTAGCTCTTCTCTTTGCGTGTTGAACCTTTAGTTGCTTAGGTGTCCGCTTGGTCTACTGCACGGTCAGTTTAAATGAGCTGCGAGCAAGACAGCGCATCTAGGCCGAACAGGCCGATGTTGATGTCAAGGAGGTTCACTGTCAATTAAGTCCAATGCGCGCACTTTGAAAAATCTGAACTATTTGTGTGTGTGTGTGTGTGTGTTTGTGTGTGTGTGTTTGCTTGTTTAATTATTTACTCAATCTCTTACTTTATTTAATAATTACCCCCACTGTCGAAGAGTGGTTGGTCATAGCCACTTACGTTTGCCTAAACCTCTTTGGATGCATTCGTCATGAGCCATGAGAAACCTTGGTCCTTGACAACGGCCAGCTTGCATATTAAAAACATTTTTGCTTACAATAGGTGTCATATATCTAGCTTATTATTTATATATAGTGAGATAGCTCCAGCTAATTTTTGTTCCACGTTTCCTCTCTCTTACGCTCTCCTTTTTGTTTGTTACTTGATTTTTCGCTTTCAGAAACGGAGCGCTGTAGATATAGAGACGCAGCAAGAAAGGCGCATCCTAAAATACATTTATAGCCCACTCTTATTTTTTTTTTTTAAGAACGCGCAAAATGGTGAAGAGACCGTGCGACAAAAAAAATTGAAGTGTACAGGAATCTGATGTGAGATTGTTTTTCAAGACTCCGTCTTTTCTTTAGCATAAATGCCAAGAAGTAAAACACGGCAAGGATTTGCGAGTCGAGTCGACTCCTCCTGAGTGAAGTAAATCTGTACAAAAAATGATAGCGAGTCGAAAGGCGTACTTTTAACACGGAAAAATGATGGGCTAGCCTAAAGCATTCGAGACACCATGGCCGTGTAAAATGAATGATTCGTTTGTAGGCGTCAGTTCGACTAATACTGAATTCGAAATATGCACGGAGGGAATGTGTGACCAATGAAAACGAAGTTAAAATATAAGCTTAATTTCCGCTTGATTTTAAGCCTGCCTTCAAGACGGCCCAAATACGAAAAGGAGGCACGTGAGTTATGAAGCGAACGGGTCAGAGAGAGCCTGCAGAGTGAGCGCTATATGAGCCCGCTTTCAGCGTCATCTTTCGCTTACGGCCATACCACCCTGAGCGCGCCCGATCTCGTCCGATCTCGGAAGCTAAGCAGGGTCGGGCCTGGTTAGTACTTGGATGGGAGACCGCCTGGGAATACCAGGTGCTGTAAGCTTTTGGTCTTGGCTTTCCTTCCAATGTCCCGTTCCCTTTTGAGCGGGTTTCATGCTTCCCGTCCCGCGCGCGCCCGTTCTCTGCTCTAGCTCTTCTCTTTGCGTGTTGAACCTTTAGTTGCTTAGGTGTCCGCTTGGTCTACTGCACGGTCAGTTTAAATGAGCTGCGAGCAAGACAGCGCATCTAGGCCGAACAGGCCGATGTTGATGTCAAGGAGGTTCACTGTCAATTAAGTCCAATGCGCGCACTTTGAAAAATCTGAACTATTTGTGTGTGTGTGTGTGTGTGTTTGTGTGTGTGTGTTTGCTTGTTTAATTATTTACTCAATCTCTTACTTTATTTAATAATTACCCCCACTGTCGAAGAGTGGTTGGTCATAGCCACTTACGTTTGCCTAAACCTCTTTGGATGCATTCGTCATGAGCCATGAGAAACCTTGGTCCTTGACAACGGCCAGCTTGCATATTAAAAACATTTTTGCTTATAATAGGTGTCATATATCTAGCTTATTATTTATATATAGTGAGATAGCTCCAGCTAATTTTTGTTCCACGTTTCCTCTCTCTTACGCTCTCCTTTTTGTTTGTTACTTGATTTTTCGCTTTCAGAAACGGAGCGCTGTAGATATAGAGACGCAGCAAGAAAGGCGCATCCTAAAATACATTTATAGCCCACTCTTATTTTTTTTTTTTAAGAACGCGCAAAATGGTGAAGAGACCGTGCGACAAAAAAAATTGAAGTGTACAGGAATCTGATGTGAGATTGTTTTTCAAGACTCCGTCTTTTCTTTAGCATAAATGCCAAGAAGTAAAACACGGCAAGGATTTGCGAGTCGAGTCGACTCCTCCTGAGCGAAGTAAATCTGTACAAAAAATGATAGCGAGTCGAAAGGCGTACTTTTAACACGGAAAAATGATGGGCTAGCCTAAAGCATTCGAGACACCATGGCCGTGTAAAATGAATGATTCGTTTGTAGGCGTCAGTTCGACTAATACTGAATTCGAAATATGCACGGAGGGAATGTGTGACCAATGAAAACGAAGTTAAAATATAAGCTTAATTTCCGCTTGATTTTAAGCCTGCCTTCAAGACGGCCCAAATACGAAAAGGAGGCACGTGAGTTATGAAGCGAACGGGTCAGAGAGAGCCTGCAGAGTGAGCGCTATATGAGCCCGCTTTCAGCGTCATCTTTCGCTTACGGCCATACCACCCTGAGCGCGCCCGATCTCGTCCGATCTCGGAAGCTAAGCAGGGTCGGGCCTGGTTAGTACTTGGATGGGAGACCGCCTGGGAATACCAGGTGCTGTAAGCTTTTGGTCTTGGCTTTCCTTCCAATGTCCCGTTCCCTTTTGAGCGGGTTTCATGCTTCCCGTCCCGCGCGCGCCCGTTCTCTGCTCTAGCTCTTCTCTTTGCGTGTTGAACCTTTAGTTGCTTAGGTGTCCGCTTGGTCTACTGCACGGTCAGTTTAAATGAGCTGCGAGCAAGACAGCGCATCTAGGCCGAACAGGCCGATGTTGATGTCAAGGAGGTTCACTGTCAATTAAGTCCAATGCGCGCACTTTGAAAAATCTGAACTATTTGTGTGTGTGTGTGTGTGTTGTGTGTGTGTGTTTGCTTGTTTAATTATTTACTCAATCTCTTACTTTATTTAATAATTACCCCCACTGTCGAAGAGTGGTTGGTCATAGCCACTTACGTTTGCCTAAACCTCTTTGGATGCATTCGTCATGAGAAACCTTGGTCCTTGACAACGGCCAGCTTGCATATTAAAAACATTTTTGCTTACAATAGGTGTCATATATCTAGCTTATTATTTATATATAGTGAGATAGCTCCAGCTAATTTTTGTTCCACGTTTCCTCTCTCTTACGCTCTCCTTTTTGTTTGTTACTTGATTTTTCGCTTTCAGAAACGGAGCGCTGTAGATATAGAGACGCAGCAAGAAAGGCGCATCCTAAAATACATTTATAGCCCACTCTTATTTTTTTTTTTTAAGAACGCGCAAAATGGTGAAGAGACCGTGCGACAAAAAAAATTGAAGTGTACAGGAATCTGATGTGAGATTGTTTTTCAAGACTCCGTCTTTTCTTTAGCATAAATGCCAAGAAGTAAAACACGGCAAGGATTTGCGAGTCGAGTCGACTCCTCCTGAGCGAAGTAAATCTGTACAAAAAATGATAGCGAGTCGAAAGGCGTACTTTTAACACGGAAAAATGATGGGCTAGCCTAAAGCATTCGAGACACCATGGCCGTGTAAAATGAATGATTCGTTTGTAGGCGTCAGTTCGACTAATACTGAATTCGAAATATGCACGGAGGGAATGTGTGACCAATGAAAACGAAGTTAAAATATAAGCTTAATTTCCGCTTGATTTTAAGCCTGCCTTCAAGACGGCCCAAATACGAAAAGGAGGCACGTGAGTTATGAAGCGAACGGGTCAGAGAGAGCCTGCAGAGTGAGCGCTATATGAGCCCGCTTTCAGCGTCATCTTTCGCTTACGGCCATACCACCCTGAGCGCGCCCGATCTCGTCCGATCTCGGAAGCTAAGCAGGGTCGGGCCTGGTTAGTACTTGGATGGGAGACCGCCTGGGAATACCAGGTGCTGTAAGCTTTTGGTCTTGGCTTTCCTTCCAATGTCCCGTTCCCTTTTGAGCGGGTTTCATGCTTCCCGTCCCGCGCGCGCCCGTTCTCTGCTCTAGCTCTTCTCTTTGCGTGTTGAACCTTTAGTTGCTTAGGTGTCCGCTTGGTCTACTGCACGGTCAGTTTAAATGAGCTGCGAGCAAGACAGCGCATCTAGGCCGAACAGGCCGATGTTGATGTCAAGGAGGTTCACTGTCAATTAAGTCCAATGCGCGCACTTTGAAAAATCTGAACTATTTGTGTGTGTGTGTGTGTGTGTGTGTGTGTGTGTGTTTGCTTGTTTAATTATTTACTCAATCTCTTACTTTATTTAATAATTACCCCCACTGTCGAAGAGTGGTTGGTCATAGCCACTTACGTTTGCCTAAACCTCTTTGGATGCATTCGTCATGAGCCATGAGAAACCTTGGTCCTTGACAACGGCCAGCTTGCATATTAAAAACATTTTTGCTTACAATAGGTGTCATATATCTAGCTTATTATTTATATATAGTGAGATAGCTCCAGCTAATTTTTGTTCCACGTTTCCTCTCTCTTACGCTCTCCTTTTTGTTTGTTACTTGATTTTTCGCTTTCAGAAACGGAGCGCTGTAGATATAGAGACGCAGCAAGAAAGGCGCATCCTAAAATACATTTATAGCCCACTCTTATTTTTTTTTTTTAAGAACGCGCAAAATGGTGAAGAGACCGTGCGACAAAAAAAATTGAAGTGTACAGGAATCTGATGTGAGATTGTTTTTCAAGACTCCGTCTTTTCTTTAGCATAAATGCCAAGAAGTAAAACACGGCAAGGATTTGCGAGTCGAGTCGACTCCTCCTGAGCGAAGTAAATCTGTACAAAAAATGATAGCGAGTCGAAAGGCGTACTTTTAACACGGAAAAATGATGGGCTAGCCTAAAGCATTCGAGACACCATGGCCGTGTAAAATGAATGATTCGTTTGTAGGCGTCAGTTCGACTAATACTGAATTCGAAATATGCACGGAGGGAATGTGTGACCAATGAAAACGAAGTTAAAATATAAGCTTAATTTCCGCTTGATTTTAAGCCTGCCTTCAAGACGGCCCAAATACGAAAAGGAGGCACGTGAGTTATGAAGCGAACGGGTCAGAGAGAGCCTGCAGAGTGAGCGCTATATGAGCCCGCTTTCAGCGTCATCTTTCGCTTACGGCCATACCACCCTGAGCGCGCCCGATCTCGTCCGATCTCGGAAGCTAAGCAGGGTCGGGCCTGGTTAGTACTTGGATGGGAGACCGCCTGGGAATACCAGGTGCTGTAAGCTTTTGGTCTTGGCTTTCCTTCCAATGTCCCGTTCCCTTTTGAGCGGGTTTCATGCTTCCCGTCCCGCGCGCGCCCGTTCTCTGCTCTAGCTCTTCTCTTTGCGTGTTGAACCTTTAGTTGCTTAGGTGTCCGCTTGGTCTACTGCACGGTCAGTTTAAATGAGCTGCGAGCAAGACAGCGCATCTAGGCCGAACAGGCCGATGTTGATGTCAAGGAGGTTCACTGTCAATTAAGTCCAATGCGCGCACTTTGAAAAATCTGAACTATTTGTGTGTGTGTGTGTGTGTGTTGTGTGTGTGTGTTTGCTTGTTTAATTATTTACTCAATCTCTTACTTTATTTAATAATTACCCCCACTGTCGAAGAGTGGTTGGTCATAGCCACTTACGTTTGCCTAAACCTCTTTGGATGCATTCGTCATGAGCATGAAACCTTGGTCCTTGACAACGGCCAGCTTGCATATTAAAAACATTTTTGCTTATAATAGGTGTCATATATCTAGCTTATTATTTATATATAGTGAGATAGCTCCAGCTAATTTTTGTTCCACGTTTCCTCTCTCTTACGCTCTCCTTTTTGTTTGTTACTTGATTTTTCGCTTTCAGAAACGGAGCGCTGTAGATATAGAGACGCAGCAAGAAAGGCGCATCCTAAAATACATTTATAGCCCACTCTTATTTTTTTTTTTTAAGAACGCGCAAAATGGTGAAGAGACCGTGCGACAAAAAAAATTGAAGTGTACAGGAATCTGATGTGAGATTGTTTTTCAAGACTCCGTCTTTTCTTTAGCATAAATGCCAAGAAGTAAAACACGGCAAGGATTTGCGAGTCGAGTCGACTCCTCCTGAGCGAAGTAAATCTGTACAAAAAATGATAGCGAGTCGAAAGGCGTACTTTTAACACGGAAAAATGATGGGCTAGCCTAAAGCATTCGAGACACCATGGCCGTGTAAAATGAATGATTCGTTTGTAGGCGTCAGTTCGACTAATACTGAATTCGAAATATGCACGGAGGGAATGTGTGACCAATGAAAACGAAGTTAAAATATAAGCTTAATTTCCGCTTGATTTTAAGCCTGCCTTCAAGACGGTCCAAATACGAAAAGGAGGCACGTGAGTTATGAAGCGAACGGGTCAGAGAGAGCCTGCAGAGTGAGCGCTATATGAGCCCGCTTTCAGCGTCATCTTTCGCTTACGGCCATACCACCCTGAGCGCGCCCGATCTCGTCCGATCTCGGAAGCTAAGCAGGGTCGGGCCTGGTTAGTACTTGGATGGGAGACCGCCTGGGAATACCAGGTGCTGTAAGCTTTTGGTCTTGGCTTTCCTTCCAATGTCCCGTTCCCTTTTGAGCGGGTTTCATGCTTCCCGTCCCGCGCGCGCCCGTTCTCTGCTCTAGCTCTTCTCTTTGCGTGTTGAACCTTTAGTTGCTTAGGTGTCCGCTTGGTCTACTGCACGGTCAGTTTAAATGAGCTGCGAGCAAGACAGCGCATCTAGGCCGAACAGGCCGATGTTGATGTCAAGGAGGTTCACTGTCAATTAAGTCCAATGCGCGCACTTTGAAAAATCTGAACTATTTGTGTGTGTGTGTGTGTGTGTGTGTGTGTGTGTTTGCTTGTTTACTCAATCTCTTACTTTATTTAATAATTACCCCCACTGTCGAAGAGTGGTTGGTCATAGCCACTTACGTTTGCCTAAACCTCTTTGGATGCATTCGTCATGAGCCATGAGAAACCTTGGTCCTTGACAACGGCCAGCTTGCATATTAAAAACATTTTTGCTTATAATAGGTGTCATATATCTAGCTTATTATTTATATATAGTGAGATAGCTCCAGCTAATTTTTGTTCCACGTTTCCTCTCTCTTACGCTCTCCTTTTTGTTTGTTACTTGATTTTTCGCTTTCAGAAACGGAGCGCTGTAGATATAGAGACGCAGCAAGAAAGGCGCATCCTAAAATACATTTATAGCCCACTCTTATTTTTTTTTTTTTAAGAACGCGCAAAATGGTGAAGAGACCGTGCGACAAAAAAAATTGAAGTGTACAGGAATCTGATGTGAGATTGTTTTTCAAGACTCCGTCTTTTCTTTAGCATAAATGCCAAGAAGTAAAACACGGCAAGGATTTGCGAGTCGAGTCGACTCCTCCTGAGCGAAGTAAATCTGTACAAAAAATGATAGCGAGTCGAAAGGCGTACTTTTAACACGGAAAAATGATGGGCTAGCCTAAAGCATTCGAGACACCATGGCCGTGTAAAATGAATGATTCGTTTGTAGGCGTCAGTTCGACTAATACTGAATTCGAAATATGCACGGAGGGAATGTGTGACCAATGAAAACGAAGTTAAAATATAAGCTTAATTTCCGCTTGATTTTAAGCCTGCCTTCAAGACGGTCCAAATACGAAAAGGAGGCACGTGAGTTATGAAGCGAACGGGTCAGAGAGAGCCTGCAGAGTGAGCGCTATATGAGCCCGCTTTCAGCGTCATCTTTCGCTTACGGCCATACCACCCTGAGCGCGCCCGATCTCGTCCGATCTCGGAAGCTAAGCAGGGTCGGGCCTGGTTAGTACTTGGATGGGAGACCGCCTGGGAATACCAGGTGCTGTAAGCTTTTGGTCTTGGCTTTCCTTCCAATGTCCCGTTCCCTTTTGAGCGGGTTTCATGCTTCCCGTCCCGCGCGCGCCCGTTCTCTGCTCTAGCTCTTCTCTTTGCGTGTTGAACCTTTAGTTGCTTAGGTGTCCGCTTGGTCTACTGCACGGTCAGTTTAAATGAGCTGCGAGCAAGACAGCGCATCTAGGCCGAACAGGCCGATGTTGATGTCAAGGAGGTTCACTGTCAATTAAGTCCAATGCGCGCACTTTGAAAAATCTGAACTATTTGTGTGTGTGTGTGTGTGTGTGTGTGTGTGTGTTTGCTTGTTTAATTATTTACTCAATCTCTTACTTTTTTTTATAATTACCCCCACTGTCGAAGAGTGGTTGGTCATAGCCACTTACGTTTGCCTAAACCTCTTTGGATGCATTCGTCATGAGCAGAAACCTTGGTCCTTGACAACGGCCAGCTTGCATATTAAAAACATTTTTGCTTATAATAGGTGTCATATATCTAGCTTATTATTTATATATAGTGAGATAGCTCCAGCTAATTTTTGTTCCACGTTTCCTCTCTCTTACGCTCTCCTTTTTGTTTGTTACTTGATTTTTCGCTTTCAGAAACGGAGCGCTGTAGATATAGAGACGCAGCAAGAAAGGCGCATCCTAAAATACATTTATAGCCCACTCTTATTTTTTTTTTTTAAGAACGCGCAAAATGGTGAAGAGACCGTGCGACAAAAAAAATTGAAGTGTACAGGAATCTGATGTGAGATTGTTTTTCAAGACTCCGTCTTTTCTTTAGCATAAATGCCAAGAAGTAAAACACGGCAAGGATTTGCGAGTCGAGTCGACTCCTCCTGAGCGAAGTAAATCTGTACAAAAAATGATAGCGAGTCGAAAGGCGTACTTTTAACACGGAAAAATGATGGGCTAGCCTAAAGCATTCGAGACACCATGGCCGTGTAAAATGAATGATTCGTTTGTAGGCGTCAGTTCGACTAATACTGAATTCGAAATATGCACGGAGGGAATGTGTGACCAATGAAAACGAAGTTAAAATATAAGTTTAATTTCCGCTTGATTTTAAGCCTGCCTTCAAGACGGTCCAAATACGAAAAGGAGGCACGTGAGTTATGAAGCGAACGGGTCAGAGAGAGCCTGCAGAGTGAGCGCTATATGAGCCCGCTTTCAGCGTCATCTTTCGCTTACGGCCATACCACCCTGAGCGCGCCCGATCTCGTCCGATCTCGGAAGCTAAGCAGGGTCGGGCCTGGTTAGTACTTGGATGGGAGACCGCCTGGGAATACCAGGTGCTGTAAGCTTTTGGTCTTGGCTTTCCTTCCAATGTCCCGTTCCCTTTTGAGCGGGTTTCATGCTTCCCGTCCCGCGCGCGCCCGTTCTCTGCTCTAGCTGTTCTCTTTGCGTGTTGAACCTTTAGTTGCTTAGGTGTCCGCTTGGTCTACTGCACGGTCAGTTTAAATGAGCTGCGAGCAAGACAGCGCATCTAGGCCGAACAGGCCGATGTTGATGTCAAGGAGGTTCACTGTCAATTAAGTCCAATGCGCGCACTTTGAAAAATCTGAACTATTTGTGTGTGTGTGTGTGTGTGTGTGTGTGTGTGTGTGTTTGCTTGTTTACTCAATCTCTTACTTTTTTTATAATTACCCCCACTGTCGAAGAGTGGTTGGTCATAGCCACTTACGTTTGCCTAAACCTCTTTGGATGCATTCGTCATGAGAAACCTTGGTCCTTGACAACGGCCAGCTTGCATATTAAAAACATTTTTGCTTATAATAGGTGTCATATATCTAGCTTATTATTTATATATAGTGAGATAGCTCCAGCTAATTTTTGTTCCACGTTTCCTCTCTCTTACGCTCTCCTTTTTGTTTGTTACTTGATTTTTCGCTTTCAGAAACGGAGCGCTGTAGATATAGAGACGCAGCAAGAAAGGCGCATCCTAAAATACATTTATAGCCCACTCTTATTTTTTTTTTTTTAAGAACGCGCAAAATGGTGAAGAGACCGTGCGACAAAAAAAATTGAAGTGTACAGGAATCTGATGTGAGATTGTTTTTCAAGACTCCGTCTTTTCTTTAGCATAAATGCCAAGAAGTAAAACACGGCAAGGATTTGCGAGTCGAGTCGACTCCTCCTGAGCGAAGTAAATCTGTACAAAAAATGATAGCGAGTCGAAAGGCGTACTTTTAACACGGAAAAATGATGGGCTAGCCTAAAGCATTCGAGACACCATGGCCGTGTAAAATGAATGATTCGTTTGTAGGCGTCAGTTCGACTAATACTGAATTCGAAATATGCACGGAGGGAATGTGTGACCAATGAAAACGAAGTTAAAATATAAGTTAATTTCCGCTTGATTTTAAGCCTGCCTTCAAGACGGTCCAAATACGAAAAGGAGGCACGTGAGTTATGAAGCGAACGGGTCAGAGAGAGCCTGCAGAGTGAGCGCTATATGAGCCCGCTTTCAGCGTCATCTTTCGCTTACGGCCATACCACCCTGAGCGCGCCCGATCTCGTCCGATCTCGGAAGCTAAGCAGGGTCGGGCCTGGTTAGTACTTGGATGGGAGACCGCCTGGGAATACCAGGTGCTGTAAGCTTTTGGTCTTGGCTTTCCTTCCAATGTCCCGTTCCCTTTTGAGCGGGTTTCATGCTTCCCGTCCCGCGCGCGCCCGTTCTCTGCTCTAGCTGTTCTCTTTGCGTGTTGAACCTTTAGTTGCTTAGGTGTCCGCTTGGTCTACTGCACGGTCAGTTTAAATGAGCTGCGAGCAAGACAGCGCATCTAGGCCGAACAGGCCGATGTTGATGTCAAGGAGGTTCACTGTCAATTAAGTCCAATGCGCGCACTTTGAAAAATCTGAACTATTTGTGTGTGTGTGTGTGTGTGTGTGTGTGTTTGCTTGTTTACTCAATCTCTTACTTTTTTTTATAATTACCCCCACTGTCGAAGAGTGGTTGGTCATAGCCACTTACGTTTGCCTAAACCTCTTTGGATGCATTCGTCATGAGAAACCTTGGTCCTTGACAACGGCCAGCTTGCATATTAAAAACATTTTTGCTTATAATAGGTGTCATATATCTAGCTTATTATTTATATATAGTGAGATAGCTCCAGCTAATTTTTGTTCCACGTTTCCTCTCTCTTACGCTCTCCTTTTTGTTTGTTACTTGATTTTTCGCTTTCAGAAACGGAGCGCTGTAGATATAGAGACGCAGCAAGAAAGGCGCATCCTAAAATACATTTATAGCCCACTCTTATTTTTTTTTTTTTAAGAACGCGCAAAATGGTGAAGAGACCGTGCGACAAAAAAAATTGAAGTGTACAGGAATCTGATGTGAGATTGTTTTTCAAGACTCCGTCTTTTCTTTAGCATAAATGCCAAGAAGTAAAACACGGCAAGGATTTGCGAGTCGAGTCGACTCCTCCTGAGCGAAGTAAATCTGTACAAAAAATGATAGCGAGTCGAAAGGCGTACTTTTAACACGGAAAAATGATGGGCTAGCCTAAAGCATTCGAGACACCATGGCCGTGTAAAATGAATGATTCGTTTGTAGGCGTCAGTTCGACTAATACTGAATTCGAAATATGCACGGAGGGAATGTGTGACCAATGAAAACGAAGTTAAAATATAAGTTTAATTTCCGCTTGATTTTAAGCCTGCCTTCAAGACGGTCCAAATACGAAAAGGAGGCACGTGAGTTATGAAGCGAACGGGTCAGAGAGAGCCTGCAGAGTGAGCGCTATATGAGCCCGCTTTCAGCGTCATCTTTCGCTTACGGCCATACCACCCTGAGCGCGCCCGATCTCGTCCGATCTCGGAAGCTAAGCAGGGTCGGGCCTGGTTAGTACTTGGATGGGAGACCGCCTGGGAATACCAGGTGCTGTAAGCTTTTGGTCTTGGCTTTCCTTCCAATGTCCCGTTCCCTTTTGAGCGGGTTTCATGCTTCCCGTCCCGCGCGCGCCCGTTCTCTGCTCTAGCTGTTCTCTTTGCGTGTTGAACCTTTAGTTGCTTAGGTGTCCGCTTGGTCTACTGCACGGTCAGTTTAAATGAGCTGCGAGCAAGACAGCGCATCTAGGCCGAACAGGCCGATGTTGATGTCAAGGAGGTTCACTGTCAATTAAGTCCAATGCGCGCACTTTGAAAAATCTGAACTATTTGTGTGTGTGTGTGTGTGTGTGTGTGTGTGTTTGCTTGTTTACTCAATCTCTTACTTTTTTTTATAATTACCCCCACTGTCGAAGAGTGGTTGGTCATAGCCACTTACGTTTGCCTAAACCTCTTTGGATGCATTCGTCATGAGAAACCTTGGTCCTTGACAACGGCCAGCTTGCATATTAAAAACATTTTTGCTTATAATAGGTGTCATATATCTAGCTTATTATTTATATATAGTGAGATAGCTCCAGCTAATTTTTGTTCCACGTTTCCTCTCTCTTACGCTCTCCTTTTTGTTTGTTACTTGATTTTTCGCTTTCAGAAACGGAGCGCTGTAGATATAGAGACGCAGCAAGAAAGGCGCATCCTAAAATACATTTATAGCCCACTCTTATTTTTTTTTTTTAAGAACGCGCAAAATGGTGAAGAGACCGTGCGACAAAAAAAATTGAAGTGTACAGGAATCTGATGTGAGATTGTTTTTCAAGACTCCGTCTTTTCTTTAGCATAAATGCCAAGAAGTAAAACACGGCAAGGATTTGCGAGTCGAGTCGACTCCTCCTGAGCGAAGTAAATCTGTACAAAAAATGATAGCGAGTCGAAAGGCGTACTTTTAACACGGAAAAATGATGGGCTAGCCTAAAGCATTCGAGACACCATGGCCGTGTAAAATGAATGATTCGTTTGTAGGCGTCAGTTCGACTAATACTGAATTCGAAATATGCACGGAGGGAATGTGTGACCAATGAAAACGAAGTTAAAATATAAGTTTAATTTCCGCTTGATTTTAAGCCTGCCTTCAAGACGGTCCAAATACGAAAAGGAGGCACGTGAGTTATGAAGCGAACGGGTCAGAGAGAGCCTGCAGAGTGAGCGCTATATGAGCCCGCTTTCAGCGTCATCTTTCGCTTACGGCCATACCACCCTGAGCGCGCCCGATCTCGGAAGCTAAGCAGGGTCGGGCCTGGTTAGTACTTGGATGGGAGACCGCCTGGGAATACCAGGTGCTGTAAGCTTTTGGTCTTGGCTTTCCTTCCAATGTCCCGTTCCCTTTTGAGCGGGTTTCATGCTTCCCGTCCCGCGCGCGCCCGTTCTCTGCTCTAGCTGTTCTCTTTGCGTGTTGAACCTTTAGTTGCTTAGGTGTCCGCTTGGTCTACTGCACGGTCAGTTTAAATGAGCTGCGAGCAAGACAGCGCATCTAGGCCGAACAGGCCGATGTTGATGTCAAGGAGGTTCACTGTCAATTAAGTCCAATGCGCGCACTTTGAAAAATCTGAACTATTTGTGTGTGTGTGTGTGTGTGTGTGTGTGTGTGTGTGTGTGTGTTTGCTTGTTTACTCAATCTCTTACTTTTTTTTATAATTACCCCCACTGTCGAAGAGTGGTTGGTCATAGCCACTTACGTTTGCCTAAACCTCTTTGGATGCATTCGTCATGAGAAACCTTGGTCCTTGACAACGGCCAGCTTGCATATTAAAAACATTTTTGCTTATAATAGGTGTCATATATCTAGCTTATTATTTATATATAGTGAGATAGCTCCAGCTAATTTTTGTTCCACGTTTCCTCTCTCTTACGCTCTCCTTTTTGTTTGTTACTTGATTTTTCGCTTTCAGAAACGGAGCGCTGTAGATATAGAGACGCAGCAAGAAAGGCGCATCCTAAAATACATTTATAGCCCACTCTTATTTTTTTTTTTTTAAGAACGCGCAAAATGGTGAAGAGACCGTGCGACAAAAAAAATTGAAGTGTACAGGAATCTGATGTGAGATTGTTTTTCAAGACACCGTCTTTTCTTTAGCATAAATGCCAAGAAGTAAAACACGGCAAGGATTTGCGAGTCGAGTCGACTCCTCCTGAGCGAAGTAAATCTGTACAAAAAATGATAGCGAGTCGAAAGGCGTACTTTTAACACGGAAAAATGATGGGCTAGCCTAAAGCATTCGAGACACCATGGCCGTGTAAAATGAATGATTCGTTTGTAGGCGTCAGTTCGACTAATACTGAATTCGAAATATGCACGGAGGGAATGTGTGACCAATGAAAACGAAGTTAAAATATAAGTTTAATTTCCGCTTGATTTTAAGCCTGCCTTCAAGACGGTCCAAATACGAAAAGGAGGCACGTGAGTTATGAAGCGAACGGGTCAGAGAGAGCCTGCAGAGTGAGCGCTATATGAGCCCGCTTTCAGCGTCATCTTTCGCTTACGGCCATACCACCCTGAGCGCGCCCGATCTCGTCCGATCTCGGAAGCTAAGCAGGGTCGGGCCTGGTTAGTACTTGGATGGGAGACCGCCTGGGAATACCAGGTGCTGTAAGCTTTTGGTCTTGGCTTTCCTTCCAATGTCCCGTTCCCTTTGAGCGGGTTTCATGCTTCCCGTCCCGCGCGCGCCCGTTCTCTGCTCTAGCTGTTCTCTTTGCGTGTTGAACCTTTAGTTGCTTAGGTGTCCGCTTGGTCTACTGCACGGTCAGTTTAAATGAGCTGCGAGCAAGACAGCGCATCTAGGCCGAACAGGCCGATGTTGATGTCAAGGAGGTTCACTGTCAATTAAGTCCAATGCGCGCACTTTGAAAAATCTGAACTATTTGTGTGTGTGTGTGTGTGTGTGTGTGTGTGTGTGTGTTTGCTTGTTTACTCAATCTCTTACTTTTTTTTATAATTACCCCCACTGTCGAAGAGTGGTTGGTCATAGCCACTTACGTTTGCCTAAACCTCTTTGGATGCATTCGTCATGAGAAACCTTGGTCCTTGACAACGGCCAGCTTGCATATTAAAAACATTTTTGCTTATAATAGGTGTCATATATCTAGCTTATTATTTATATATAGTGAGATAGCTCCAGCTAATTTTTGTTCCACGTTTCCTCTCTCTTACGCTCTCCTTTTTGTTTGTTACTTGATTTTTCGCTTTCAGAAACGGAGCGCTGTAGATATAGAGACGCAGCAAGAAAGGCGCATCCTAAAATACATTTATAGCCCACTCTTATTTTTTTTTTTTAAGAACGCGCAAAATGGTGAAGAGACCGTGCGACAAAAAAAATTGAAGTGTACAGGAATCTGATGTGAGATTGTTTTTCAAGACTCCGTCTTTTCTTTAGCATAAATGCCAAGAAGTAAAACACGGCAAGGATTTGCGAGTCGAGTCGACTCCTCCTGAGCGAAGTAAATCTGTACAAAAAATGATAGCGAGTCGAAAGGCGTACTTTTAACACGGAAAAATGATGGGCTAGCCTAAAGCATTCGAGACACCATGGCCGTGTAAAATGAATGATTCGTTTGTAGGCGTCAGTTCGACTAATACTGAATTCGAAATATGCACGGAGGGAATGTGTGACCAATGAAAACGAAGTTAAAATATAAGTTTAATTTCCGCTTGATTTTAAGCCTGCCTTCAAGACGGTCCAAATACGAAAAGGAGGCACGTGAGTTATGAAGCGAACGGGTCAGAGAGAGCCTGCAGAGTGAGCGCTATATGAGCCCGCTTTCAGCGTCATCTTTCGCTTACGGCCATACCACCCTGAGCGCGCCCGAT
This sequence comes from Triplophysa dalaica, assembly GCF_015846415.1. Lineage (NCBI taxonomy): Eukaryota > Metazoa > Chordata > Actinopteri > Cypriniformes > Nemacheilidae > Triplophysa > Triplophysa dalaica. The sequence goes on along the minus strand of NC_079561.1, from coordinate 14,029,293 downwards.
CTCGTCCGATCTCGGAAGCTAAGCAGGGTCGGGCCTGGTTAGTACTTGGATGGGAGACCGCCTGGGAATACCAGGTGCTGTAAGCTTTTGGTCTTGGCTTTCCTTCCAATGTCCCGTTCCCTTTTGAGCGGGTTTCATGCTTCCCGTCCCGCGCGCGCCCGTTCTCTGCTCTAGCTGTTCTCTTTGCGTGTTGAACCTTTAGTTGCTTAGGTGTCCGCTTGGTCTACTGCACGGTCAGTTTAAATGAGCTGCGAGCAAGACAGCGCATCTAGGCCGAACAGGCCGATGTTGATGTCAAGGAGGTTCACTGTCAATTAAGTCCAATGCGCGCACTTTGAAAAATCTGAACTATTTGTGTGTGTGTGTGTGTGTGTGTGTGTGTGTGTTTGCTTGTTTACTCAATCTCTTACTTTTTTTATAATTACCCCCACTGTCGAAGAGTGGTTGGTCATAGCCACTTACGTTTGCCTAAACCTCTTTGGATGCATTCGTCATGAGAAACCTTGGTCCTTGACAACGGCCAGCTTGCATATTAAAAACATTTTTGCTTATAATAGGTGTCATATATCTAGCTTATTATTTATATATAGTGAGATAGCTCCAGCTAATTTTTGTTCCACGTTTCCTCTCTCTTACGCTCTCCTTTTTGTTTGTTACTTGATTTTTCGCTTTCAGAAACGGAGCGCTGTAGATATAGAGACGCAGCAAGAAAGGCGCATCCTAAAATACATTTATAGCCCACTCTTATTTTTTTTTTTTTAAGAACGCGCAAAATGGTGAAGAGACCGTGCGACAAAAAAAATTGAAGTGTACAGGAATCTGATGTGAGATTGTTTTTCAAGACACCGTCTTTTCTTTAGCATAAATGCCAAGAAGTAAAACACGGCAAGGATTTGCGAGTCGAGTCGACTCCTCCTGAGCGAAGTAAATCTGTACAAAAAATGATAGCGAGTCGAAAGGCGTACTTTTAACACGGAAAAATGATGGGCTAGCCTAAAGCATTCGAGACACCATGGCCGTGTAAAATGAATGATTCGTTTGTAGGCGTCAGTTCGACTAATACTGAATTCGAAATATGCACGGAGGGAATGTGTGACCAATGAAAACGAAGTTAAAATATAAGTTTAATTTCCGCTTGATTTTAAGCCTGCCTTCAAGACGGTCCAAATACGAAAAGGAGGCACGTGAGTTATGAAGCGAACGGGTCAGAGAGAGCCTGCAGAGTGAGCGCTATATGAGCCCGCTTTCAGCGTCATCTTTCGCTTACGGCCATACCACCCTGAGCGCGCCCGATCTCGTCCGATCTCGGAAGCTAAGCAGGGTCGGGCCTGGTTAGTACTTGGATGGGAGACCGCCTGGGAATACCAGGTGCTGTAAGCTTTTGGTCTTGGCTTTCCTTCCAATGTCCCGTTCCCTTTTGAGCGGGTTTCATGCTTCCCGTCCCGCGCGCGCCCGTTCTCTGCTCTAGCTGTTCTCTTTGCGTGTTGAACCTTTAGTTGCTTAGGTGTCCGCTTGGTCTACTGCACGGTCAGTTTAAATGAGCTGCGAGCAAGACAGCGCATCTAGGCCGAACAGGCCGATGTTGATGTCAAGGAGGTTCACTGTCAATTAAGTCCAATGCGCGCACTTTGAAAAATCTGAACTATTTGTGTGTGTGTGTGTGTGTGTGTGTGTGTGTGTGTGTTTGCTTGTTTACTCAATCTCTTACTTTTTTTTATAATTACCCCCACTGTCGAAGAGTGGTTGGTCATAGCCACTTACGTTTGCCTAAACCTCTTTGGATGCATTCGTCATGAGAAACCTTGGTCCTTGACAACGGCCAGCTTGCATATTAAAAACATTTTTGCTTATAATAGGTGTCATATATCTAGCTTATTATTTATATATAGTGAGATAGCTCCAGCTAATTTTTGTTCCACGTTTCCTCTCTCTTACGCTCTCCTTTTTGTTTGTTACTTGATTTTTCGCTTTCAGAAACGGAGCGCTGTAGATATAGAGACGCAGCAAGAAAGGCGCATCCTAAAATACATTTATAGCCCACTCTTATTTTTTTTTTTTTAAGAACGCGCAAAATGGTGAAGAGACCGTGCGACAAAAAAAATTGAAGTGTACAGGAATCTGATGTGAGATTGTTTTTCAAGACTCCGTCTTTTCTTTAGCATAAATGCCAAGAAGTAAAACACGGCAAGGATTTGCGAGTCGAGTCGACTCCTCCTGAGCGAAGTAAATCTGTACAAAAAATGATAGCGAGTCGAAAGGCGTACTTTTAACACGGAAAAATGATGGGCTAGCCTAAAGCATTCGAGACACCATGGCCGTGTAAAATGAATGATTCGTTTGTAGGCGTCAGTTCGACTAATACTGAATTCGAAATATGCACGGAGGGAATGTGTGACCAATGAAAACGAAGTTAAAATATAAGCTTAATTTCCGCTTGATTTTAAGCCTGCCTTCAAGACGGTCCAAATACGAAAAGGAGGCACGTGAGTTATGAAGCGAACGGGTCAGAGAGAGCCTGCAGAGTGAGCGCTATATGAGCCCGCTTTCAGCGTCATCTTTCGCTTACGGCCATACCACCCTGAGCGCGCCCGATCTCGTCCGATCTCGGAAGCTAAGCAGGGTCGGGCCTGGTTAGTACTTGGATGGGAGACCGCCTGGGAATACCAGGTGCTGTAAGCTTTTGGTCTTGGCTTTCCTTCCAATGTCCCGTTCCCTTTTGAGCGGGTTTCATGCTTCCCGTCCCGCGCGCGCCCGTTCTCTGCTCTAGCTGTTCTCTTTGCGTGTTGAACCTTTAGTTGCTTAGGTGTCCGCTTGGTCTACTGCACGGTCAGTTTAAATGAGCTGCGAGCAAGACAGCGCATCTAGGCCGAACAGGCCGATGTTGATGTCAAGGAGGTTCACTGTCAATTAAGTCCAATGCGCGCACTTTGAAAAATCTGAACTATTTGTGTGTGTGTGTGTGTGTGTGTGTGTGTGTGTGTGTTTAATTATTTACTCAATCTCTTACTTTTTTTAATAATTACCCCCACTGTCGAAGAGTGGTTGGTCATAGCCACTTACGTTTGCCTAAACCTCTTTGGATGCATTCGTCATGAGAAACCTTGGTCCTTGACAACGGCCAGCTTGCATATTAAAAACATTTTTGCTTATAATAGGTGTCATATATCTAGCTTATTATTTATATATAGTGAGATAGCTCCAGCTAATTTTTGTTCCACGTTTCCTCTCTCTTACGCTCTCCTTTTTGTTTGTTACTTGATTTTTCGCTTTCAGAAACGGAGCGCTGTAGATATAGAGACGCAGCAAGAAAGGCGCATCCTAAAATACATTTATAGCCCACTCTTATTTTTTTTTTTTTAAGAACGCGCAAAATGGTGAAGAGACCGTGCGACAAAAAAAATTGAAGTGTACAGGAATCTGATGTGAGATTGTTTTTCAAGACTCCGTCTTTTCTTTAGCATAAATGCCAAGAAGTAAAACACGGCAAGGATTTGCGAGTCGAGTCGACTCCTCCTGAGCGAAGTAAATCTGTACAAAAAATGATAGCGAGTCGAAAGGCGTACTTTTAACACGGAAAAATGATGGGCTAGCCTAAAGCATTCGAGACACCAT